>NW_024423786.1:29662876-30035415 GCF_017311325.1 Ursus maritimus
TCTTTCCCTGCTTTTCATCCCACTTGACCCTCAAGTAAACATTTGTCAAGTATCTATGCTCCATATTCAAAGCCAGGAACTCAAAGCCACTATCTTAAAGTAGAATACAAAGGGGAGGGGGACTGGGATTAAACCATATTTGTTTATGCCCTTTATCTGCTTCCTTATTCTAACAACCAGGAGTAGAACCCCATTGCATTGTGTTCAGCTGAAAGCACAAAATTGCTAATGTGCATCAAGTTCCGGAGTGCTGGTTTGCTTTAAAGCAAACAAACAGAAAGCCGTAGTGACATTCCTGAAGGCATGCCTCCAAGTTCTTAATGTAATTACTTCCTGGTTCCTGAGATGTGATTAATTAGATAAAAAGAGATCAAGCGGAATCCAAAGGATAGAAGAGATTTTTTTTTTTTTTTTTGAAAGGGGATGACTCTGGGGTTCAGAGCCATGAGAAGTCGCTCGATCCAGGGACACAGAAATCTCCACCAGCCCACCAACTCAAGAACCCCTGAAAGTTATGTGGAGAAAGGTGAGCTGGAGGGATAAAAAAGGATTTTTTTCCCCCTCGAGCCTGCAGGATGTTTTCTTAATTTATTTCCAGCCTCGTTTTTCTCTACCTGGGGATGTCTGCTTTAACGGACATCAAGGCCATTTTATTGAAATATTTGCAGATTCTTGATCAAGCACTTAGTCTGACATACTTTTCCTATTGTTACTGCTAAACTAAATTCCCCTCTGACAGCTGACCACCATGTCAGGCCCCGTTTTGTCTGGGAGCTCCTTTGATTTAGAAGAAGCACCTTATCTGGCAACCTTACCCTTTGTACCTCCTTTTTACAAATACCCTTTAACAAGCTTTGAGATGAGGGAAAAGAGGATCACTTAAAATTCCCCATAACTTTTTTTTTTTTTTTTCTTTTTAAACGGGCTGAGTTGTGAAGTTGTGAAAGCCTAGGACTACAGATTAATGTAGCTCTCGAGCCTCCGGGCTGCGGAAAGTATCTCTCTACCTACATTTTTTATTTCACTACCCTTTGACCTCCCCCACATGCATTTTATCCTCTCCTGGGCAGCAAGGAGTAAATAGTGATGCTTGCCAGAAACAAAGAATATAAGAGAAGGGAAATTAATGAATATCCGTAAGTTTTCTAGTCATAAGTAAAGAATCATGGCATTTCATTGCTGGAATGAACCTTAAAGATTAGACACTGGATTTTCAGCCTTTTGTCCCCTTGGAAGGAGAGAACACAAATCCCCACAGCAGAAATTCTCAGTGCTGGTTGGGATGTGGACGTAGCCATGCGGCTTGAGTGAGTCAGAATCTGGAGGGTCGTGCTGGGCATGGATATTATGTCAGGAAAAAAAATTACCCCTTGGGACATGGCCCTTTGCACCTGCCCTCCTTGCCTCCTTTCCTGCACCTGCTTGAATCATTGGTTTAGAGCAACCTTCTCATTTACAGATAAGAAAATGGAGTTCCATAGAGAGGTCGAGGGCCTGAATAAAGATCATTAGACCTTAAGAAATACTTTAGCCCCCTTGTTTCCTTAGGCATTTCTTGTCTCAGAGTGAAAACCATGACAGAAATCCGGCTGATTGCTGTTGGGACAAGAATGTGTTGAACAATAGGCATCCTGTCCTCAGATGAAAAATTATTCGCGTTCTCATCCTGTTGTGAATTAGTGGGATCAGTTAGCCTTGCTGTGTTTGAAAAGGCCCCGCTGCTAGGAGCTGCCCACCTTCTTCTCTGCCATCATAACTCTTTCCTCGCCTCCCCTTTTTTGTTTTATCTCTCCAAGTTTCTTTTCTTGCCATGCTCAACTCGATCACATATTTGTGAAGCCACTTTTTTAAAAAAGGATTATTCCTGGAAATCTGCTACAGAATCAAAGCAACACGTTTGTATTTTAGACTTAAAAAGTGAAAAGCCTGCAAATGGAATGCAGCGATGAATTTTTATAATCATAAAGCCACATTTCAGAAGCACTAGAGGAGATTGCTGTTTGAAAGAACCACGTGATGAGTCTTAAGGTAAAACAAGTAATTAGTATCACGTTTGTTTGGACCCCAGCTATTCCCAAAGCCAATTTCTAAGGGGACTGTGGATCACAGGGCAAATGTGAAAGTAGAGCTGGGAAAGCACACCCTCTAATTCCAGAAATAATAGGAAGACAGGAGTAACAAAGCAGAGAGCTCCCATTTCTTTGCTTTCTAACTTTGAAAGACTTTTGGGAAAAAAAATTCAAATTTTTCATCCTAAATTTGAAGAAATGCAAAGAACATCATTTTTGGCATATTATAAAAATTAAATGGTTAAATCATTTTTAAAGTATATTCATTTAGAATCTCAATGCTATAATAATTGGTTTCTCAACATTGTCTATTAAACAAGTTCTTTACTGGTTGAATGTTGTATATCTTTCCTTCTTCTTTTTTAATTCATATTTTCATTTGCTTACCTCACAGAATGTTATCAATGTAAAATGCTTAAAGGTTTTGCTTGATCATCTTGTAGTCCCAGAACAAAACAAACAAAAAAAAAGAAATTCCTGAATCCATCATCCTCTGAGTTCTAAAGTTACATCTGAATTGAGTTGTTATTACTATTATTATTGGCACAGATCAAAACCACAAATATATAACAAACATTGAGTATTATTAAATGTAACAAGTAAATGTATTGGATCTTTATTAATAAGATGGACAAGGTTGCTTTTTTCAAAAAGTTTTTATATCATTTTGGGAATGAGACAGGATTTAGTACAATTCCAATTTTTCATTTTTTTTTAGATGTAAACATTGAGAAATTTTTCTCATATAGTAAGTAGATGAGATTGGAGAGATTTTTATGTTATTGAATTTTTTAAACTCCCCAGTTTTATGCAAAAACATCACACAATAATTTCCCAGCACCATCAAGTTACTTTTTGCGATTCATCCTTTGACAACTCAGTTCTCCATAATTTTGTTGCAAGGAAAAAACTGACTTGCGAAAGGATTTGCTAATCAGTTGCATGAAACATTCACTTTCTCTGTTTCTGGGAAGTATACCAAAGTCTGCCCAAAGCTTCTCAACTGCCCATGAATTGTACTTGTTGCTTTTTGTCTTAGAGGCACCATATTGAACTGATATGCTCAGAGTTGGGAAACTAGAAATATTCCAAAGTTCAATACAACTCTACAGATTTTTTGTTTGTTTTGGACAAATGCTTTATCTTATCACATGCTTTAAATATATTTCATCAAAACCTTGGAGCTGCAGGTTTAGCTCAAGTTTATGGAAAATGTCTACCATATAACCTACTTTGGGAGACTTATTTGCTGAAATCATCTAGGTCAGGTTTATTTTCTGCTTGGTTAATTTTTTTACATTCAAATAAACTTTCTCATGGGTCTCCGAAAGACTTATCCTTCACTTCTGAATTCTCAGTCTACAATGGATTGCTAGATATGGTGAGAGGGTTGCAATAGTCTGCCCCTGGGAGAAATAAGGTACCTCCATTGTTGGTATTTCTTATCGATTCCCTTTTTGCTTTGCTCTCATGGGACTTTTCTTCAGGAGCTGTATATTCCTTGACAATGGCTTGCAAATGAAAAGGCAGGGTCTTTAAATAGAAATTGTCATCCCCATGACTCCTTGACTTACAAGTGCATTCTCAGATCAATTTTAGGAAAGAAGTTGAGCATCTGGAAATTGATTCTCTTAAAAATATCTGATTTTGTGAACTCCGGTTGAAGACCACTGTTACAAAATCTGTAAAAATCAGAAGAATGAAGATACATAATAGCCTAAGGATGTTTGGTGTATTGATGATCAATTTTAACCCCCTTCATATGTTTTGAGGAATTCAGTAATGGAGGCTCGTATTCGTGATCTGGATTCATCAACAACAGTTTAATTATGAGGATAAATTTCTTCCCGAGAAGGCATTTTAGATTAATTTCCATGAAATGTAAGGAAGCTAAAAATAAAAGGTAAACTCTTTGATACTGAAAGTTGTAAATCCTTGGAATTCATGTCTTTTGCACCTAGTTCTTATGATGAAATATTCTATACATTGTCACAAATAGGAACCACTTCAGGATCAGTTTTCTGGGATTCTATAACCACATTTGTAAAGAATTTAGAAAATTTTCTAAGCTCATACAAGAAACCTACTATAACCTAAGTCTAAGAACTGATAAATAAGTCAGTGCATGTAATTGCCCACAGCCTATTACTTCAAGGTTTCTACTTTGTGGATAGGAAGGAAGCATTAGATGGTCACATCAAGAAAACAGAAAATTTTCATATTAGAGACTGTGAATCAAAATTATTTTATCTTTCCAATCATGTGTCATCATGCCATGACTCCTATATATACTGAGAATTCAATGGAATTATATAGATTATATTTTTATGCTTCGACTTTCTATAAAACATAGAACTGTCAGCTTCCTGTATCATTTCCTCCTCCCTACATAATTCTGCTCCAATGAGAAATATTCTAATGCATCTTGGAACCAAATAACTTATTTTGTATGCAGTTAAACTGGTGATATAAGAAATAACGGAAAGAACTTCAGCTATGCCTCTTACATGATTAGCTGACTCAGTACTGACAGTCCTGAAGGTAAGCTTGTGGTCTTAGGGTGCATTACTGTGCAGGTATTTACAATGTCTCCCTTGGTTATTAGAACAGAATGCCAAGCTTAACTTCCCTTGGTTGGTTGGTCCAGATTGACCAAGCAGCAGGTCAACTCAGATGCTAAGTGGCTATACATGATACTTAATCTCCCTAAACTTTAGTTTCTTCATCTGAAAAATGGGATGACTGCATAGGATTATTGAGTGAAATAAATGCTTGAATGCATGTAAAGCACTTTGTAAGAGCTTAATAATATTAGCTGTTATGATTATTAATTTGCCTGAAATAATAGCCTGAGTGAAAAATATAAACTAATATTGGATGATTTGAATGAAATGTGTTCCGTTTGATGCATGTTTAAGATCACCCCCATCAAATATTTATCATTTACTCTTTTTTGTCATCATGTGTAGAAGTGCATTATCATTATCTTAGACTGTTTGGTCTGCTGCAACAAAAATACCACAGACTGGGGGAGCTTAAACAAGAGAAATTTATTTTTCACAATTCTGGAAGCTGGGGAGTCCATGATCAAGACACTGGCATATTTGTTGTCTGGTGTAAGCCTGCTTCCTGGTTCATAGAGGTGTCTTCTTGCCATGTCCTCACATGCCAGAATGTGCCAGAGAGCTCTCTGGCGTCTCTTACAAAGATACTCATTCCATTATATGACCTAATGATATAATCATATGGGCCCAAAGGCCCCTACCTCCTAATACTATCACATTTGGGGCTAGTATCTCAGCATATGACTTTTATTCTTGGAACATTGGGACTTGATTTTAATTATCATCTCTTACTAGTTTCAAGATGCTACCTAGGTAGATGAAGCTTCTTGCAGCATAAAAGATTTTTAATAGAAACTGTCTTCCCTGGGGCGCCTGGGTAGCGCAGTCGTTAAGCGTCTGCCTTCGGCTCAGGGCGTGATCCCGGCGATCTGGGCTCGAGTCCCACATTGGGCTCCTCCGCTGGGAGCCTGCTTCTTCCTCTCCCACTCCCCCTGCTTGTGTTCCCTCTGTCGCTGGCTGTCTCTATCTCTGTCAAATAAATAAATAAAATCTTTAAAAAAAAAAAAAAAGAAGCTGTCTTCCCTAATGAATCAGGGCAGATCTAGGATATCCCCTCATCATAGAGTTCCCCACCAACATAGAAAGCAGTTCTCCTCAAAAAGAATGAGGAGGCAGCCATAGCCCTCACTCAATGTCAGAAGACTGTGATGGCATGTGCTCTGGTTTTCTTAGCTATTTTTAGTCATCTTTAGTTTTATTTTTATGTTTTTTTCCTCTGTAATGCTAAAGTACTTTCCTCCACTATCATATGTAAAATCTGGGTTTTTTAAAAAAATATATTTATTTTTTTATTTATTGGCGAGAGAATGAGAGAGAAAGAGATCATGAGCAGGGGGAAGTTGTAGAGGGAGAAGCAGACTCCCTGCCCACCCAATGCAGGACTTGATCCTGGGACCGTGGGATCATGACCTGAGCTGAAGGCAGATGCTTAACCAACTGAGCCACCCAGATGGCTTCCTTCTTTCCTTTTCTTCCTTCCTCCCTCCTTTCCTCCTTCCCTTTCTTCCTTTCTTAAAGATTTTATTTATCTATTTATTTGAGAGAGAGAGAACCTCAAGCAGACTCCATGCCCACCATGGAACACAACATGGGGCTCGAACTCAGGACCCTGAGATCATGACCTGGGCTGAAACCAAGAGTCGGACACTTAACTGACTGTGCCACCCAGATGCCCCTACCTCCTCATCCTTCAGAAGGCCCCAATAAAATATAGTAATTACCATTGGTGAGTGAAATTGTTGAGGAAAGAAACACAATTTTTGTGCGGTATTTGTTGGGAATTTTAAGAGTAATAAAGCAGAGTTTAAATGAGACTGTGGAATGCTGAGTAGCTGTATTGGATTGTGGAGTTCATTTACTGAGGAGGTTAGCTGCCAGTTTTCTCCAAGAAAAAAGTCCAAATTAGTTTCATTATTTTAATAATTATTATTTAACATGTGCTAAATGCCTACAGTTCACATGATATCCGAACGTACCATGGAAGAAACTGAAGTTGCTATTGGATTTAATTAATCGCTCATGTTAATTGCCAATATGGACCACATTTCTTACATGAGTAAAATTGGAGTGTGAGAAAAGATAATGGCCCTCCCTCGTTAAGCTGTCCATGGTAGATTTACAGGGCGGCAGTGAGGCCCATTCGGGCTTAGTTTTGATAGCTTTTATTACCGACAGCGTAGAGTGAGTGGTGATCCATCCTTTCATTACAAGACTCAACCCAGCTATGGCACAAACACAACCCCGTCTAGCAGGGAGGTTTCAAATAGCTGTTTGTAGTTTGATACTCAGCTTGTCCTATTTTTTTCCTGCTAGCCCCAGACTTCTTTTGTTCTTCCAAAGTGTGGAGCATTGCAGTGTAGGGCACCGCCTGACACCTGCCAAGAAGGGCAGCCCTTGTAACTGCAGCCTTCCCCAGAGTAGGATTCAACTAGTGACTTCTGTCAATGAGGTGAGTTTGTAGATCTTAGGAACTTCCCTTCACACAGTTATGTAACTGGCATGTGACTCCTGCCACCAGCTTGTGCTTGTCAAGCACTGTGGACAGGGACTTTTATAATGGCTGGGATATTGTTGATAACCTGCAAAAACAGGAAGATCATGTGTGTCTTGTCTTTTCATTAATGTTTGCTTCTGTGGGAGCTTAGGTTGGGTTCCCTAGAAGCAGATTTTGAGATGGGGATTGCTGTGCAAGGCGTTTATTAAGGTAGGGCTCTTGGGAAAAACCAGGAAGGGAAGGGAATGAGGGAATTAGGATAGGATAGGGGAAGAAGCTACCAAGGGTGTGGTTTCCAATGAAATTAGCCTGATGACATGGGGAGCTCTGGAGCAAGGATCATACCAGAGGCATTCCCACCTTGAGGCAAGGGAGCAGGCTTTTGTACCTCCCCTTTGAGTCAGTCAGTCATTAACTATGGGCACTGGGTGGAGGGTGAATATGGTGGCATATCTCCTAGGCATCTCTGGGTAAGAGGACTTAATCACACAAGGGCAGTCCATTGGAGAAGATTGGTGGGAGCACCTGCAGGGAGGAATGGGCTATGGAACTGGGATCTGGGTGGGACATCACAACCCCTGCTAAGTGTAGAGAACACATTCTATAGTGGCATAGGGCATTTGCACACACAAGAGAACACAAGTTCCCTTCAAGCTTCAAAATTCTGTGGCAGAGTCAGAATGCGTTGTAACTATGGATTGTTAATTTCGTGTCCTGATTCAGTTTTTAATAAGAGACCAAGAACTGATAGGATGAAAATTAAATAGTACCTTTTTTAGCTTTATGGAAAATGAAGTAGTTACCAAATAGACCTTCACCTGAGAAAAAGAACATGACACTTCTTAACCCCACTGAACTTAATTAATCTTTCACCCCTCCGAAGATTTTTTAGTAAAATGTTGTTAATGCCTGTAAAGGTAATTAAAGAAGACAGATGAAAAAAAATATTCTACTCTCATGCCAAGGAAGAAGTGAGGTATGCAAAGTGTCTGGGAGCTACAAAATACAGCCTCTTGTGACATCAAATGACAGGGCCTAAGTCTGTGATGTAAACACATTATTGCAAATGTCAGTGCTCAGAGAATTGTTTAGACAGACTGCAAAGATGATTACTAAAGAAATAGCAAAAGCAATAAAATATAGAACAACAGCCCTTCATTGGCTAAGTTATAATTCAAACTTGTTATTACTATGAATGAACCACTTCATATACAGGCTTAACTTTTCTTAGTCTGTTTCAATAAGACAGCAAGATAAAAGAAGCAACATCTGATATTAAAATATTAAGTACATTAATGTAAATCATGAAACTTTTATATCTCAAATTACAAAGGATGTATTCCAAGGTTCCTATCTCTCTCTCACTCTCTCCCTCTCTTCTTTCCTATCAAAAATATCAATAGCTCACTATAATAAATCCAATTATGAAACTTCCTACTGCGTGGGTTTCAGAGTTTAGCCATATATATATATATGTATAACTAGATATTTCCTGGATGGTGGAGTAAAAACACTTTATTCACTCTGTATTTCGTGTATTTTTCACATAAGCTTCAAGTCTGCTGAATTACTCCTAAAAGATTCAATCTAAAGAAAAATTTTGTGGTGTATAGTTTATTTAGAAGAGTGGTACATTTCTTTGAATAAAATTAGTTGTAAAAAGATACTAGGAATTTTTTTTTCTCCAATCTGTTCATGTTTCTTTAGTACCTTCTTTTCATTTTTCATGTAATTTTTTTTTTTTTTTTTTTTTGGTCAGATAGGAAATCTTGGCCACAAGAGTTGGTAATGGCCCATTTGGTAAATCTGAAGTGTCAAGTGTCACCCCTAAAGTATTTATAACCTTGAATCCATGAAAATTTTTAACTTTCATGAAGAATTTTGTTGCTTAGCACTTGCTACGTCATTGACAATGCTGTATTCATGGTAGAATTAAAAAAAATTTTTTTTAATTTAAATTCAGTTAATTTAACATATAGTGTATCATTAGTTTCAGAGGTAGAGTTCAGTGATTCGCATGTAACATCCAGTGCTCATTACATCATGTGCCTGCCTTAATGCCCATCACCCACTTACCCCATTCCCCCACCCACCGCCCCTGCAGCAACCCTCAGTTTGTTTCCTATAGTTAAGAGTCTCTTATGGTTTGTCTCCCTCTCTGATTTTGTCTTATTTTATTTTTCCCTCTATTCCCCTTGCTCCTCTGCTTTGTTTCTTAAATTCCACATGTGAGTGAGGTCATATGATAATTGTCTTTCTCTGATTGACTTATTTTGCTTAGCATAATACCTAGTTCCACCGATGTCGTTGCAAATGGTAAGATTTCATTTTTTGATGGCTTAGTAATATTCCATTGTAGATATATATCATGGTAGAATTTTATAAATTTTTATTCATTCATTCATTCATTCATTCATTCATTCATTCAAGTAGGCTCCATGCCCAGCATGGGGCTTGAGCTCACAACCCTGAGATCATGAGTCGCACTCTCTACCAACTGAGCCAGCCAGGTGCCCCTTCATGGTAGGATAATTTTTAAAATGTTCTGTTTCAGTTGATTGTTGAAGTGATAAAAGAAAAAAAATTCCCAGAAGTAGTTCTTGAAGTTGTCTTTTGATTCTTCTTTTGGTACATTAAAACCATATTAAATTATTATTATTATTATTATTATTATTATTATTATTATTATTATTATTAAATCCATATTAAAAGAAGGTTCAAACCCGAAATTATACCAGTAGCCCTAGTCTGAGTAAAACTATTTTACAAACTCTCTTTGCCAATAGAATATTTACCAAGGCCTTTATTTTCAAATGTGACTTCAGACAGTTTTTACTTTAAAAAATGTTATCGTAGGCAGAGTGGGAACTGCTCTTGCTGCAGTCTACTTATTTTGCCCACAAGCTGTCTTGTTCCATTGCCTATCCTTGCCAGCTCTTCTCCTTTACACGCTCTGATTCTAGACTTTCTAGGATGAGTTAGGGTGGGTATGAACGTGGCATAAGGAGAGGGACCATTCCCATTTCTTGGTCCTTTACTGGAAGGTAGACTTGCTAGGAATCCACACACATTTGAAGCAACCTCTCCAGCAATATTAAGGGACTAACTTGACCTCATGTCCCAGGCTCCATCCCATGGTGCTCTAAATACATTCTGTCCTTCATTCCTCACATCAGCTGTAGATGACACAGATACTATTACTGGATTTTAGTCTGGGAAACCAAAATTCAGAGAAGTCAAACTACTGCACCACACAGCCTGCTCTAAAAAACTTCTTTTTGTGACTAAGGGACCAGTATTAACAAAAAGACATCAGTATTAACAAATATAGTTGTTAACTACATTCTGATAGTCTATTTAAGAAATTCTTGGTGTCAGTTACAGAAACTCTAGCCCTTTTTAAGATGAGGTGTTTATCACCATTACCTTCAGTACCATCAGTCATCTCCATCATCATCACCATCATTGTCACTGTCAATCACCATCATCACCTTCACCATCACCATCATCACCACCACAGCACTATCATTACCATCACCAACATCACCATCATCGCCATCACCATCCTCACCATCATCACTATCCTCACCATCACCATAACCATCATCATCACCAGCACTCACCACCTCCAACACCTCCTCCTTCCTTTCCTATCTACCATTTACTGACTGTCTTTTATATGGCAATCTTCAGATGCATGCTTTACCTTTAGCAAGTTTGTTCTCTAATTCCCCTCAATTTGATGAAAAATTTTTCTGATGTGGGCAAGTAGCCCGTCTACACCTGATCATGGAAAAATCATGAGCTTGGAAGTTTGACACATCTAAGTTCCTAATTATAATCATAATTAAATTGGATAACATATCTGAGCTTCAATTTCTTCACCTATCCCATGGGCTAAATAATTCCTATCTTATAGTTTCTAGGGAGAATTAAATGAGATGGCATGTATATCAAATACTTAGCAGTATGCTGCAAACACAGTAGCCACTCTGGTAAAGTTGGTTCTCTCCCCCTCCTAAGTACCCCTCATGTAGAGAGGAAATGACAGGAGGCATAGATAATTACCAAATTAATTGTATAATGAAAAAACCCCTTATTGTGTATTTAATAAATTACATTTCTCATTCACCTATGTTTGAAGTCATACTTATGTGCATAATGTGCCTATATCATTTGATTTTCATAGCAACTCTGCCCTAGGCGGTAGGTAGCTCCTGATTTTCTGAATAGTAGGAATCAGATACTCTTTTCCATCTGCTGTTCTAATTGGATTTCATCAATGGATTTTTTTTGCCTTCTGGCCAATCGAGAATCCAAATCCAACCAAGAGATTAGAGGAAGGGAGGATAGTGAGGTTAGGATATTAGTTGCCCTGGAGCTGTTCTTATGGGGTCACTTGGAGTGGCTGTGTCTCTCTACTGGAGGTGATGGCTAGTTTTAAGATTAACTTTTTAATCAAACTTTTTCCTTCCATGTTCTGGTCACTAGTTCTTTCCCTTTCTCCCTCTAGGCATAAGGATGATAATAGTTCCAGTGTATTGAACAACCCTTATAGTTTCCCTATATGCTACCCAAATTTTTGTAAATAGTCCCTTTATTAAGCCCTCCTCAATTAATTTTAATTTGAGTGTATCATTTACGTCCTGTTAGGATTCTGATTGGTAGAGAAGGGGAAACTAGGGGACAGTTTTTGAAACTGCTTGTACATACCAGACATGCTGTTTATTTGGGGTAGCTTAGATGGATGCCAATAGGGCTGATTAGGAAGCTAAAGACACTTGAGCCATTCTTGCTTTTACCACTATTATATTCTGTTTTATCAGTCTCAACTGATGTTAAGCCCCTCCCTTTCACCATGAACATACTCTATGCTTGAGTTTTTTCATTTGTAGACTATTCATGTGGCTCTAATACTAGACTTTGCCCTCCTTTAGGATAGGGACTATTTTATTCATCTTTGTGCCCTCGACACAAGTACACCACTATGCTTTAGTGGGTACTTAGTCCAGCCATAATTTAATAATCCATCAGACTACTTCTAAGGATGAGCATGAATTGAAGTACATAAGTACACAGGCAGAACACATTTTGCTTCTTGATGTTAGCTTCCGTAAAAACCTCAAACAATATATTGTTGATGTGTTATATCTGTAAACATTATATAAATGGATATGTCTGACTGTATGTCTTTTCTTTAGCATCTGCTATAGGAGAAAAATTGGATAGAAGCCTGGAAGGCGTGGGCAATCGTAACATTTCAGTAGTATATACTGATCTGGTTGCAATTTGAAATAATACAGAATATTTCTTTTTCTCTTCTGACTTTTTCTGATTAACATTTGTTCTGAAATGCTCTCAGTTACTGGATATTGATGTTTTTTATTTTGAAAGACTGATTGCAGATACCCTGGTAATAGTTTTTTACCTTTTAATTAATGATAAGCACAGGAGAAATCAGTGTTAAAGCAGTCCTAGCTTTGGCTTTTAAGGGGCATAAGTACAGTGTAGTAGTAAGATGCATATTATAATTGAATATTAGAATTATCAGGATTTTTCAAATGAAAGCTCTCATCACTAATATTTTGATAGGCTTCAATATCAGCATTAAAAACTGGGAGTGCTTTGTCAACTCAAAGGCTGTATTTTAAAGTCTAGTGTGTAAAAGAGTGAGAATTCAGCTAACTTTTAAATTAGAATAAATTTCATAATCTTAGAAAGGAATAGCAGTGCGGTGTTTCCCTTCACATTTTGCCTTCGCAGATTGCAAATGGCTATCAGTGGTCTGAATATACAGACAACTGGTATCAGTCCCTTGAGAGAGATACTTTCTGTAGACTGACACGTATTTCCCTTGGGAGAATTTATATACAATACATTATTTATATAAAAACCTAAAGCCCTTCTCCCTTCTCCCATGCTTTAGGTTTATACATACATACACACCTCACTAGGAAAATGCCACAAGCAATTGAAATTGGTCTGTGTTTGATGGGGAGACTACAACCAAACCCCTTCCAGCTGCATCCCTGATACATCAGACCTGGCGAGAGTGAGGACACCAGGCGTGGAACAGGGCTAGAACAGAGTTGAAGGACACCCTGGTAACAGGTATAGAGTTTTGGCCAACCATTAAAGGGATTCCAGTCCTTCCAGTTCCTATTTTCAAACTATAAGAAGGGGTTTAAAGAAGGGCATTGAGCCTGGGGGAAGAGGTTATTGGAGGAATGAGCATCTGAGGTTAGGATTTAAAATCTGCTTTCAATGATAGATGCAGATGCAAGGCAAATCACAAAGAAAACAATACCTAGATTAGGAATTTTTACACTGAACAACCAGTAAATCTGATTTTAAAAAAAGAAAACCTTAAATTTGGGAATGATTTTAGATGCATAGGAACTCGCAAAGAAATGTGTAGGGAGGTTCTGGGTACCCTTTACCCAGCTTCGCCTGATGTTGCTATCTTGCCTCACTCTAGTACAATGTAAAACCCAGGAGATTTACATTGGTACAATCCATAGAGTTTATTCAGATCACCAGCTCTACAGGCACTCGTGTGTGTGTGTGTGTGTGTGTGTGTGTGTGTGTGTGTGTAGATCTAAGCAATTTTATCACATGTATAGCTTCATGAAATCATCAACACAAATCACTTACCTGTACCATCGTAAGAACTCTTTCAACTTCTTTATAGCCTCAGTCATTCTGTCCCCCTATCCTTAACCACTGATCTGTTCTTGATCTAATGATCATAATTCATGAATGTTATATAAAAGTAAACATGTAGTAGGTATCCTTTTGAGATTGGCTTTTTAAAAATTGCTGATTATGGGGTGTCTGGGTGGTTCAGTTGGTTAAGTACTGCCTTCGGCCCAAGTCATGATTCTGGAGTCCCGGGATTGAGTTCCGACTAACATAATATAATAAAAAATCATTTAAAAAATAAATAAATAAAATAAAAATTGCTGATTATGGGGTGTCTGGGTGGTTCAGTTGGTTAAGTACTGCCTTTGGCCCAAGTCATGATTCTGGAGTCCCGGGATTGAGTCCCGCATTGGGCTCCCTTGCTCAGCGGGGAGTCTGCTTCTCCCTCTGACCCTCACCCCTCTCATGCTCTCTCTCTCTCTTCCAAATAAGTAAATAAAATCTTTTTTTAAAAGAATACATTTAAAAATTGCTGATTAATATTCCATGTTATGGATGTACTGAGGTTTAACCATTCACCTATTGAAGGACATTTGGATGATTTTGTCTGTTACAGATAAGCTGCTATGAACATTCATGTCCAAGTTCCTGCGTGAAAATGTTTCTATTTCTCTAGGACAATTGCCTAAGAGTACAATTGCTGGGTCATATGATAAGTCCATTTTTAGTTTTAAAAGGAATCACCAAACCTTTTTTTGGATCAGCTGTACCATTTTACATTTTCACTAGCAATGTATGAGTGATTGGTTTCTCTTCATCCTCACCAGCATCTATTGTTACCACTTTTTGTTGTAAACATTCTGAAAGGTATGTAGTGCTCTCTTATTGTGGTTTTAAACTGTATGTTTCTAAAAGCTAATGATGTTGAATGTCTTTTCATGTGATTGCCAGCTGCATATGTTCTCTGGTGAAATGTATTCTCTTGTCTTTGCCCCTTTTCTAATTGAATTTTTTTGTTTTTGTTTTTGTTTTTAGCTGTTGAGTTTTGAGAATTCTTTATATATTCTATATACTAGTCCTTTGTAAGATACATAGTGTGGTTGGTCCAGGACTTCACTGCTGCTGGTTGTAGATCAGAGTGCTCTTAGTGCCCCACAGTGGGACTGGGGCTCCCCACTAGGTCTCTATTGGGATTCCCCCTTTCTGCTCCCTTGGCCTGAGAGAGCAGGCTCTTTCTCTTGGTGCTTAGGGTTTGCAGGCCTGTCTGGAATCAGCTCAGGGTATATGGGAGATAAACAGAAAACCAGGAACTCACCGTGTTGTTGTCCCTGAAGTTCTGAGGTCCTTAGGCAGTCTGCCTTCTTTTCCCCAGGTTTTAGAGGTGTTTTTTTTTTTAATCGTTTTCTGTTGAATAATATTCAGTGTGTTTAGTTTTATTTAGAATGAAAAGTGAGTTGAGCAGAGACAATTGAGTCCACACCATCTTTTTCTGGAATTTCCTCATAGATTTGATATTTAGGGAGCAATTTTATCTCAAACAGCAAGAGAATTGATTTTCTTGGAGATGTTATCTGACGACATGAGAACATTGTAAGCTTTTAACCTCTTAATGTTTTACTCTTGTGTCTTAAGTGGCCCTTGCATTATCGTGACCCCTTGGGATTAAAAGCTTATAGTGCTTTAAAATATTTTCACTAGTCTGAGACACAAGTGTTGCATGGACTCTTGGATGAATTGCCCAGATCATCCTTTGGAAGCTAGAGACTCATTACCCTCATTACCTCTCCCAGATGCACACGCTTCTTTCATGAGATAGCCTGTCTCCAGTAACTTATCACTGGAGGGTATCAAGGCCTCTGCCCTCTCCCCCAACATAAGATACCCCATCTTTATTAATCCCCACAAGCTACCGTTGGGCTTTCTCTTTCTGCCAATTCCGCCTGCTTCCTCTCCCTCCCTTGCCTTCCACAGATGTTGATCCAAAATCATTCCTTTCAAAACCTCTTTCAAGCTAACTGTGTGAAGAATCTGTTTCTTGGGGGAAACCCAACCTGCCTCAAAATTCATTTGCACATTTCTTTACTATCTTTTCCTAGATGGAATTGTCCATTGTAAAGAGATGCAGTTCTAGAATAGCTAATGTTTTTATTTATTAATTTTTTAATGACTTGATGGCCGTTCTACATAATTCTATTTGTTTTCAAACTCTTCACTTGGGAGAATAAAAAACTGGGATGGTATGCATTTCTCCCCAATTTTTGAAATCCATAACCTGAGAACCGTGGCTTACCATCCTTTTACATTTCTTGGGACCATCTGTTTTTGTGAAGAGCTGTCAACAAACACAGCCAGTTTTGTATATTCTTATTTCAGAAAGTTTACACAAGTCTGCAATCACCTCTTCTGTAGTTGCTGTTAATATTTAGTTCCTGTAGACTCAGTGTATGTTCCTGGCACTGTGTTCTCCATGTGGCACTCTAGTCTGAGTTTCTTCACTTAATTTGGAGGTTTAGACGTGGTGGTGGCGGTGCCATTATCTTTAAGCTTTTTTTCTTAGCCACCAGCTGATTGCAGTGAGTAAACAGTAGTTTGTACATTACCCAGTGATACACACCTCCCACTGAGAACTGGTTACTCTTCACATGTCTCCTGATTTATTTCCCATGGTACTTCTAAATTAACTACACAAGATCTCCTCTTCTTGAGTCACTCCTCTGTTTGCTCATTTCAAATTTTCTCCACCTCAATTATTGTGAGCCATGGAAGGAACTTAAATAAGTCTGCTGCATCTTTTTTAAAAAAAGATATTATATATTTGACTTTATTCAATCAATGTGTACCTAAAGTCACCAGGAAATTGAATTTTTGTAAGCCTAATAAAAATGTAACTGCATTAGAAAAGTTCACTATTCCTATGGAGAGTCTTTTTCTTGAAGGTAAGTGATAAACCCTTAATTCATGTTTAAATCAGACTTTTACCATCTGGGTCTTCTTGAAAAAAATTGTGTGAAAGTGAGCCAGGTCCATCTTTTTTCTTCCTGAACTGCGGTCTGGTTCGAAGGGGTGAAAATAAGAGAGTAGGGAGGGCATTGATAAAAGCAGACTTAACAAAATTAAGGACATTTATTTCCCTCAGAGGTTACTGAATACCTACTTACTGGTAACAGTCTCCAAGAAAATAATGTAATGTTGAGAAACATTTAATGAGAGAAAGCATCCTCAAAATCTGTAACACTACCAGTTTATTAAAAGTCCATGTAAGTATGTATTATAATTATTTATTAAAAATATTTCCCCAGTATTACATGAAATATCTTTTAAAAAGTGTTCCTCTTTAAAAATCGTCTGTAACTCTATTCTGCAGTATGTTCTTGAAAAATGGTGGCTCACCTTACCGGTTAGTGTTCAGTGCAGTGATGTCAGTTGTTCAAGGTCTCTTCATGGGTGTTAAAATCATGCGGACAGTCTTGAAAGTTGAGTTGGTACAAATGTAAGCATTTTATGATGGGACATGTCCCTTAATAATGTTCAGTCTGGGTTTTTTTCATCTGCAAAATAGGTAAAGTAATATTTATCTCCTAGAGTTCATGTGAGATTTAATTCAGTTGAGAGTACTCTGTGGTCTTTACAGTAATAATCAGACATAGGCTATTATTTCTGACTTCAAGATATTTCTTCTGAAAATATAATTACAACAATACTGTTCTTTGCCAGTGCTTCCCAGTTTGGGGAAACCCTTCCAAAGATCTCTCTTTGGAGATTCACGATTGCCATGCCGAGAAAGCAGGGTAGGTTTGTTTAGTGTAGTTTTGTCTTTCATCTTTATCTTTATCTTTTTTTTTTTCCTTCAGAGAAGAAAACTGAAAGCTGAGGGTCAGTAGGTTAGGCAACTCATGCTAAGTTTGCATGTTTAATAAGCAGCAGACCCAGGGCTAGAACCAAGCTCTCTGACTGGTCATCACTTCTAGCAGGGTTGAACACTTAGTACTATACCATAAGAACCAAGCAGCTAATGGAAATGAGTGATGTATGTACCTATCTGTAATGATGGCAACATTGGTGACCCAGAGAAAGCACATACAGTGAACTGAGCCGTGCGGTGCCACTACTGGGCTCCAGTCAGCTGAGGCCAAGGGAGACTTCTGGTCCATTGTGCTAGGATCTGCTAGAGTGTTTTTTTGTGTTTGTTTGTTTAAAGAGAAGCCAGAAGTTCAGATTTTTATGTAAAAATATTGACACTTAGAGAGAACTAAAGAGATAGACAAATGAACACCAGGTAGTACTAGTATTTTATTTTTCCCTGTTGCTATCTGTGGCCTTGAGATACCCCTGCTCCCTGGTTTGGGATCCATGAGATGCTAAGTGAAGGAGATTTTCAGGTGCTTGAGGGCAGGGATATGCCACATTTATTGTTGTCTCCCCAAAGTCTAGCAAAGGGCCTGATGTTACACAGTGTGCTAGCTCATGGTTTTGAATAGATGACTAAGAATGACAACAACACACCAGAAGGGTTCCTACAAAATGCGTCTTGGGACCCATGTCAGCACGCAGTTCCACAGTGTGTCTTCTGTTCTACTCCCGAACACTGAGAAGCACATTGTAAATGTTCGGGCAGGTAGTCATCTCTATTATTGTTTCTTAAGTGGAAATTTTAGGAGATGTAAAGTTAGGGAGGAATCTTTATCTATTTCTTGAATTACTGAAAAATACTAACACACTACATACAGGTATATGCCAAATATTTTAATTAAGTTAATTTTCTTTTCTTTTTTTTTTTAAAGATTTTATATATTTATTTGACAGAGAGAGACAGCCAGCGAGAGAGGGAACACAAGCAGGGGGAGTGGGAGAGGAAGAAGCAGGCTCTGAGTGGAGAAGCCTGATGCGGGGCTCGATCCCAGAATGCCAGGATCATGCCCTGAGCCAAAGGCAGACGCTTAACGACTGCGCCACCCAGGTGCCCCATAATTAAGTTAATTTTCAGTGGTTTGTGTACCGTAACTTTTAGGCACCGTACTATGTGAAGATAACTTTATTCAAGGGAATCTCAGTTCAAATGTGCCGCATACTTAAGGGTAAGTTCATTTTTCTTAAAACATTTCAGGGAACCTCTGTTTATTATAAAGGAAGGGAAAAATGCCATATGGCACTTCGGTTGATGTTGATTATATGTGTGTGTGTTGTCACGGATTCAAACACATAATTCTAAAATGTTTAGAAATAGTTTATCAACTATATTATGGACATTAAAAATTATCATGGCCAAAGCCTTGGCCCCCTTATTTTTCTTTAAACAACAAAATATAAGCAATGTTATTTAGGTTGGGTCTTCACAGCCACAACAGAAAGCCACAGTTAAGTCTAAAAATCATAAATGTGGATAATAGGAACTGTGATTATTTGTCTTATCTGTGACTGGTTTCAAAAGGTAGAATTCTGGGGATGCCTGGTGGCTCAGTCGGTAAGCATCTGCCTTCAGCCCAGATCATGATCCCAGGTTCTTGGGATTGAGTCCTGGATCCAGCTCCTTGCTCCGCAGGGAGCCTGCTTCTCCCTCTGCCTGCTGCTCCTGCTGCTTGTGCTCTCTCTCTCTCTCTGACAAATAAATAAATAAAATCTTAAAAAAGAAAAAGTAGAATTCTGGTTTAATATTAAATCTATTATTTTATTCCACCCTTGGAACATGTCACCATTCCCATTTTAATTAAGAAGATTAACAGCTAGAGAAGCACTCTCCCAGAAACCTGCCTTGTACCACACCATGCATCCAGTCTTTGGGTAACCTGTTGAAAGCAAAACAGAGCAATTTACCTCCAACCTTTCCACGATACTCTGACTTCAAGTTCTGCTTCACAATTAAATAACTTGCCAACTTTGAATTAGCAATAAACAGCAACTCAAGATCTGTAGGGTTTATAAGCAAGTCAGAAGTGGTGCTTAGAATGATTACATTCCTAAGCCCACAATTATCACAGCTCAGAACTAATTTTTATGCCTTAAATAAAACCAAAAGAATCTACACAAAGCACTTCATTTTCTGGGAAGGTTAAATTAAAATTAAAATCTTCGCTGGAAAGTCATCCTCTTTAAAATGCATTTCCTAAGAATCACTTACTGGAGGAAGGAGTAGCTACTGTAATTTTAATTTTTCACATATAAATCCCTTTACTCCCTACAGTAGATATAGAGAGGCCCCTGGTATTTCTTTCTTTCTTAAGTATGATATTTTTAGAGAATGATAGAATAAAAAATTATTCTGCAAGGCAGTTCTTTCAGGTTTACAGATTGTACCCATTTACACAATATGGTAATTTATTTACCCAATTGGGTAGCAGAGAGTGCCTGAAATGGAAACAGAGAATATTCCAGAGAGACCTAGAGTAGGCAGTGAATAATAGCCAGAGGAGCACCTTGGATGATGTCACGTGTCTCCTGCAGAGTCCAAGAGCTTTTGCAGCTCTCTCTGAAACATTCTCCACACATCCAGGTCAGGGTCTGGGAGAGAGACAGACCGCTGGGACTGAGTTGTGCTGCGTGAGAAGCTAAGAGGAGAGAGTGGGGGGAGCTGCCTTCCGAGCGCTTCAGTAGCTCGAATGTTTTGGGGCTGGTGGGAATGTTATTTGAGATTTCTGTTAGCTTTCATATGGTAGGAGTCTAACAAGTCATCTTGTTGACCTTCTGGACAGCAGATGTATTAAACTGTTTTCCCATGGGCTCTATCTGGAATGAGTGCCTTTTGAAAAAAATTCTCTAAGCATTTAAAAATATGAATTTCTAGATTCTCTTTAAAAGTTAGAAAATCTGGCCACACTATACTGTTATTAGCCTCTCATGATAGTTCTGGAGCTGAGCCAGAGGTGTGTGTTTAGATGGGGTGTTTCCTCCCCACTTGGCAATGCATATACACACAACCCACCCACCTGGCATCACTCATTTTCTCCCCTTTCTGGCTCTAGAGTACTTTCTGAGTTTGCAATGCCTAATATGTAAGCTTGTTGGAATGATTTTTATCAATTCCTTTCTCTCTTGGTCTTCAGCTTTAGATTCCCAACTGCTTCATGGACATTTCCATCAGTGTTCCTCTAGCTCCTGGCTCAACATGTCCAATGCCAAGATCTTTTCCATTTCCTTAGTACTCAATGGTATTTTAATCATTGATCTATATTATCTCATGTAGTTTTCTAAAAGGTGAGTATATGTAGTTCTCTTACAAATGGGGAACTGAGGCTAGAAGCAGATGGATTAATTTTAAATTAATTTTAAAATTAATATTGTCTCATTGTTTTAGGAGCATAAGGGACTATGTCATGCTTTTTCTCTGTTTTGTATTTTTTTTGTAATGTGCTTAGAAAAGTGTCAGCATAATGAAACTTGTAATACACTTTGTGATTATATGGTTGCCTCTTCCCCTATATTTTCCATCTTTTAAGACATACAAAGTGTCTATATGCACTGTTAGTATTATAATTTCCTATGTCCACAAGGAAAGAATCCTAGTAAGCAATTCAGAATGGTCTAGATCAGTGCTGTCCAAATGAAATACAGTGTGAGTCACAGATGTAATGAAAAAAAAATTAAAAGCTACATTAAAAAAGTAAAAAGAAAGAGGCGCAATTAACTTTAATAATATATTTAACCCGATATGTCCAAAATATTATCATTTCATCATGTAATCAATATTTCAAAATTACTGAGATAAATTTTACATTCTTCTGGGGGGGGTAGTCAGTCTTTGAAATTCTGTGTATATTTAATACCACATAATTTGGACTAGTAACATTTCAATAGCTAAATAGACACATGTGGCTTCTGGCTATGTGGTGGACAACCCAGGTCTACGCCATTAGCCTTACATACAGAAGGAGCGTAAGGCAGAGGGCTGTGGTTCATGTGGTGGCCAAGGCATAACTCAGAATTCCTAAGCCCTGGTTCAAATCTTCTTTGCAACTGATGCTATGAGCCTTGGGATGTGCAGAGAAAGAGAGTTTTGGAATGAATTATTTATTCTTTTTTTTATGGATACAGCTGCTTGATATTTGGTAGAACAAAGAATTGGTATAATTTTAGTGTTTCTCTACTGCTTTTAGTGCAATTCTAGGGTTTTAATGGAGGGAGTTAGGATATGACTTCACAGGGAAGTGTTTTATCCCCCAGGGTAGTTCATATTCCCTTGCCAGCCTGAGGTGAGATCATAAGTCCAAATCAATTCACTTCTAGAAGAATTTACCTTTCGTCTCCCATCAGGGATAGCAAGTAAACACACAGAGAGAAGGACATGTAGCATTGTTGGGAATATGAGAGCCTCACTGAAGAAGGAACTGAAGAACAGTGCGGCAAAGTGTGCGTTCAAGGTGCTAAATTAGTAGTTTCGGGTAGTGCCAAAATGGACAGCCTGATTCCGGAATGAGGGTTTGCTTGGTTGAAGCGCCAGTAACTATGATTTGTGATGCCCGGAGACGCAGACTAAAGGCAATCAATTATGTATGGCCTGTTATTACTTTGTGAAAACTGGTCCTGAATTGTTTTATTATTTGATAGTGTTTTTCCAGCAAAGGAAGGTTTCTTCTGCTACCATTTTTCACTGAGATAGATGCAGAAAAACTGAACGGTTCTAGTGAGCGTGTATTTCTAGCTAGTCTACTGATTTGAATTTCAGGTCGTGATGATATGGTCATAAAAATTTGCCCTGGGCACATCTTTGGCTGATCTTAGCCGAAAAGCATTTTTTAATGCCACATGATGAGATTTAATGGCTTTTGCATTGTGGGTTGGGTGCTTTATCAGGGAAATGAAATAATTCCATTTCGATTCTTTTCCTATGCTGGAAGCCCTTTGAGTTTCCCTCATTAAAATGCCAAAAAGTGCTGTCTAAACATATGCTCCGAACCGAGGTTGTTCCACAGCCTCCTGTTATTATTTTTATTCTTTATAGAGCACCCAAGTACCTGAGATATATTTCTAAAATAGAAAAGAAGCGACCGTGCCCCCTAAGAGCTTTCATTTAATGTAGACAACTTCAGTGCAAATGAAAGGTATGGTGCTAAGCAGACGCTGTCAGTTGCAGGAATGGATTTTGAGCAACTAGTTAGTCATGGCCACAGTTTGACACGCTTCCTGGTTGTCCTGCTATGATGCTGAGCTTTTTTGCATCTGCTCCCTGTGGTTTGTTGCCTTCCTTGTGACTGACAGTATGGGTAGAGCTGTTTAACATAGAAAGGGGGAAGCAGCCTTTGCAATGAACGAGCTCCCAAGTGGTGCTGAGGTTGGCATTCTCCTGAAGACAGCAATCACCATTTGTTTATTTATTCAGCTAATTCTGATCCCTTGAAATGGTTCTGTTTTTAAAAATTAAGGGTGGTGCAGTCGGTTAAGTGTCTGCGTCTTGGTTTCAGCTCAGGTCATGATCTCAGGGTTGTGAGATCGAGCTGGGTGTCAGGCTCCATGCTGGGCATAGAGCCTGCTTAAGATTTTCTCTCTCCCTCTCCCTCTGCCCCTTGCTCTTTCCCTCTCTCTTTCTCAAAATAAATAAATAAATGGGTGTGACTTTAAAAAATTAAGGTAAAACATACATACAATAAATGTTTATATGCTAATCTTAAGTATACAGATTGATGTTATGTCTATATATGTGTATCTCTGTGGAGCCACCATCTAGATCAAGGTACACAAGACTTTTGAGTGAGCTAGCCGGTTCCTTTTTGCCCCTTCCAGATGTTTTCCAAATACAGTCCCTCAACAGGTTACTACTAGTTTGATGTCAGCTTCAGTTAGCTTCACCTGCTCTTGAGCTTCCTATAAATGGAATCACACAGCCCGTAGTCTCTCCTTTCCAGCTTCTTTCAATGAAAATATGTGTAAGATTCATCCGTATCTTTGGGAGTGCCCACGGTTCATTCCCTTTCATTTCCGTGGAGCATTCCATTGCATGAATATACTGTGTGTTACTGATCCATGCTCCTGTTCATGAGCATTTGGATTGTTTCCAGTGTTGCTAAAATTCCATTTTGGTTGGGATTCTACCATGTGCAGGACATTAAAGAGGTGGCATTTATCCAGGGACCCAGAGCACAGAGATGCTGTCTACTGATGGAAACCTCCATCTGTCTCCTGTAGGTTTGTTTTCTACCCTAAATGATCTGTGCACTTGCTTAGTCCTTTACCTCACCCTTTCCTCTCTTTCTCTAGTATTAATGATACTAACACTAGAAGCTATTGTTTTCTGAACATGTTCCACGGGCCGGGCACTAGGGCTACTCCATTATGGTAATGTCTGATTTCTTTCTCTCCAAAACCCTGGGAGAATTATTACCAGAGGTTTTACATGGAGCAACTAAGGCTTTAGTAACTTAAACGGAGTCCCTAAGATCACATGGCATATTAATGGCAGACCAAGGATTTAACGTAGATTTTCTGATGCACACAGTGTCCTTAATCACTACACATCCTGACAAAGGCAGGGTCCTTAGGATCTGTGAGGAACTGACATCCTTGAGATGGGACACAGTTTTGTCCATGACTAAAAATCAGCTGTAATTCTTAAAATGTCAGAACCCGTCATTCTCTTGCTTTAAACCTTCAGTGGCTCTGCTTGTCATGAATACAAAATCCTAATACAGGGGCGCCTGGGTGGCACAGCGGTTGAGCGTCTGCCTTTGGCTCAGGGCGTGATCCCGGCATTGTGGGATCGAGCCCCACATCAGGCTCCTCCGCTATGAGCCTGCTTCTTCCTCTCCCACTCCCCCTGCTTGTGTTCCCTCTCTCGCTGGCTGTCTGTATCTCTGTCAAATAAATAAATAAAATCTTTAAAAAAAAAAAAATCCTAATACAAAATCACCATGGCCTGTAAGACCCCCACCTGATCTGTTCCTGTCTCCCTCCCTGACCTTATCTCCCATCTACCGGACCTTCCTCAAGTTACATTGAACTTCATCCGTTTGTGAACAAGCCAGGCTTGTTCCTGTCATTGGGCCTTTGAGCTTTGCCATTTCTTCTACTCAGAACGCCCTTCACATCTTTGCATGTCTGGCTCCTCCTTGTCGTTTGGCTCTCAGCTCAAATGTCACCTTCCCAGAGAGAGTCCTTCTCTGACCACCCATTAGGAAGGACCTATCACATTGCCTTGCTTTATTTCCTTCCTAACACTTACTGCTCCAAACTTAATTTGTTCGTCTAATGGATCGCTTATTTATTGTCTGTGTTCCTCAGCTGTCGTATTCACTGAGGGGTCCTCAGCTTCTAGAAAAGTGCCTGGCTCTTAGTAGGTACTCAACAGATATTGATTGAATGAACAAAGGAATGGGTAAATGTGCGTTTCCGAGATTTCTGGTGCTCTGTAGGATGTTTCCTTACATATTTTATAAAGAAAGAAAATCTTATATCAAAAATATGACCTTCCAGGTTGAGGGGTCCAATCTACATGTGATAAAATGAAGGATAAAAAGGAGGTGGGCACATTATTAATTTTATGTGCGGGAACATGATCACAATTGCAGAAATTGACTTCTGGCACTAATTTACCAAATGTCAGAACTAACCAGAAGATCCTGGAAAGTGGTTCTTCTCTTGTCATTGCTTATTGTTTGTTTATTGCTCGTTATGAAATACAGGAATGGGGAAGCTGTCTCATGTATCCAGCCTGGAGCATGTGACACAAATCATAAAAATTAACACATGCTCTTCTACCTGGGTTTGAGAATAAGAAATGTCACAAGAAAAGCATGTCTAGATGCTGCCTAATCACTACCACTCCATTCTAATGTGACAAGCCTTGGAATCATTAATGATCCTTTGTTCTGCTCAATGCATGGGGTTAACATAGATACCTTCAGTAATGAGTGGCTCCTTATCTGCGGCTGCCGCTTTGCCATTTGTGAGGCTGCAGGCCAATTCAGTGAATTCCGTCACTGTTCTCCTAGCTGTTGCTGAATCAGTAGGAAGTTTTTAATTTAAATGTCTTCAGTTCGTGGATGTAGATTAAAATTCCTGGGCCCCAAGCAAACTTCGTCAAAGGGACTCATAGCTCATTGCTCCTAGAATATTGCATGCTGGGCACCCCAGGGCATGAGTGTGTGTGTGTGTGTGTGTGTGTGTGTGCGCGCGCGCGCGCGTGTGTGTGTATGTGTGTGTGATGGGCAGGGCTGGGACTCATGTGCCCTGTGGAGGATAGAAAAGCCGTGTGAGGAGAAATGCAACCAGGCAGTTTGGGCAAGGAGTGGTGAAGGATTTTGTGTCTCCTGCTAGCCTAGGCAGAATTTCTTATTACCCTGCATCAAATTGCATCCCTTGCCTCTGAGTCAAGTCTGGACGTTCATCTTTTCCTCCCACCTCAGGCTCTTTATTGATACTTCCACCTCCAGGCGGTGCACAAAAGCAAACTTCTGTTTACTATCTCTGAGTAATGATATTAATTCCAATGCCCAGGGATAATGCATCGTTTATTAAACACTGGCAATAACCATTAGATGCTAATTCAAAGAGAAACAGAACAGGGTAGAAAAGCACCCCTCGTCCCCTGAGCAAAAATGGTCAGAATTCAACAAAAGCAGAGCTTTCCTGGATAACAGTGGGAGGGGTTAAGAGCCTCCACTGCTGACTTGCTGTGTGATCTTGGAAGAGTTACTTCACCTCTCTGAACTTCAGGGGACACGTCTGTAACTGGAGAATAATAATTGTACGTACCTGCCAGAGTTCTTGAGAAAGTTGAAGGAGAGATGTATGTAGAGCCCTCAGCAGAGTGGCTCATATGTTTTAAGAGCTTGATGAAGGGTTTTTGTAATACAATCTCTCAGTAGGAAGTGTTGTTATCTGCGTGTGGCATGCTGTCCGCGCTCAATGTCACAAACCCAGGGAAGACACCTTAAAATGCAGATAGTTCCTTCCAGCCATGCTCATGGATATATAAACTAAAGATTTCAGTAGAAAAACCTGTGTTGTCTCTTTGTAGTTGCCAAATTAAATTCCTTTAAGAAAGTCACGCCCATTCACAAACACTTTTACAGGTATCACTTAGAATCTTGATTATATTCTCAATGATGCACTGAACTTTCTTGAGATTCTCTTCAGTGTACTCAGTTTTATAGAGAGCCTCCTTTCTAGAAAGTGGTCTTGAACCAAGAGACTTAAAATGCAAATGCTGAGTGACTGAACTCAAACAAATATGTCAGCTCTTTCCCATCCACCTTGTCGAGGTTGAAGTTCTTGAGCTGGCCTCCATGTTTCCAGTCCGTCACTGCCCCTCCCCCTTCATCTACGTCCATTACTTGCTGGACTCCCTTCTTTCTTGCTGGTCAGCACTTACATCCCCTTAGTATCTCAGGTGGAATGTTATCTCTCCTGGAGAGCCTCTTGTTCCCCCAGATCTGTTCCATGCTTGATTTTACACTCCCATTGCTCCTAGAATGCCTTCATTTTATTTTGTTCTCTTGTACTTAATTATTCATAATTGCTTGTTTAATGTCTGTCCTTCCCACCAGATTATTAGTCCCATTAGGGTGGGGATTCCTGTTCAATACTGTTACACAGTCCTTTGTACATGTTAGGTGTTCCAACACTGAGGAACACTTATTTTTTATAAAAATTTTTTCTTCCATGTTGCAGGTAACTAAATGGTTACAAAATTAGATTACATTCTTCTCTTATGTTGTAACAGTTCTTACCTACTATAGTTAAAGTTTGCCTTTTGTACCACTGAAATGATCATGTGCTGCTTTTATATAAAGGTTACAATTTAATAACATTTCAACCAACAAGCTTTTGATTTTTAAAGAAGTCATTATTTAATACATTGGTACAATAGTACAAGGTGACATTCCCTCTCTCTCTAAGATGCCTTAAGTCTTCAAAGCACATCACACAATTTCATAAATAGTAAAGATATTGATTTTAAAATCCTGATGGAAAAGAAGGCAGAGCCTTATGTTTGAATTCTAAGAGTTACAATCAGATATAGTAAATCACCAAAAACAAAGGACAGATGCCTCAATACCCAGAATTAGGAGGCTGGAAGAGAATGTGAAGGACCCAGTTTCAATCCCCTTGTGTTTTTGAAGAATCAGACCTCCTGGAAAACCTTTGTTTTCTGTTTGTTGTCTGATTGTTTCTAAACTGCACTGTGAACTTACTAATATGGATCTATAAAATAATTTTAGCTTTATGTCCTTGTTTAGGATTTGGGGAGATACAAAAATGAGCTCTCTAAGAACTAATGAGTAAGTACCTGTGGAGAATGTAAACATTTCCAGGTACATATCAATGGTGTAATCTATGTCAGCTGTTCTTGCTGTGATGTTGGTGAGATTTCTGGCTCTAATGTGTGGTGAAGCCATTTCTGAGATGAGCCCATGAGGTAGAGCTTGGGATGGGCCCGGATACCCAAATTTAGTTTGAGAAAAACTTGAAATATCTGTGGCCATCAAAATGGCAATATCTAGTAGTCGGTAATAGTGGAATTTGAGATTCAGGAACCTGATTAGGGCATGAGTGTGTGTGTGTGTGTGTGTGTGCGCGCGTGTGTGTATGATGGGTAAGATCTATTGTTGGACAGTAAGGAATTCAGTCAATCTTATTAACCACTCCTACTTTGGGGTATTAGCTTCCCAAGTTTTTTTCTGTTTGCCTGTTCCCCAAATTTAACTGAAAGATGTACATACCAGTGTTCACAAATGAGGATGTAAATGGAATTAAAGCAATTTTTAAAAAGGACCAAGATTTAATTCAGCCTTCAGCACACTTTGAATCTGGTGGGATAGAGCAGAGGCAGGCCGACTAAAGAATAATTAAAATAGAAGACTGGTTTTGATACTGATGGTCATTCAGTGGTTTTTGAGGTATGGGCCCTGGACTATCAGGAACATCATCATCTTTATAGTAGGTTGAGTAAGGGCCCCTCAAACATGTCCACGTTCTTATTCCCAAAATGTTACCTTATACGGCAGATGGTAACATTGTGATTAAGTTAAGGGTTTTGAGATGAAGAGATTATCCTAGAGGACTTGGGTGGGCTCAATATAATCACATGGGCCCTTATTAAGAGGGAGACCAGAGTTAATAGTAAGAGTTGTGATGATATAAAGAAGAGGTTGAGATGCAAGAAAGGGACCTTGGGCCAAGGGATGCAGGAAGCCTCTAGAATCTGGAAGAAGCAAGGAACAGATTGGCCTTTGGAGGCTTCTGAAAGAACCAGCCCTACCAGCGGCACCTTGACATTAGCCCGTTAAGACTGATTTTGGATTTCTGACCTCCTGAACTGTAGGAGAATAAATTTGTGTTGTTTCAAGCCGCTAAGTTTGTGGTGATTTGTTACACAGCAATAGGAAGCTAGTATACTTAGGAATTTGTTAGAAATACAAATCTCCAGCCATACCTCAGACTTACCCAATCAGAAACTGGGGGCGGGGTGGGGATGCGGGAGCAGGCCAAATAACGTTCTGAGGCACAGGAAAGGACTGCTAGTCTTTGGAGATGGCTTTTACAACACAAAGCAGGTCTTATACACCAGGGATGGAATACAATTGTCTGCCCTAGATTGCATGCCTATTTTCCCAACCGATCACTATATATTTATCACATGACTTCCCCTGTGGCAAAAGGCAGTGGGGCATTATGATTGATAATACAATGAGGCACACATGAAACTTTGGGGAGTTCCTTAAAGGGAAGAGAATAATGTGACCGGAAGGAGGATGGCACAGTTAGCTGGAGAGACAAAACAAGAGCTATTCACAATAACCTTATGACTTCAGTGGTCAGAGAGACAAGGAAGAGCATTCTTGTGCAAAGGAAGAGTTTGTGCCAGGGCCCAGTGGTCAAAAAATAAAGAATATATTTGGAATATGGCAAAAAAAAAAAAAAAGGCATTATAGCAGCAGTATGGTACAGAAAGTAGGGTGGGGGTGACAAGTAGTGGGAGATGAACTTGGAGGTCCTCAAGAGCCATACTCGTGAGTTTGCATTATATTCTGGGGGGAAGGGGGCACATACAGTGGTTTTGAGGAGAAAGTAATATGATGAACATGGGCTTTAGAAAGTTTGGGTTCTCACCATTGCCGGAACCTCAGGTCTACTTCTCATTAGTACTGATCGCTGCCACCATATATGCATATTGAGTGCTGATTATGTGTCACTCTAGGGATTCTCCATGCATAGATTTTGTATCATTATGTGTTTAAATGATGGTTTTCTCCCTGTGGGAAACTTTAGCTTTCAAACTGTTAGATCACCCACAGTAAGGAATACATTTACACACACACACACACACACACACACACACACACACACGTTCATGAAACAAACCCATCCTTACTATGTGAGATATATCCTATTTTCTAATCAATTCTCATTTAGTTTTTGAAAAAATTCAAGTTATAATTCCCTAAATTGATTTTTTGACCCACTATTAGGTTATATAATACAGCTTGGAATATTAAAGGAAAGGAACAGGGTGGGGGAATGGGATAGACCGGTGATGGGTAGTAAGGAGGGCACATATTGCATGGTGCACTGGGTGTTATACACAACTAATGAATCATCGAGCCTTACATCGAAAACCGGGGATGTACTGTATGGTGACTAACATAATATAATAAAAAATCATTATTAAAAAAAAAAATAAAGGAAAGGAACAGGAGCGCCTGGTGGCTCAGTTGGTTAAGTATCTGCCTTCAGCTCAGTCACGATCCCAGGGTCCTGGGGTCGAGCCTGGCACCAGACTCCCTGCTCAGCGGGGAGCTCGCTTCTCCCTCTCCCTCTGCCTGCCACTCCCCCTGCTTGTGTTCTCTCTCTCTCTCTGTCAAATAAATAAATAAAATCTTTTAAAAAAAATAAAGGAAAGGAACAGTATCTTATTCATTTCTGCATATCTATCTATCTATCTATCTATCTATCTATCTATCTATGATTAAGGCTTTGCTGCGATCAGGTAGGAATGGGCAGGGACTATGCTGGGGGAGCAGGGCTGAGTTCAGTGCTGGGGAATTCAGGGCTGGGTCTAGCTGGGCTCCTCAGAGCAGAAGCAACTGGTGAAGAGAAGGACAGTCTGGTTGGTGTTCATGCAGGAAGGTTAATGTGAGTGGGGAGATGAACTTTACTGAAGAAAAATGGGGAGCAAAAATTTCAAAGGGCTTGGATGAAAGTGAGGTTAGGAGGGAGAAATGGGGCCAGGCATGCATCTGGGGGACTATCAGTTCTTAGCATGGTTTTCTGCATATAGCAGACCCCCAATAAGGCTTAAATATCAGATCCATGAAATTTTAGCCAGACCTCCAGATTTTCTGGATGCCATATGATAGTACATTTTCCCTGCCAAGTACTGGGTGACAGATTACTAAGATGCAAACACAAAGCTCTGAACATTTGGGTGGGTATATTTGGTGGATGGGGGAGGAATGAAGGGTCAGTAGAAATAATGACACATCTTTCCTGTAATAAACGTCAAAGCTTAAGAAGAACATGGGCAGATTGACTTCTAATCACACTGCACTGAAGGTCAGAACTGCTTTATATGAAATAAACTTTGCCCCATAAATTAGGTATGTATCACTGTGAGATGCTAAATCTGCAAAATTGGTGTCACATGCAGAAGGATGAGAGCTAGGATGTTAGGGTGTACAGAGAGTTTGATTCTAGAAAGCGTAGCCTTTAAGTGGTATTCTCCTTTCCCAAAATACCAAGGAGCACCGTGGACACTGGTTCCTGAGCTGTGGAGCTGAGGGACATGAAGAGGCTGTGGAAGGGCTTCCCTTCTGTAGCATTTTCCACTTTCCCAAACTGATTGTTTTCATTCACTTGATGCTCTGTTTTTGTCATTGTCATTTCAGGTCTGAATTTTTTTAAAGTTTTATTTATTTAAGTAATCTCTGTAGTCAATATGGGGCTCGAACCCACGACACTGAGATCAAGAGTCACACGGTCTTCCTACTGATTGAGCCAGGCGCCCCCCAGGTCTGAATTTTTTTTTTTTTAAGTCTGATATTATCCTTATTTGCTTTATCGTTGTGACTCCTGTTCTTTTTAGGTTCTCATTTCTGTCTTCCAGTGTATGTTTGAAAAAACAAAAAGAGGAAAAGAGGGCTTAAGAAACATATTGTTTATCCTCTGATAAATAACAAAATAGACGATTCTCAGTCGTTGGGTTATAGTGCATCTATATTCGGTTTTCCCACATAACCCAGAAGTCACAAATCTTGGTTTTCAGCCCTGCTGTGACAGTGTGTCACTCCTCCACGCCATACTCTCCCTCAGCGTCTCAGTTGCCAGTCTGTTTGATAGAGATGAATTGTAACTTCTCCACCGAATGTTGCAACTTTGCAGAGATCAAATTAGTTAGTGTATAGGGAAGAGCTTTTTTACCACAGTGTTTTCTCCTGAAGATGTATCACGTTTTATTGGATGTAGTTGCTGTTGACAACAGCCCTGTGCTGAGGTGAATTCAGAGGCTGAACCTGGGCTCAGCTGGACAAAAGTACGGTTAATGATTTGGACACATCTGCCATAAGTGCAGCCTTGGGAGTGGTGAGCTTATGTGTCACGTGCTTACCATTCTCGAGCAACGCATTTGGGTGGCCATCACGTTTCTATCCACCTGTACCAGACTCGGTTAGGCCCCACTCCAGACCTGTATGTTTGCTAGTGAGGGTGCTCTCATGGTGATTGAGTCATGTCACTACTGCTACCTCTAATGGCGGAGACTGTTACGGTGACTGCTCCCAGTCCTTCATGCATTGGGTGGATATCATTTGTCCCCCTTCTTCCCCTGACCGACTTTCCTGAGAAGCTCTCATTCCCATGGCCCCTCTCAGAAGTTGGGCCAGAGATATCTGACAATCAGATGTGCTTGACAACAGTGGCAGCCATCTCTGAAATGGACCCTATATCTACTTTTCTTCCTTTCCTGCCTCATTTCCTTCTTCTGCTCCTCTTGCTTCCCTGGAATGGCATGCTCTAATAGATTAGGAGCACATGTGCTTTGCCTGAGGCTGTGCTTTCTGTGCAGTCTGGGCTAACACAACATCTAAATATACACAAAAGTATGTGTGTTATGTATACGTCTGTCCACACACACATTCACACACATACATCTATCTATACAGAGAGAGGGAGAGAGAAGGTAAATTGGATTGAACCAAGGGAGGATTTAGAGTTTGGTTTGCTAAGCATCTGCCTGAAGGGAAGGGAAGCTTGGAAGAAAGGTTCGTATCTACTTTAAGGGGTGTGGGGGAGGCTGGGGCCATGAAGAGGCCAGGCACAGTGTCTGTTCTTCATTCCCAGCCCTGAAGAGTTGGTCTGGGTTCCAGGGAGCGAGGGAGCTCGAAGATGAGGGATGTAGCAAGACTCATCCTTTTGCTCACTATTAGCAGTTTAGATGGTAACTTTTTCTTTTTCTTTTTTTTTTTTTTAAAGATTTTATTTATTTATTTGACAGAGATAGAGACAGCCAGCGAGAGAGGGAACACAAGCAGGGGGAGTGGGAGAGGAAGAAGCAGGCTCATAGCAGAGGAGCCTGATGTGGGGCTCGATCCCATAACGCCGGGATCACACCCAGAGCCGAAGGCAGACACTTAACCGCTGTGTCACCCAGGCGCCCCAGATGGTAACTTTTTCTTGAGAGACAGGGTCATTTTTAATTGATAAACAGTGTCATCTGGAACAGATTTACATAGCAATTAGTAGTATCAAAATATATTTAAGCCTCATAAGAACTGTAAAAAGAATAAATGGTAACTTAACGGAGGATCCCTGAGTCAAGGTGACGTTCTAGGTGCTGGGAATTCAATGGTAAACAATATAAATACAGTCCAACTCCCTATAAAGATTAAAGTCTCAGGGAAGAGGAAGACAGTAAATAAGTGAATAAGCCAAAGAAAGTCTGAACATGCTAAGGAGTGCTATGAAGAAAATAAAGTGCTACAATAGAGAATAATGGAGGGGATGGGGAGAGTCCCCACTGAGCCATGTTAGTCAGGGAAGGCCCTTCTGCAGAAGTGATATGAAAGAGGGGTGGGGGTGACCATGCAGAGTTGGACAGGAGGCCCGAGAGCATTCCAAGCAGAGGGAACAGTGGATGGACGGGACAGGTAAGATGTGTTTGAGGAAGGAAAGCACACCAGGAAGATTATGAAACGTTTCCTGTGGACTGACGCTGCTCTTGGCATTTTACATGTGGTATCTCACTTTACTTCTCTAACAGTCCAATGAGATGTGTTGCTTTGCATGTGAGGGAACTGAAGCACAGGGAAAGTAAGGCACTGGCCCAAAGCTGCATAGCATACACAGTGAGCAGAGGACCTGAGGTTCTGACCCAGGCTTCTCCTGGGGAGCAGTGGACCTTGCATTCCAGCCAAATGGTTGGAAGCTGGAGCCAGGCCTCTCCTACTACCCCTACTGGATGGTCTCCTGTCAAGAAAAGTTTAGACCAAGTCCCAGAAGACCTTGTAGATGAGGATTTTATTCTGAGTGTAACAAAAAAGCACTGAAGGGTTTTTAACCGAGAAAGATAGGATCCATTTAATGTATTTAGAAGGTCCCTCTTGCTGCTATGTTCAGATGGATTGGAAGAGCAAAAGTGGAGACAGAATATTAGAAAGCTGAGTGGTAATAGTAATTAATATTCAATTGACAGGATGCCTGCAGAGATGAAGAAAAGGGGAGGGCTCAAGGGATATTTTGTAGGTGAAATTGACAGATCTTTCTCATGAATCAGATGTGGGAGGTGAGAGAAAGGGCCTAATTAGAGATGTTTCCTGGAGGTGTGAGCGAACCTCTCTCAGGCCCTGGTGACAAAGGGTAGCAGAGTTGTTCTCCCAAAGGGCATTATCTGCATTTCTGCACGGAACATTCCAATGTGGCTTTCGTGCGCGGTGCGCGGAGGCAGCCAGGGCTGCTGCTGCCTCGAGAGTTTGCTACTCGCAGAGCTCTTGGCCTTGGTTTCTTGGGCAAGGAAGCAGCCTAATTTTGGGGGACACTGGAGACAGGGTTTATGGCTGGGTACTGTCCCCAGTGGGGATAGTCCGTAGAGAGGCACAGCCGGGTACCCCACAAGGGTCTGCGTGAGAGCGTACAGACACGAGCTGAAATAGCCAGGGGGTGTGTGGTGTGAACACGGCCTCATTTGTACCCAAATTGGCATTTATAATATACTTACTGCCACTTTTGACTCATGGCCACTGTTCAGAAGGATTGAAATTCTGAATTAAGAGGCTTAGACAAGTTTGCTTCACTGCCAGGTGGCTGCAGTTTATATTGAAGCACATACCATCAGCGTTTAGATCCCCCTTCCCACGGCATGCGGACCTCATCTGGGAGAGAAAAGGGGCCGGCAGAACTGACGCCGTTCTTCCGTCTCTTCCTGAGATGCATCCAGTAATTGAGAGGGAGTGGACTGAGACCTACTGGGTCCGAATCTCTGGGACCGTCGTCCGGGAGTTATGAGTAGGCAGAGAGGTGATTTTCATTTTCTGTGATAACTTCCCAGAGGAAGTAGGTGGAGGGTGTGGTGATTGATGAGCTGAATTAGGTGGAAAGTGGCTCAAATCAGATTCTAGGTGATTGCTCCTGGCTCTCGACTCACTGCACTTATTTTCCATTCCTCTCATTTAGCAAATGATTATGGTCTGTCTTGTGGCATTTCTAATAGTGTTGTTTTATTCTTTACCTTTTTGCATTGTTCTCTCTGCTTTCTCCAGCGATGTGTTACTCCGCAGAGGCAGACATGGTGTTCCATTTATTGTTCTGTGCCTTTCGTGCCTTACACCAAGGAAACGCACAGCGATTGCATTGTGTTTGACGGATTGTTGCTGCTTCAGATGGGAGTTTCCTAAAGAAGTTTCCTGAATTTATCTTGCCTTAAAAAAAGTAGAAAGTAAGTGTAATGGCCACCGTAAATATGTTTTAGTTTAAAATATGCAGCCTTGGGATGCCTGGGTGGCTTAGTCAGTTAGTGTCTGCCTTTGGCTCAGGTCATGATCCCAGGGTCCTGAGATTGAGTCCCTGCATCAGGCTCCTTGCTCAGTGGGGACCCTGCTTCTCCCTCTGCCTGCCACTCCCCCTGCTTGTGCTCTCTCTCACTCTCTGACAAATAAAAACATAAACAAATAAAAACATAAATAAATAAATAAATAAATAAATAAATAAAATTTTTTTTTAAAAAACAACAATAACAAAAAATAAAATATGCAGCCTTTTGATAAATGGATTTGAGATCATTTCATTCAGGCCAGCATAGCTCAGCCACAGAACTGTTTAGTTTTTGTTGCAGTTGTTATTGTTGTGTGTGTGTGTGTGTGTGTGTGTGTGTGTGTGTTTGACAGTGAACTTTGTTTCACTGAACAGGATATGAGGTTGAATCATATGAAGTGGCCAATATCATGTGGATCAATCTAGTAAGCAGATCAGCCAGTAGTAATTCATTCCTCTGATTCATTCTGAGTTGGAAGTGAGTTAAGGGGAAGCAGGCCCCAGTTGTTGTGTAACAGCTTGTGGGAGAGAAGCCAGTGAGGCTGAGGAACTGGGGGCAGGGGCAGGCATCCCTGAGGGGTCACTGATTCTTGTCATGAGGTGGAACTTCTGTGGTTGATATGTCCTTTCTGTTCTGGTGGTGCCCAACACCCTTTGGTCACCTACACGGGAATCATTATGGGGCCGAGAAGGGTCAAGGCTTGATCCCCGGGGCCTGTCCACATCCAGCCCCATCTGTCTTGGTGGCTGCCAGCGGCCGTGAGGGGAGGCAGGATGTGGCAACTCTAGTTATTATTCCATGGTTTTCTTTGATTTCCTTCCTTGTTTCCATTATATTCAATATAGCTTGCCTGCTTCTTGTCACCTCTTTATTAAACGTGGGTTTGGATTGCTGGGTTGAGTCCATGGATGTGGGAGGGCTAGGGAAGGTTTGCATTAGCTCTTTTTTCCTTCGTTCCTCTGGTAATTCAGAGGTGCCTTCTGGATTCCCCCAGAGGAGCTCAGATTTGCCAGATGGATAACGTGGGAAGGAGAAGGTGCCTTGTCTTATTTACCCTGAGAGCAAAGGAGAGCCTGACTTCAGACAGTAGAATAGGGAACTAGAAGGGGCAGCTTGAGGACAAGGAGGATCTGTCATTGGAAATGGGAGCTGAAGAAGTCCAGAACAAGTCTAGGAACTGAACTAATTGGGGGCAAAAAAATTATCAAGTGTGGGGCGCCTGGGTGGCACAGCGGTTGGGCGTCTGCCTTCGGCTCAGGGCGTGATCCCGGCATTGTGGGTTCGAGCCCCACATCGGGCTCTTCCGCTATGAGCCTGCTTCTTCCTCTCCCACTCCCCTTGCTTGTGTTCCCTCTCTCGCTGGCTGTCTCTATCTCTGTCGAATAAATAAATAAAATCTTTAAAAAAAATTATCAAGTGTATTTTTACTATTAGATACAGAAAGAAACATTTTTTAAAACTGGTCTGCCCTGAATTCTGTCATGACTAAAAACATGATCAGAGTGGCTTTCTGGAATCAGAGAAATATTGGAAATGGGGAGAAATACTTAACTTATTGTGTGTAGGGCTCTATGAAATATACAGTTTGGGATCTAAGAAAGAGCCAAAGCTACAGTATTAAGAAAAATTAAGGTATGTTCCAACAATGTAGCACACCCCCCTTGTTTTTACCTGTGGATAGAATTATTGTGCTGCAGACTCTTTATTCATTCATCCCATAAATGAACCTAGCAAAATGTGCACATACTATCCCTTGTGACAGCTGTGAAAATTAGGAAGATGGCATGCCCAGTTTATGGATGGAGAAAATGAACTTCAGAGGGATTAAAAAAACCTCACCTCTAATTACACATTGCAAGTCAGTTGTGGAGATGGGATTCCAACCCAACTTCGATTCCAGAACCAGTGCTTTTTCTACTATGCCATCCTTTTTTTCCTCTCCACTGGTGGTAGAGGTGAAGGAAAGGGAGGTGGGTGAAATCCCTGTAACGAAGAAGGCTAAGGGTAGGCCAGTGCCCCAGATCCAAAGAGTGGCAGTGGAGCATCCCATGGGATGCCAACTTGGGTTTCCCCTAAGAGCAAAATTGCAGAAGCTGAGATCCCACCCCAAAAAATCAGAGTTGGCATTTTAACAAGTGTGATTTATAGGCACGTTAAAAATGACGTAGTGTGATTTATAGGCACGTTAAAAATGACGTAGTACCCTAACCACCAATAGGCTGCTTCTCTCTACTTGCTTTATCTTGGATCCTTTAAGGACCTGACTCAAGGAAGGCATGTAGCTGGTTATTGACTTGGTATCAACCGACCGGACATATCCACACCCAACAGGGGACACACTTATGTTTTCTTTCCCTCAACACTCCCTCTTTTCTTTCCAGTCTTTTTCACTTGCCCAAATAGAAATGAAGTAAGGAGAGAATGAAAGAAAGAGGATTAGGGAATAAGGATTTCTGATGAAGTTTTTCTCTGCCAGCCTCATGCCTTCTTCCAAAACTGTGCTAAGCAACATGGCTAACAATGTCTTCCTTAACAGAGGATGCCTGCATCCCGACTGTTCTGCATACCAGTTTGGAATTATTATAGCACCTACAGTTATGTGGATATCTAATCCCTCTTTCAATCTGCAGCTCTGTAGGTTTTATTTCTCTTTCACACATAGCCATACACTCAAGCATCTTAAGGGTGGCCGAGCATAACTATGATAAATTTCAACCTTTAAGGACAAATTTGAGAAAACCACCATTGACTGCACATCAGAGTTTAGAGTGGACCATTTTGGTCATAATGAGGAACCAGCCATGCTGTAACATTGGTGCTTTTTACCACACAGGTTCACTCTTAGCTCTGAGGATTGTGCCATTTGCTTCAGCTTTCAGCTTCAGTGAGAATGGGCTTACAAGATTTTGCCTCTCTGTCTTTTTTCTGTGTGTGATTATAAATGATCTTTGAAGTAGAAAGAAGACCAAAAAAAAAAAACCAAAAAAACAAAAACAAAAACAAAAACAAAAAACAACAACCCAAAACTCACAAGCTGGGTCTACCCTGTAGTCTCAACAGAAGTTTAGCAAATGTGATATGGGAGTCAGCAGGTAACTCACCAACCCATCATCAGTCTGTCATATTGACAGGGATCACCATGTCCGATTTCTGCAGGGAGTACTTTCAAACATACCAACATGTAAATTCTTAGGCAGTAGTTAGTAGAGGAAGTCCTTTTAATAAAAATGCAAATCACATTTTTAAAAAGGGGGTAAAAGAGATATTCAGGGCATTGGAATTTTTAGTTAATAGAGGATCTGGAAAGGAAATGTTCCTTCCCAGCACCTGCCTCCAAGGTTTAAAAAAAAAAAAAATTAATCTCAGAGAGGGGAATTATCATAAGGTTCAAGCTCTAAGAAAATCTGGGGGAGCCAAATGATATATATACTGGTGTGGAATGAAGAGTATTGTTTTGCTACATGCCACATTTGTCATTCATCAAATCATTGTCTTCCTCTAGGTTCATTAAAGCATTTTCTTCACAGAAATAATTATCAACAGTAGTTGATACCATAAGGTAAAACAGAATAGAAAACAAGATTACTTCTTCATTACATTAGACTATTACCCTGTGGCATTGCATTTCACTGACTTTTATAGAGACATACAGTTAAAAAGAAAACAAAAGGTTAGTGTCTTTGGATCAAATCTGAGAGCATGAGATTACATCGGGTTATTTCAAAGTATGTTCAGAGGGATGTTCTAAATGAAACATTTCACTTTAAGCGCTTTATGAAAATATTTGGTGAAGTTAATGAACATTATAAGAAACTCCACTGTGTAGAGTTGATTTGATTTCTTTTCAGAAAAGTCTTAATTGAAATTAGTGTGGTGATGATTTAAATATGTCTAATTCTCTTAGTCTAAGCTGTGTTATATGTTTTAGTGATGCCAAATTGTATGTTTTATATTTAGTTGTAAGTTATTGGTGAGTTGTGAAGACAATTTAGTGATTTGCAATAAGCATTTTAATGGAATGGAATGTAATAAAATAGAGTAGAATAGGATATAATAGAAAATATTTGAGCTCATTTAAAATATAAAAATTTATTTGAGAGAGAGAGTTGGGGAGGGGCAGAGGGAAAGGGAGAGAGAGAGAATCCTAAGCAGGTTCCACACCCAGCACAGAGCCTGATACAGGGCTCGATCTCACAACCCTGAGATCATGACCTGAGCCGAAATCAAGAGTCAGACACTTAACCGACTGAGCCACCCAGGTGCCCCATACGTTTTTTTTTAATGTGCTAGTATATGTGATCACTTTATACACACATGCACACACACACATGCACACACACACACACACACACACACACACACACTAAGGCAGTGATTTTCAAACTTTTTTTGAATAGAACCTACAGTAAAGTTTAAAAACCACTGTCTTGGTGAATTTTTGGCCCACTGAAAATTCTACTTTAAATAACAAACAAACTTGTCATTTTTCTTTTGACTTCTCATTTATTTTGGGGTTTTGAAATTGCTATAAAACTCCCCAAATCTTTCTCTCTTTAGTCTCTTCCTTCTGAAAATAGTGATTAGTTATGAATGAGGGAAATAAAGCCACACTTCAGAGTTTAGTATATATTGGCAGAGCAGAATTTTAGGGAAAGGATTATTTCATCTTTTTTTTTAATTAGTAATTCTGACATGTACCTTCCTTATGCCTTTTCAGTTCCTGACTCACCTTGATTTCACCTGCATACCACTGTTTGGCATTAGATGACTCTCCAGAAAGGAAGAAAATCATTCAGAAATTAGGTGCATAAAGGTTATTGAACTAATATTTAAAATTCTGGTCTTGCACATTTTACTTTACTCATAATTAAATGCCATGGGTAGAAATGTGTGATCCCCAGTATGTGCACATGTTTGAATCTATGCCCACTTAAAGGACAAAACGATGCTGAGGAATTCTTATTTCATTTGAAGCCTTTATCCTAGGAACATTGCTGATGGCTACCAAAAACAACCATTGTGGTAAGCCAAGGCTGAAGACAGAATTTTAAAAATATAAAACACACAAAGATTCCTCCATTTCTTGGAATCTTTTATAACTTGCCCCAATCCCACAATAACTAAGCATCTGTGAGGAATAGGTTAAAATGCCAATAATAATCTATCATTGGAACTTCAAGAATGGAATGATGTCATTTAGTATCACTGGTAAATGTTCATGTCTCATGTCTTGGGAATAATGTAAATGGAAGTGGGAAATGAAAACATTATCAGTGGAATGGAATAAAGTTTACCGTGTACATGATAAGTGTTTCTAATGCCACTGCATCATTTTAAATAGCAGCTAGAGTTTTGTCTTAAGCTGGAGTGTTAATTACTCTTACTGACAAACTCAGTTGCTACCTTGTACTTTTTTGATGTAGCACAAGTAAGGACTCTTATTTATAGGTCTGAAACTCAGAGTCTTATGAAGCTGGCTTAAGCAATTCTGGGCAATTTTTTGACTCACGTAACCGAAAAGTTCTAGGTAGTTTTAGCTTCACTCTAAGGTGGGACTTCTTTATGTGGTGATCACCGCACTGGGCCTTCCATTCTACCATTTAGCAATTCCAGCAGACTTTCTCTTTCTAGTAGTTTTTATAAAATCCAAGTACTGAGTCTCATCAGACTAACATGGATTACATGCTCATTGCTGAACCAATAACTGTAGCCAATGGATTAGAGCAGTGATTGGCCAGGCCAGAGTCACGTTCCTATATCTGTATTCCAAACACAGGAGGAGGAATAGGTTCTACAAAGGGAAGAAATGGGCTGCTATTACAAAGGTTTATGTAAATGCTGAGCAAGAAAAAGCAGAAGATGCTATTAGGTCTTATTTTGACTTTTTAAAAAAAATCTTTGATGTTTTTAATTTTAAAAACCAGTGAAATTATCTCTATCTCCCCATTAAATGAATTATCCATTTAAAAAATAAATACTGAGCTGGGCATAGATGTTCCCTTTAACTTCTCTGAGCATATGAATAGTGAGCATGATTTTGAACAAGTGTCTATAATATTTTATTAAATGATTTTCATCACTCTGGGTAATAAACAGGTGATTTGACTTAGCAGAGTACAGGTGCTATTTTTAATACTTAGTGCTCTCTGGAGAGCTTCCAGATAATAATAGCATCTTTAAAAGCTTTGGATTCCCCAAGGAGCAATAAAATTGTGCTGAGTATTATCTGTGATAAATAACACATCTCCCTTCTTTCTCTTCCATATTCCTATTTGAGAAAGCTCCAGATTTTCTGACATTATCTGAGGGTTGATTGCTTAGTGAAGGTCAATACTTTTTTGCTTTCTATTACTACATGTTTCTTTGTGTTCATTTTGGAATAAGAAAATGATAGGCTTTTAAAAATACTAAAAATCAGGGAAAATAAAGGCATGAACACATAAATAAGGTACATAGCTTAATTTTTTTTTTCTAAAATGGAAAAAGCTTAATTTTTTCCCTGATTGGTAAAGCCTGAGGAACCAAGATTCCACAGGAAAGGAATAAGAGAAAGTTGAGTTAAAAATGCTATGTGGAATTTTCCTTAAAGACCTTGTTGTGTACTTCTAGTGTGAAACAGCAAAAAATAAAGTTGAAAACATCTGATAAGAGAGTAAAAGGCAGAACAGAGATTTTGGCAGTCTCATAGAGTCTTATAAAGTTCAGAGCTTCCAAGGAGATATGATCCTGGTAAACACTCGCAGCTTTTAATTGAGGCCCTTAAATAGCTACATCCTAGGATAAGACTGAACTGGAAATAGATCAGCCTTAACTGAATCAAGATGATTTACTTGTACTCTCTCTGTCTGACAGAGGAAAATCAAATCATCTCTGGAGGAAGATAACACTGTTCTAACTTGTAACACACTCCATAAACAGTGTATCTATCACAAAACAATTAGGGGCGTGCAGGAAAACAGGAACAAATGACCAAAAATCAAGAGAGAAATATAGCCAAAAGTAGTAGATTCAGAAGTGATTCAGATATTGGGGTTTTCATACATGGATTTCCAAATAATTGATGAATACAGAAAATTTCACCAGAAATCTGGAATCTATACTAGGAATCAAATGGACAACTTCAAACTTAAAATTATGGAAACTGAAATTAAGAACTCAGTAGATGGATTTAAGAACATGTTCAACACATCAGAAGAGAAGATTAGTGACTTGAAAGATAGGTCAGTAGAAAATATCCAGATTAAAGTACAGAATGGAAAAAAGAATGTATAAATAAAGAAAATTCCATAAGAGACATATTGGATGATGTGAACATCTGGGCCTTGTCATTGAAGTTTAGAGAGAGTTTAGGGGCAGAATAAATATTTGAAAAAACACTGGTCAAGAATGTTCCAAAACTGATGAACAACATCCAGCCATAGGTTCAAGAAATTCTATTAGCAAAGAAAATGAAATAAAATATGTAGGCATAGTATAGTAAAACTGTTGAAAAACCAAAAAGAAATAAAAAAATCTTAAAGTACCCAGAGGGAAAAAGACACAGTTTCAAAACAACAGCAATTAGATTTATAGCTAATTTTTAAACAGAAACTATAGAAACTAGAAAATAATGGGATGGCATATTTAAAGTGCTGAAGAAAATAATTGCCAATCTATAATTCTATACTCAGAGAAGGTATCCTTCAAGAGAGAGAGAGTTTTAGAAAAATTAAAACGATGAGAATTAATTACCAGTATATCTACACTGAAATTGTTAATGGGAGCTCTTCAGCCAGAACAGAAATGGTCCAAGATGGAATTGTGGAAATGCAGGAAGGTATGATAAGCAACAAAAAGTATAAATATATGAGTAAATATAAATGAAGATAGACTGTTTAAAACAATCAGAATAATGTCTAATGAAGTTTAATTCCCTGTCACCAAAGATGGGACAATTTAAGCATCCATCAGAATAGGAGATGCAATGGATTGAAATATAAGAAATACATTAAATCCATGAGTTAATGAATACTAGTTAATAATAACAATAACAAGTGGTTACCATGGGAGGGTGTTAGTGAGCTACAGTTTTATTTTGGTAAATAGTAAGGATGCAGGCACTGAACATTAATGGTTATGAATATTACAAAAATATAAGTAGGCATGGTGTGCCTATTAAGAGAAGCATGCACAGAAGCCATGAGGTAGTCTTGCGAGAAACAAAACAAGAAAATGAACCTAAATTTGACTAAGTCTCTAGACCTAAATACCAGCAAACAGAATTTACAGATAGGCAGCATTTTATTTAATACAATACCATTGGAAAAAATCAGATAGCAGAAAAGCTCAATTCCAACAAGACAGTTTCTCCAATGGGTAAGTAGCAAGGGAAAAAAGATTTAAGGGTATTGAAAGGTTAAATGTGCCTTAAAAGACATATCAGCCAATTACAGTGTGCAGAACTTATTTGGATCTTGATTCAAAAATACGTTTAAAATAGTTATGATATTTGAGACACTTGGCAATTTGAACATTAACAGAATATTTGATGGTATTCTGGCATTGTTAATTTTTCTATATGTTTGTTACTGATATTATGTTTATATGTTTCCAAAAACATATTCATCTGTTAGAGATAGACACTAAAGAGTATATTACAAGAGATAGTTATGAGAAATATGATGTTTGGGATTTGCTCTAAAGTAGTATGGTTGAGGGAAAAGTGGATGGAGATAAAGAAGGAACAGAATTGGCCATGAGCTAATGATCATTAAGCAAAGTGGTGAATATGGGGGTTTCATGTCATTATGAAGTCTATTTTTATGAATGTTAAAACTCTCCATAACAAAAAGCTTAAAAATAAAATATAGAATTAAAAATAAAATTTTAATAAAATTTAATTTTATAAAATTATAAAAAAATTTATTTTTGCAATAAAAAGCAGTAATAACACATAAGGGGCAATGGGATGAGGGGTAAGTGAAGTTAAAATCATGTAAAGTCCTTATCCAGGGAGTGGTAAAAATGTCAATTATGGTAGATTCTAATAAGTCAAAGGAACACATTTTATTTTTGTGATAACTACTAAAAAAAATGTATAACTAACAGCTGATGGAAGGGGAAAACGGAACAGTTAAAAAAAAAAAACAAAATAAAAACCAAACATTTGTTTAATTGAAGACAAAGGAGAATTAAGGAACAAAGAACAGACTAAGATAGTGATTTAAACACAAATGTAAGAGTAATTAACATTAATGTGAAAGGACTAAATATTTCAATTTAAAAACAAAGATTATTAGACTATGTTATAAAAACAAGACAACTGTATGATGACTACATGAGACATACTCTAAATGTAAAACCATATAAAGAATAAAAGCATATAAGAAACAGGCACACCTGGGTGGCTCAGTTAAGCATCTGCCTTCAGGTCCGGTCATGATCTTGGGGTCCTGGGATCAAGGCCCATGTCGAGGTCCCTGACTGGCAGGGAGTCTGCTTCTCCCTCTCTCTCTTTCCCTCCCTCCTGCTTGTTCTCTCCCTCTCTTAAATAAATAAACAAACAAACAAACAAACAAACAAACAAATAAATTCTTTAAAAAACCCCACAAATACCATGCAAACACTAACCAAAAGATGCACTGCAGCTATTTGTATGTATACAAATAGCATGACCTCAAAATATTAAAAAGTAAGTAACTATAATAGTAAAAGAAGAAATATAGAAATCTTCAATCTTAATTGGGATTTTATCATGACTTTTTCATTAATTAATAGAACATGCAGAAAAATAAGTTAATAAATATATAGAAGATTTAAATACCACATTGGGCAAACATGACCTAATTGCAATATACAGAACACTGCACCCACCAAATGAAGAATATATAGTTAAAAAATTTTTTTTAATATTTTTAGGAATATATAATTTTTAAGTTTTAAGCGCATAGGAACATTTAGCAAATAGTTCATATGTCTAGACAAAGGCTTTTCTCAACTAATCTCCAAGGATTGAAACCATAGAGTTTCTTTTCTTTTTTAAAAATTTTTTATTTAAATTCAGTTAATTAACATATGGTGTATTATTGGTTTCACAGGTAGAGTTCAGTGATTCATCAGTTGCATATAACATCCAGTGCTCATTACATCACATGTCCTCCTTAATGCCCATCACCCAGTTATCCCATCCCCCACCCACTTCCCCTCCAGCAACCCTCAGTTTGTTTCCTATAGTAAAGTGTCTGTTATGGTTTTTCTCCCTCTCTGATTTTGTCTTATTTTATTTTCCCTTCCTTCCCCTATGATCCTCCATTTTGTTTCTTAATTTCCACGTATCATATCATATAATAATTGTCTTTCTCTGATTGACTAATTTGCTTAGCATAATACCCTTTAGTTCCATCCATGTCCTGCAAATGGTAAGATTTTTTTTTTTTTTTTTTTTTTTTTTACTGAGTAATAGTCCATCGTGTATACATGCCACATCTTCTTTATCCATTCATCTTTAGTGGACATCTGGGTTCTTTCCATAGTTTGGCTATTGTGGACATTGCTTCTATAAACATTGGGGTGCAGGTGTCCCTTCAGATCACTATGTTTGTATCCATTGGGTAAATCCCTGGTAGTACAATTGCTGGGTCGTAGGGTACCTCTATTTTTAACTTTTTGAGGAACCTCCATACTGTTTTCCAGAGTAGCTGTACCAGCTTGCATAGTGTAGGAGGGTTCCCCTTTCTCTGCATCCTCGCCAACATTTGTTGTTTCCTGACTTTTTAATTTTACACATTCTGACTAATATGTGATGGTATCTCTTTGTGGTTTTGATTTGTATTTCCCTGATGCTGAGTGATGTTGAGCATTTTTTCATGTGTCTATTGGCCATTTGTATGTCTTCTTTGGAGAAATGTCTGTTCATGTCTTCTGCCCATTTATTGACTGGATTTTTTGTTTGTTGGGTGTTGAGTTTGATAAGCTCTTTATAGATCTTGGATACTAGCCCTTTATGTGATATGCCATTTGCAAATATCTTCTCCCATTCCATAGGTTGGGAGTTTAAGTTTTGTTGACTGCTTCCTTTGCTGTGCAGAAGCTTTTTATCTTGATGAAGTCCCAATAGTTCATTTTTGCTTTTGTTTCCCTTGCCTTTGGAGATGTGTCTAGCAAGAAATTGTTGCAGTTGAGGTTAAAGAAGTTGTTGCCTGTGTTTTCCTCTAGGATTTTGATGGATTCCTGTCTCACATTTAGGTCTTTCATCTATTTTGAGTTTATCTTCGTGTATGGTTTGAAACGATGGTCCAGTTTCATTCTTCTACATGTGGCTGTCCAATTTTCCCAACACCATTTGTTGAAGAGACTGTCTTTTTTCCATTGGCTATTCTTTCCTGCTTTGTTGAAGATTAGTTGACCATAGAGTTGAGGGCCCATTTCTGGGTTCTCTGTTCTGTTCCATTGATCTATGTATCTGTTTTTGTGCCAGTACTATATAGTCTTGAAGAGTACAGCTTTGTAATACAGCTTGAAGTCCAGAATTGTGATGCCACCAGCTTTGGTTTCCTTTTTTTAACATCCTCTGGCTATTCGGGATCTTTTCTGGTTCTATGCAAATTTTAGGATTATTTGTTCAGCTCTGTGAAAAATGTTGATGGTATTTTGATAGAGATTGCATTGAATGTGTAGATTGGTCTGGGTAGCATAGACATTTTAACATTTGTTCTTCCAATCCCTGAACCTGTACTGTTTTTCCATTTCTTTGTGTCTTCCTCAGTTTCTTTCATAAGTGTTCTCTAGTTTTTAAAATATAGATCCTTTACATCTTTGCTTAGGTTTATTCCTAGGTATCTTATGGGTTTTGGTGTAAATGGGACCGATTCCTTAATTTCTCTTTCTTTTGTCTCATTGTTAGTGTATAGAAATGCAACTGATTTCTGTACATTGATTTTATATCTTGCCACTTTGCTGAATTCCTGTATGGGATCTAACAATTTGGGGGTGGAGTCTTTTGCGTTTTCCACATGGGAGTATCATGTCATCTGCAAAAAGTGATAGTTTGACTTCTTTGCCAATTTGCTGTTTTTTTTCCTCCAACTCCTTTAGGTGTAAGGTTAGGTTGTGACTTGAGACTTTTCTTGTTTCTTGAGAAAGGCTTGTATTGCTATATACTTCCCTTTTAGGACTGTGTTTGCTGCAGTCCAAATGTTCTGAACTGTTGTGTTTTCATTTTCACTTGCTTCCATGAATTTTTAAAATTCCTCTTTAATTTCCTGGTTGACCCATTCATTCTTTAGTAGGATGCTCTTTAACCTCCATCTGTTTGTGTTCTTTCCAAATTTCTCCTGTAATTGAGTTCAAGTTTTAAAGCATTGTGGTCTGAGAGTATGCAGGGAGTAATCCCAATCTTTTGGTACCAGTTGAGACCTGATTTGTGACCCAGTATTTGATCATTCTGAAGAATGTTCCATGTCCGCTTGAGAAGAATGTGTATTCTATTAGTTTAGGATGAAATCCTTTGAATATATCTGTAAGGTCCACCTGGTCCAGTATGTCATTCAGAGCTCTTGTTTCCTTGTGGAACTTCTCCTTAGATGATCTGTCCATTATAGTGAGTGGGGTGTTAAGTTCCCCTACTGTTATTATGTTATTATTGATGTGTTTCTTTAATTTTGTTATCAATTGGCTTATATAATTGGCTGCTCCCAAGTTAGGAGCATAAATATTTACAATTGTTAGATCTTCTTGGATAGACCATTTAATTACGACATAGTATCCTTCATCTCTTATTACAGTCTTTGTTTTAAAATCTAATTAGTCTGATATAAGGATTGCTATCCCAGCTTTCTTTTGATGTCCATTAGCATGATAAATTGTTATCCAACCCCTCACTTTCAATCTAGAGGTGTCTTTGAGTCTACAATGAGTCTCTTGCAGATAGCATGTCAATGGGTCTGGTTTTTAATCCAATCTGATACCCTGTGTCTTTTGATTGGAGCATTTAGCCCATTTACATTCAGAGTAATTATTGAAAGGTGTGAATTCAGTGCCATTGGATTGCCTGTAAAGTCGCTGTTTCTGTAGATTGTCTCTGTTCCTTTCTGATCTTTGTTACTTTTGGGCTCTCTCTTCACTTAGAGAATTTCCTTTAATATTTCTTGCAGGGCTGGTTTAGTGATCACAAATTCTTTTAGTTTCTGTTTGTAGTGGAAGCCCTTTACCTCTCCTATTCTGAATGACAGCCTTGCTGGGTAAAGTATTCTTGCCTACGTATTTTTCTCATGTAGCAACCTGAATATATCATGCCAGTCCTTTGTGGCCTGCCAAGTCTCTGTGGACAGGTCTACTGCCATCCTTATGTTTGTACCCTTGTAGGTTAAGGACCTTTTAATCCTGAGTTGCTTTCAGGATTTTTTCTTTCTCTCTGAAATTTGCAAACTTCACTATTATATGTTGAGGTGTTGCCCTATTTTTCTTGATTTTGAGTGGTCGTCTCTGTGCTTTCTGGACTTGCATGCCTGTTTCCTTCTCCAGATTAGGGAAGTTCTCAGCTATAATTTGTTCAAATAAACCTTCTGCCCCTTTCTCTCTCTTTCCTTTTCCTCTGGGACCCCAATTATTCTGATATTGTTTTGCTTTATGCTATCACTAATCTCTCGAATCCCCCCCTCTTGATCCAGTAGTTGTTTAGCTCTCTTTTTCTCAGATTCCTTATTCCCCATTATTTTGTCTTCTATATCCCTGACTCTCTCTTTTACCTCGTTTATCCTACCAGTTAGAGCTTCCATTTTTTATTGTATGTCAGTGATAGCCTTTTTTATTTCAACCTGATTAGATTTTAGTTCTTTTATTTCTCCAGGAAGGGATTCTCTAGTGTATTCTGTGCTTTTTTCAAGCCTGGCTAGTATCTTTATAATCATTGTTTTGAATTCTAGTTCCAACATCTTACTTATATCCGTATTTATTAAATCCCTGGCAGTGAGTACTGCCTCTTGTTCTCTTTTTAGGGGTGATTTCTTCTGTCTTGTATATATATATATAATATATATATAATATATATATAATATATATAAAACATAAGTAGAAAAATGAAAATTATAAAAGATTAATAAAATGATTGATCAAAGTAGAAAATAGCTGAAAAGGAAAATAAAATATAAAACTGATGGCCTGAAGAATAATAAAACCATGAGTGCTATATACTTCTTTCCCCAAGAGCTGGAGTTTTACAGTTCTGTATGATTAGTAAACTTGGTATTAGTGGGATGTTCCTGCTGGTCTTCTGGGAAAGGGGCCTGTTGCACTGATCCTCAGGTGTCTTTGCTGGGCAGAATTGCACCCCCCCCCCCTTGCTAGGGGGCCAGGCTCAGTGTAAGCGGCTCCAGGAGCTGGCGTGGGGGATGAAAATGGTGGAGCCCCAGTGTTTAGCCCAGAGCTGAAAGTTTGCACCCCCCACTCTTCAGTGCACCATCACAGAAAAGCAGTCTATCCCTTTTGTCTCCTGTTCGAACTCTGTTAACCCAGCCTGTGACTGAGCATTTTTATCTCAGTCATGAGAGCCTGTCTGGAGTCTCCAAACTTTATGGACTCTTGGGGTGCATACCTATGCCACTTCTCCCCCGGGGAGGGACGGGGGGTCTTGCCGCAGTTCTGCTTCTTGCTGGGCCCCTGCTCAGAGAGTGTTGGCCTGACCTTACAGTGGTTCCAAGTTTATGGCAACACCGAGCAGAAAGCCGGGGCCTGGATTCGCTATTTGCAACTAGCTTCCCCACTCCAATGCTTGGGAACTCTGCCACACTCAGACCCCCTCATTCTTTTTGTGACCCTGGGGATCCTGAGACCACATTTTCCCACCTGGGATTCTGCCCCACTTCACCCCCTGAGCAACTTGCAGGCAGATTTCTAATGCAATTTTGTAGTCTGCTGCTTATAACTCTGTTTGTCAAAGAAAATAATCACAATGAAAATTAGAAATATTTTTAACTGATAATGAAAATGCAACATATCAAACAGTGTGAGTTGCAGTTAAAGCAGTAGGTATAGGGACAATTGATAGCCTTAAATGCTTATCTTAGAAAAGAGGAAAGGCTAAAACTTAGTGATCTCAAGGATCAGTTTCAAGGATCTAAAAAGCAAACTCAAAGAAATTAGAAGAAAATAAAGTTAAGATCAGAATAATTGAAATAGAAAAAAGGAACAATAAAAAAGTTGGTTCTTGGAAAAGGCTAATGAAATTGATAAAAGTCTGGTATAAATAATTGATGAAAATGTAAGGTAGATTGTTAAAAGTCACAAATGCAAAAAGGATAACACTGAACTGTAGGTATTAAAAAGATAATAAAAAGATATTACCAAAATTTTATGCCAATTAATTTGAAAATTTAAAGGAAATGGTTAAATTCCTTAAAAACACAACAAAATTCTATTACACACACGCACACAGACACACACGGATATTATTCAGCCATTAAAAAAAAAGAGAAAATCCTATTATTTGCTACAACATGGATGGACCTTGAGAGCATTATGCTAAATGAAATAAGTCAGAGAAAGACAAATGCTGTATGATATCACTTATATGTGCAATGTAACGACAAAAACAAAAACTTTATAGAAAAAGAAATCAAACTTGTGGTTACCAGAGGTGAAGTGTGGGGGAGGAGGAATTGGAGGAATGTGGTCAAAAGTGTACAAATTTCCCGTTATAAGATAAATAAGTACTGGAGATGTAATGTACAATATGATAGCTATAGTTAACACTGCTGTATGATATATAGGCAAGTTGTCAAGGAAGTAAATTCTAAGAGTACTTATCACAAGAAAAAATTATTTCCTTTTTTCCTTATTTTTCTTTCTTTTTTAAAATTATATCTATATGAGAAAATAGATGTTATTTGAATCTATGGTTGTAATCATTTCACAGTATTTATAAATCAAACCTTCATGCTGTATGCTTTAAACTTATATTGATGAATGTCAGTTACTTCTCAATAAAACCAGGAAAAAATTGAAATTGATATAATACATTTTAGAAAATCTGGATTATCTTACATTTATTAAATAAATTAACTTTGTAATTATAGATTGTCCTGTAAAGAACAAGCTAGTTAAATTCACCAGCAAATTTTTCCAAATATTTAAAGAAGAAACAATACAAATCATATGTAAACTCACATTATTAGGCCAACATAACCTTGACCCTAAAGTTGAAGAGTATTCAAAGAAAAGAAATTCACAGTCCAATTTTTCTCATGAAGATAGATGCTAAAATCCTAGCCAAAACATTAGTAAATCAAAGTCAGTGATATATATAAAGGGTAATATATCACTACAAAGTTGGGTTCATTCCAGGAATGCAAGTTGATTATTTGAAAATCAATCAATACAATTTACCACATTAATAGAGTAAAAGTGAAAAACCATATCATCATCTCAATAGATGAAGGGAAAAGTGCCTTTGATAAAATTTAACACTCATTCATGATAAAAACTCTTAACAAAATGTGAATGGAGCAGAACTTCCTTAATTAGATAAATGATATCTGCAAAAAAGCTACAGCAAACTTCATACTTAATGTTGAAATATTGACAGCTTTCTTGTTGAGATTGTGAATAAGATAAGGGTGTTGGTTATTTCTACTTTTATTCATCATTATATTGGATAGTCTTGCAAGTTCAATCAATAATGTAAGAAAAATAGAATATTTTCATAATCATGGGATAGGCAAGGATCTGCATTTTTAGTAAGCCACAAAGATGATTCTTATGAATGCCCATTTTGGGAAACCTCGTAACTGGGTTGTCTAAAATGTGATTTGCTTATCTTGAGGTGGCCACAGCCTAAAAGTAGGGAAGACATGAAGAGAATCTTATTTCTGCTCTCTAACAGGACTGCCATTGTTGACACATCAAATTGATCAGATTGAATGTGGATTTTGCCACTATCCTTTAAAAATTGTTTCTGTTTACAAATATGGCATTCACCAGATCTCTTAATATTTTCAATCAATTGGAAACAAATAATCCCCCATACACATTGTAACAACCTACTTCTATTTACCTATAATTTGATTTAAAATGTTAATGTGAGGGGCACCTGGCTGGCTTGGTGGGTAGAGCAAGCAACTCTTGATCTCAGGGTTGTGAGTTCAAGCCCCAGGTTGGGCATGGAGCCTACTTAAAAAAATTTTTTTTGGTGGGGGTGGGGGGTGGCCTGGGTGGCTCAGTCAGTTAAGCATCTGCCTTTGGCTCAGGTCATCATTCCAGGGTCCTGGGATCAAGTCCCACATCAGACTCTCTGCTCATCGGGGAGTCTGCTTCTCCCTCTGTCCCTTTCCCTCCACTCCTGCTCTCTCTTGCTCTCTTTCTCTCTCTCACAAAAATAAATTTAAAAATCTTAAAAAAATTTTTTAATGTTAATGTGAGTTTAATATGTTCAGATCTTTTCTGCATAGATGGAACTCAAATACAACTGACCCGTTTTTCAATGTCCATGGTTAGTGTGTAGATAGATATATACCATGGACCAGTCAGATCATGGGCCTAGAAAAATAATTGTACGTAATGAAAGTCTACTGTAATGCATTTAGCTTCTGTGATAAATGTTGCCCTGGCATTACCAGTGACATTATTTTATTGATCTTGTTTTTCATATCTGCCCTTTTTTCTTCTATTTTTATTACCAAAAATTTCCTGCTTCTAAAATTCAAACAGTACGTAAGCATTATAAAGTGATAGGCTAAGTCCCCTATACTTGCAACACAAACCCATTCCTTGGAATTAAGCACTGTAAATATTTTATCTCAAACTTTTCATTTATGTATTTATATATACTTTGCTATACTGTTTTTAAGGAGTTATCTACTTGCTACCTAAATCTTTTAAAATTAAAGCATATGTATGGAGACCAAGTTCATCTTTTCTGTCAGATTTGATGAGTGATCAATATACTAAACTCTTATATATTTGTAATGCTCACTTTTTTTTTTTTTACCATGTTCTGTTTCTTTGTTTAAGAGATTAAGAACTCTTAAAGGAAGGAGTGATAACAACCAATATAGTGTAACAGTACTGTTCATTTTGTTCCCAGAGGAACGTTCATACATACTCCTACTAATAAATTTGTTCTTCTCTTGAGTTATTGGCAGGAACAAGAAGTGCACATACCAGTACTGATGGAAAATGGGTGAGGAGGAGTGAGCAACACAATTTACAACCTATTAGGCTAAGAGTAACAATAATGTAGTTTTCCAAAAAGATACTGCATATCTAAAACATATATTTAAACTGTTTCTTTGGTAAACAATATAAAGTTGTTGCTTATAGCTAAATTCAGAGAGGATTAAATTTGCCTCATATGGCCAACTGAGCTGGGGGACTCTAGCAATCCCAAATCATGTTCTCGTAACCATTCTTGTCCCCCTGCAATCCATTTTCCAAATGTAGCTTGAGGGAGATTTTCACATGCTAGTTTGATCATGCCACTGTGCTGGTGGTAACCATTTCCACCATTGAAAAAGCTAACATGCCCCCTGTTTTCCTCTCTTGATTTTTTCACATCATGCCTCCTTAGCCCTCTGAACTCCAACTACGCTGCCCTTTCTTTCTCTTCCTCAAAATCATTGTCCTCCCTCCTGCTACAGGGCCTTTGTGCATCTTGTTCCCTTGGCCTGTTAGATTTTGTTTCCTTCATCTCCATTGAGTTAGTTCTTTCTCCTCAGATTTCATCTTCAATGTTTTCCCTTCTACAGACTATTTTAGGACCCTTGTTATAGTCTGTCTTTTTGGCACCTGCTACTAACCTATGTTGCTCTATTTCATCAGCGTCTTCCCAACAAGGCCATCAATTCTGTGAGTTCAGAAACCATCTTTGTTTATGTCCAATTACCAGCTCAGCCCGGCATATACTAAATGCTTAACAACTGTTCATTGAATGCATAGAAGAATGTGTATAAATTTGTAAATTGAATAGAAGATGAATTATTGCAGCTGAAGATGTTATTATCTGTTACTAATTATGGGAAATAACTTCAAAGGGAAGTCAAGGGCAGAACTTTTGATGATTTCTCAAATGAGGGAACTGATACTCAGAGGGGTAAGAAACTTGCACATGGGAATGCTGCTACTAAGTGACAGAGCCAGAATTTCAGCTGAGCTTTGTTCAATAGCACTGCTCTTCCCAAGAGCAGTTACATGTATAAAGACTTTATGTAGACAATAAGCATGGCAAATATTGAGTACTCCATCCCCATCCTGAAAATCCACAAGGACCATTATGAATATTAAAGACTGACAATACCTGGAGTAAGGAGATATGTTTAATTTAATATAACCCAATATCCCTTTCATTTGGTACTACTCTTGAATGGAATTCTTGGCAAATGCTGCTGTTCATTTCTTCATACATCCATTTGTCCTTCAGTTTGCTTTATCTATCCTTATGACACTGATTATAATCCCATTGCTAAATAAGTCTTTCCAAAGAAGACATTTGCCAAATACTTCCATCTAGCTAGAATGAGAAGACAAGATGTCCCCCTGTTCAAGATAAAACATTAAGTCTTTTAAAGTTAATTTGTCCTAACTTAGGGTCAAGTGTCTGGAGACGTGGACCTCACTTAACATTCTTTCTGGCACAGATACACTTATAGCTTTGAAATAATCTCTGTTTCCCCCACTTTATTTAGGCTACCAAATTGCACATAATGAAGCATCACCAGAGCTGGGATAGCAGTAAAAATTGGAACATTGCATCTATTTTTCACGAGCAAAGGGAGACATTTGGTCAAATTCAGCCCAATTACCAATGATAAAACATACTAGTGTCACCTTCAATAATTACTGGAGAACAAGACTTAACTATAAATAATACTACATCTATTTCATTTTTAGGCTATTTCATTTAAAGATTAATTCCTGCTCAACAGTTCTCAGTACTAGGGAAATTTGCCAAGACTCATTTCTTTAGAATGAAACATAGTCTTACAGGACATGCATATACTATACTTCTCCAAATTTCTCATAAGTTTAAATATATGGATTTTAGGTTCTTAGGTAGAAAATTTTACCATGTCCTATTCCTCTATACCAGGTATATTTATATTTATAATAATATAGGTTTACTGGGAAAAGTCTATACATATCTATATGCTGACAGAATGTGCCTTTAAGGATTTTTAGCCTAAATATGACTACATATTCCCCAAACTCCTACAGCTATGTGATTTTGTGTTTGTAATTATTTAGCATGATATATGCACTTCTTGTTTGAGTAAAAGGTTTATAGCATTTTTAGTGGAAACCTTGAAGTTCATACAAAATAATAGGGAGGAATTGAGTCTAAATTCAACTTTTTTCTGAATTAACTGCAAAAAAATAGAAACGAAAATTTCAATGTGTCTGATTACGTGTATTTATTCAACAAACAGGCACTGAGGAATAAAGGAGGACTAGACATTATCCCTGCTTTCAAAGAACTCACGTCACCTCCATGTCAGAGACAAATGGACAGCTACACACGTACAGTACTGGGAGTAGGTGCCATAGGAAGGAGGTGGTGAGCACTGTGCTGTGGGAACACCCCAGGGGGCACTTGTCTCACCCAAGATCAGGGAGTCAGACCACACTTCCCAGATGAAGTGATATCTAAGCTAAGGAGTTGAATTTAGACTTGAATCTGTATCTAACCATTCTGGAATGCTGAAGAAATGGAGACAGGAGCCCCTGGGTCATCCTTAGTCAATTGAAAAGAAGAATCTGTAATTGCTGGGTAGTGAGTAGTCTTTTTATGGAAGCATTTTTGGCTATGCCTAGAAAAGAAGAAGATGCTGCTTTCTTTTTCTGGCTCTCATTTGCTTTGTCTGGTTTCCTTGTACTTTACTGCCCTTTTCTATGAACCACCTGAGCCATATAGAGCCACCTGAGAATTCTCTCCACCCAGTGTAGCCCCTGATCTTGAACAAGCCATTTTTAAAAGTTTAGCTGAAGTGTGTTTTGTGTGTGAGAAGGTGTATGTGGGAGTAGTGTGTCATCCAAGCTCTGTTGGGGAGAATGACTGACCTCTGACCCTTGCTGCGGGAACTGTCCTTCCACCTGAGGGGCTGGTACCTACAGCCATGATTGCCCATTCCGGATCTGGAATACCCACAGTTCATTCTTTGTGGGACACTGACAGCAGAGGCCAGTGGCCTAATCTGGCCTACAGATATGTTTTTAAAATCAGGAAATTTCAGTAAAAATCTGGATTTCTGTCATTAACATAACTAGACAGCAGAAGCAGCATGATCCCTGTTTGTCATAGGACCTTTCCTTTCAGGTTCTTGTTTCATAGCTAGTCAGCCTCCCACCTTTAATTACCTGCTTGGCCCCCATAGGTGTTTGAATCGGTAACTCCTGATGTATAGTTGTGGGTGATGAGACCAGCTGCGGACTGATCTTGACCATGGCTGGGCTAAGCAGATTTTTTTCTCTTCATTTTGAAGTGGTGCCCAGGACACTACTTCGTTTCCACTGAAGCTTCAAAGAGATACAGATAGTTGGTCATGTCAATGTCAAAGCAGAGAAAGCACATCTAAAAGTAGAGGCGGTAGGTCAAATATTCCAGAAAGAAGTAGAGACACAAGCCCTGTAGCCCCAGAGAGTGAGTGTGGCGATATTGGATCTGAATGACGTCTTACTTCCTGGCTCTGGTTCCTCTGAGGCCCGGCTATACTTCCTGTCCTTTGTGCTATGGGATACCTCAAATTCCTCATCCAGAATCACATCCAGAATCGAGCTCCTCAAATGGATCTTTGTTTTTGTAACTAAATAAAGCTTAATTCAGAAGCAACATGGTTTTTACAATATTTCGTTTGCATGGGAAAATGGAACTTTGGGTTTCCAGTAATTTGTCATGAATACTCTAGTTGGATTAGAACAAAGTCTTGTAATCCTCAAGTAGGGTATTCTAATTGATTATTAGAAACCCGTGGACTATGTTGAATTAGCAGAACAAAATCTTGTCATCACTGCGTAGCATTTTGACCTTTAGAAATCTTGGGTTCAAGCTTTCTTTAAGAAGTTGTACCTATTCTTGAGTTGACATATTGAGATTCTACTGTGAAGTGATTCTGAATAAACTAGAAAGTTGCCTGGCTTCTTAATCATGATGGTTTTTAAAAACGTATTATATTTTATCATTATAAAACTATATGTTTGGGGCACAATAAACTAAACCCCCATGAACCCACCATCCAGTTTAAGAACTGTAACATTACCATTTACTTACATGTTCCTTCCCTGTCTGCTCTCCTGCCTTTCCATTCCAGCAGTACCCATTGTGCTGCAGGAATGAATGTACTGCATACATTTTCCACATACACTTCCTTCCTTTTCTCATAAAAAATAATTTTGTCACATTTGTATGTATCCCTAAACAAGATATATTTTAGTTTTTGAGCATTATAAAAATGGCTTTATACCATATGTCTCTGCTTCCCAGCTTTTTCACATCATGGCACACATTGAACTTGAAAATATTGTACAGTGCCTTGGGATAAATGCTATCTATATCTCATCACAGGACTGCAGCTACTATTAATCCCCAGAACAGAGGGGTCAGTATGTTAGGACCTCTGTAACCTAGTCACTGAGGCACACCACTTGAAAGCACTGCTCTATGTAGTGTTCTCTCCACTTGATTTTTTGTTTCTTAGATTTATCTTAGATTTTTTGCTTCTTTAGATTTATGCACATTGGTTTTCACTGCTCTATAATAATCCTGTGTCAACATCCAAGAATTTCCATCTTATTCTGTTTAGAGCCCCTCTTTACTTTTCACTTATACTACTGATAGCATACCATGACTTATGGAAAACTGCTGAATTTGGTTTCATGTTTTTCTAGGATTCAGAGAGGTACTTTTAAATTTTGGTTTTAAAAATCTGTTTTGTTTTAGATTGGGTCTTAGAGTATAAGGCAGCAAGAGATAGAATTAATTGGACCATTATATATAAATACAACCTTTTCTATTTAATCACATTATTAGGACAAAAAAGCAATATGTACCAGTGAATATATCTTCAGATCAGTGGAAATTGACTTTTTGCAGGCAGACTAGGGAGTTCTGAATTATGAAGATTTCATAATTGCATTAATGTTTTTAATAGTTGATATATATTTTGATCTGAAGTAAACGGTATGATTATTTAGTTCAGCAAGGGCAAATATATTTCACTTCATGTTCTAAATTCATTTAGTTGAGAGTGTTCACCTGGAGTACTATTGGAAAAGTGTTTTCAATTCATATCAGGGTCTTCGGCTAAGAATTCAGTGATCAATTATTGATGTCTGCCCTGGGTTTTCATACTGGGAGTAAGGACATATGTGCTAGGTATTTGCATTCCCTAATCTTCCCATTTGCTTCTCCTGTGCTTATCTTGAACCCATCTTGGTCATGTGAATATGATTTAATTTGTAGCTTACCCCTCTTGGAAAACCAAAGTCATTATTTAAAAAGTTGAAAAGCATCACATCACATGGTTGTGTCCTTTTCTCTGGTCATTTATTATGGTCTCTAATTACCTGCATCATAGGATACTTTTCTCACAAGTATCCAAGATATTCCACTCCTTTGGTAAAGTGTATTTTACCGTTGTTTTTGAGCCCCAAGCTGAAGAATAGATGAAATGCCCTTTAATACCCTTAGGTTCAGAGTTTTGAACTTAGCTTTACATAGATAGATCTTGTTCACTGGAATTTAAAACAATTAGAGCTACAAAGCTTCTTTAGAGTTTCCAGATCCTATTAAATGTTATTTTTTAAGATAACATCTTTTCTTGTCCTTCATTTATGAATGTTTGGTCAGGAAGTGGTCGTAAAAAGCTTCAAATCCCAATTGAATAATGCGTTCTCAAAAGTAGCTGCCAAGTGTAAATACCACTGATATACATTCATGCATATGATAGTATATAAATAACCAGGAAAGCATAGCAAAGGTCAATCAATTATGTATAGGTCAGAATGCTTTCCATCTGGATTGAGTCATTTTAGCAAATGACATCATGTGTCCTTTGGAGTCTATTGTGAAATGTGGCTTGAGTCATTATAGATTGGCTTCTTCTCTGGGTTACCAGGATGGCAGTGGTAAGGCTCAATAAATAAATGTATTGGAGTCTGCAGGAGCATATTTGCATAATTGGGGTGTAGTGATGAAGGCTTCTTAATCTAGAGAAAACCTTTGGGCCCTATCCACCAATTTCTAGTTTTTTATCCTTCTTGGTTGATTTTTTTTTTTTTTTTTAAGGACTTGAAGACAAAAGAGTTGGAAATGAGCCAGATGCTCTTTATATAACTGCAGTGGATATCTTTCCATGAAATTGCCAGCAGGGAATCAATAGTAATAAATCTGGTACCCTTCTAATCTCTTTAAACTTCACCATTGCTCTTCTGGAATGAGGCTACTTGGACCCTGTAAATTTGGTTTATAATTTCTATTTGATCTGATGGGGAGTGCTCTCACCAGATTGCCAGACTCTAGAGTGACTGGTAGGATGGGATGTTGTATGAGTTGGAAGGGATGTTGGCATTTTCCAGTTGAAACAACAGGAACTGAATTTAGCTTGTAGACCAAGTGGTAAAAGTAGCTGCCAAGTCCAGTCATTTCTGATTAGTCAGGGCCTAAGGAGGTAAATGTTACTTGACAGAATTGAATGTGTGATTTTTCCCTCCCTTCAGGATATTTTGAAAATGTTAAAAAGTTGTTGTTGTTGTTTAAAATAGGATGACTTATATAAGAAGGACTTAGAGTCAAATGTTTTATAGGCATTTATAGGGGGGATCTAAGTTTGGTTGAGATCTTGGAAGGAAGAAGGCTTGGCCATCTTTAGGAATGATGAAAGGAAATGGTCCTTGCCTTTAGGGAACTTATAGTCTAGTGGGAAGACAGACATGCAAACACATACCACAGTAGAAAATAATAGCTGCTCTAATAAGAGATATATGTAAAAATCCAGGCATATTTCTGTCACTTATTTATATTATATTACCCTTTACTTACTTATTTGGGCACTTAATGGCTGAGAAACATGCCTATACATATTATCGGGGTACTTTGAGAGTGAACTTTCAGTTTTCAAGATGGCTACTCTGTGTTTTGGTGATCCAGAGGTAATGTGGCTTCCTTCTCTTGGAATGGTACTTACTGTTCTGTACACAACCCAAAGCCTTAACTTCCAGTAAAACTCCACAGATTCCTAGGGACTATTCTTTGATCACAACTACATGGACACCAAAACAAATGGGGGAAAAGATGAATATAAAGTTCAAGTTGCAGTTGTTTTTTGTGGTAACTAACAGCTGATTTGCAAGGTTTTATCTTCTTCCCCCACTAGTATCTTTGAGATTGTAATCTGTGGGCATAGGTGATCAGCTGATTCAGAGTGGTATAGATCAGTCACACAAAAAGGGGCCTACTTGACCACCTGGCAGACTTCTGCTTATATCTCATTTTACGAAATCACTCATAGTTGTAAGGGGTCCTGGAGAGAGGGGGTTGTTAACAGAGACTGGGTTGACCAATCAATGACTGCTAAACTTTCTTATTATCCAAAAATAACCAATGTCAACACTCTACCTACTGTTTTTGCAATGTTTTACCTCTTAATGATACCATGAATCTTTTTTCATGTTATTAAATATTCTACCACATAATTTTAATGTCTGCATAATATTCCTCCTTTTGGCTGTACCATAATTAATTTGAACAATCTTCTTTTTTTTGAAATTTAGGATTTCCAGTTTTTACTATTATAAATAGTACAGTGGTAAACATCCTTGTAGTTATATCTTTTTCAGAATTCTTTTGACCTTTTTTCTTTCATTTTCATTCTCCCTTTAAAAAAAATCAGCAAATAACAATAATGTAAGTAAATATTTAGTTACTCTCTTTAAACAGAGTTTGGGGGAGGAATTCTTTTTTTTTTCTTTTTTTTTTAGAGAGAGAGAGTGGGAGAGCATATAAACATGCACATGGGGAGGCGGAGAGAGGGAGGGAGAGAGAGATTCACCCAGTGCAGAGCCCAGTCTCACTACTCTGAGATCGTGACCTGAGCCGGAAGCTAAGAGTCTGATGCTCCACCGACTGAGCTACCCAGGAGCCCCGAGGAATTCTTTAATAACTCAGATAACTTAGATCATTCTACAGGATGCAAAATATCTTATTGATTTGACAAAATCAGAGAAGTAATTGGTAAATATAGAGATAGGAGAGGGAGGAGGGAAGTTACCAGTTTTCTGATGGAATCAACTGAGTTGGTTCAGTTAAAATGGCTTTAATGAGTTTTACAGGTCTGATTAAGGGCATCTGGCAGTATGTTAATTTTCAGAATCCCTTCTGCCTGAAAATGTATTTTCATCTGACATTGTGTTTCTTTTTGTACAAAGGTTGTCAAATGAGAGTGTGAAAGTAGTTCATCTCACAACTCACCTGCCAGAATGTATCGTGGGCATGTTGAGGTTGAAAGCCTGGCAGCCACACCAGCTAAAAGCAGACACTGTAGAGAAGTCTGGCTTCCAGAAGAGTAAAAGGGGAAATGCTGACACTGTCCACCACCACCCCCAACCCCTGTCACTGCTGTGGTCTTTGGGAGGGAATTAATGGTGCCTTTCCTTGTTTGAAAACTAAAAAGGGATCAGCAAAACCAAGAGCATAGGGCAGAGAGTTCTGGTACTTGCTGAGTACATTACCTCTTAGAACAGGGTTTTTAAATGTCAATGCTTTTTCTAATGTATATGAGGAATCCTGATTGAGAAACTGGCCCATATGCTTAGACTATATCCAACTCTGTTTCTTTTTTTAATGCTGCAAAATAAGGTTAATTTTTATGGTGAATATTTTATGGCTTGCTTTCTGTTATGTGCCAGACAAATTGAAGGCAATGCAAACTGATGGGTGGTGGAGATAAAAGAGCAGTGTTGACCTTTTGGTAAATCATTCATCAGACTGCTTCATCTGTAAGTGGTTTTCCAGTTGCAGCTCATATTTGCTAATCACTGCATTTGACTCTCACTTCTACAGGGGCTGATTGTCTTGTTGTGGATTGCCTCCCCGCCCCCCACAGCCGTTTACCCCCCACCCTTTTTTTTTTTTTTTAAACTTTAGCTATTGGTATTATAGCTATTTCATTACCTGTTAGTTCCTCCACCAGAGGGGGCTTGTGGGCAGAGAAACAACTGGAAATTAATAATTCAGTCTCTTTTTGCTTGTCTTCACTGTGACTCTTAAGGTTTCTCCTCAGTAGCTGAGATGTACTTTAAGCATTTCATTCATTTACTCTCCTTTGAGTGTTCTTGTTCCCAATGAAATTAAGTTACAAAACTGCTGTCTTTGGCAGTGACCACAGAATAGAATAGTGAATTAACTGGTTTTAATGGTTTAGCCCCAGCATAATTTTTGGCTTCCATGTTGATCAAAGTCCCATTGGGAAAACCAAAAGTGAGAGCAAGAATAGTCTTTGTTTCACCCTGGGCCAAATACTAGAAACTATGGACTTTACTATGGTGGAAGCATAAATCTGTGTCCTAGACCCAAAGTGGATCCAAGGCTAGGCGTCTCATAGAATCAATTTCACCAATGCTGTGGGCCTCTGTGGTTCTTCATCTCTTGATACTGCTGCCTGATTCTGGCCAATCCCTAGAGTTCAGAAGTGTCGTTAATACAGAAGATCCTTTGGGGCGCCTGGGTGGCTCAGTCGGTTGAGTGTCTGCCTTCTGATCAGGTCATGATCCCGGGGTCCTGGGATCGAGCCCCAAGTCCAGGGCTTTTCTTTCTGCTTGCTGCTCCCCCTGCTCCCTCCTTTCTCTGTCAAAAAAGACCCTTTAAGTCTGAATTAGCCTACAAGCTATGGAGGACAACATAGACATGCTTGGCCTCTGATCTAGGCAAGAATATTTAGGAAAAAGATTCTACTTTAGGACCAAAAGAAATTGACCTTTGTCCACTAGGGAATCCAACCATTTATAGTGCTGTGCTGATTAACCCCACAGAGGTTGTTTCTTAATTATGTGTTTTAGGATTTTTAAACCAGGAACTGTTTCCCCTTTCTGGGGACTGAGAGCATTTTGATATTTTGATTGTAATTAAATAGAAATTGGAAACACTAAGAGACAGAAACTAATCAGAAGTGTTTCACTGTTCCTTTATTCCCAATCAAATGCAGTGTCGAGAAATATCCAGATATTACCTGCACTCTGCCTGTCTCCTGCTTGAACCTGAGATTCTTCCATTGGGTGAGTGGTCCTGGGCCCAGATTGGCATTGCCCATTTGGTTGATGAGGGCAGTTTGACAGGGTTTTTGCTGATATGTTTGCTGCTGAGTCTCTAAGGGCATGACCTTATGCCTTTCTGAAGTCTGTGTGTGTGGTGGGGTGGATTGTGGGGGTGCATGATCTTTTTTATTATTTTGTTAAAACACTATAGTTTTATGGCTGCAGCCAATCATAATACTTTTACCTTTTTTTGGGTAACAAAGAACATATTTCTTTATATTCTTTTGTAAAAACACAAAAAAGCAAGAAACATGATTTCTAAAGAGCAGCGTCTTTTAACAGGGAATTCTCAGAAGTTACATTTATTCTCCCTTTGTTTGAGATAGAAAGCCAGTCTTTGGCAAAGGGACACTTAGGTCCCAGAAAAACAGGCAATAGTGATAGTCTATTAATACCAGATCGTTCTTATGAGAAGGAATAATTTTTACATGGTGGTGACATTTTAAGTTTTAAAAGGAGATTTTCTGTAGTGTTTTCCATAACAGTATGGTCCAGAAGTTAGTCTGGGAGGAGACAGAAATGAATTAAAATGAATTTTTGGAATCTTGCTTATTGAAAATGCTGATGCTGTCAAGCGTGACTTATCTTACCATCCTGCTCCAGACCCACAAACTTAACTAGACTCACATCTACCCTTGTCCGTTTTCCTCAAGACTCAGAGACCAAGAAGAATTTCCTGTATCTTTAAACTCATCTGTGAATGTTCCCTTCACCTTTTACTCTTCTCCACCATCCATTATGGTAACCACTAGCCATGTGTGGCTATTTACATTCAAATTAATTTAAATTAAACAAAATAAAAAATTTATTTCCTTAGTTAGCCTAGCCTCTTTTCAAGGGCTCGCTAGGCACCGGTGGGTATTGGCTATCTTATTGATCAGCATGGATGTAGAACATTTCCATCATCACAAAAAATTCTGTTGGACAGCCCTGCTTGGATACTCTTGGACATCCCCCAGAGGGTATTGCTTCCCTCTCACCCTCTCAGGTGGTCACTATTTTTTCTCAGTGTCTGGAGTGGAGTTGGTGTTGTTCTTCATCCTCATCACCACTTCTAGACGGCTGCTTTCCTCTTCGTGCACAGAAGGGCTTTGAAAGCAGATGCTATCAGACTATATCCTACTGCCTACTCTTCTGAATGTATTGAAAATTTTACCCCCTAGCTCACTCACTATCTTTATGTCCATCACCCTCCTGCCATCATTGTTGGTAAAAAATACCCACATGGAAGACTCATCTCTGGCCTCTTGTTTCCTTGAGTTTCCACTGGCAGATGTCTCCCTTCTCTACCTATTGGTCATACTCCAGACCAATGGGTCTCAATTTAGGAAGTTCCCCTGTCCTAGAAGGTATTTGCAAATGTAAGGAGTGCTGCTGGCCTTTAGAGGACAGGAATTAAGGATGCTCAATGTCATTCAGTACCCAGGGCAGGTCTACACAATGAAGAATTGTTGCATCCCAAATGTCATAGAGCCCTTGTTAAGAAACCTAGTGCTGGGGCACCTGGGTGGCTCAGTTGGTTAAGCGTCTGCCTTTGGCTCAGGTCATGATCCCGGGGTCCTGGGATGGAGTCCCACACCGGTTTCCCTGATCAGCGGGGAGTCTGCTTCTCCCTCTGCCCCTCCCCCTCCTCATGTTCTCTCTCTCTCAAATAAATAAATAAATAAAATCTTTAAAGCAAAAAAAAGAAACATTGTGCTGACCTTCAAAATGCATTTCAAAGCATCTCTCTGACCACCACCTCCTGTCCTTCTGAGGATATCATCTCATGTGACACCAACATTTCTACTCCAATACGAATTCTTTGACTCCTTGGGCCTCCAGTCTACAGACCTCCTGCTATTCTGCACTAATCATTATTCCTCTCCTGTCCTTACTTCCCTCCTCACCTAGCTTGGGTGCCGTCATCTCTATCAGCCTCATCTGGTGTAACCCTTGACTCTCACTGAGCTTTCTGTTTGCTTTGGGCCTGCGTGCAGATGGGTGGAGAACAACGCTAAGTTTTACGGACTTACCTTACATTGATGTCTGCTAATTTCAAGTAGATCCTCTGCTCCACTTGGCAATCCTACCTTATTTATTTAGTACTCCTACTGTCTGAGACAACTGTTTTACACCTTCACCTGTGCCTCAAACCTCCAACTCCCATCCCCAATTCTCCCACTCACCTGATGCCCTCACTTTATATTTCATTGGGAAAATAGAAACAATCAGAGCAAACCACCTCAGCTCCTCCAGCAAATTTGCATTCCTGTTTCCGAATCCTAGTAAAGTTTCTTTTCATTTGCGTGCCTTTACTACTCTGAGCCATATGATGATTCAATTCTCTCACTGCTTTTCTCTATTTGAAAGATTGGGAAACCTTCTTTTGTACAGTGTCCCATAATATCATTTGGCTTTCATTTGATATAAACACATCATTTACATATTAATTCTGCCTTTGTTCTTTTCTCATTACTCCATAACAATTAAAATAGGCCATTACTCTGCCACACTATGAGTTTTTATGATGTCATATCAAAGTCTCCATTAATTAAATAACTTCATAAATTAAAGCCTTATTTGGTGACAATATCTTTCAGTTGCAAATCATCTCCACTAAAGAGCACAATGGCAGACTTGGGACAATTTTAGCATTAGGACACACCAACCTAACAGCCAGATGTGCTTACTGACACATTGAAAGTTAAAAGCTGTCAGTTGAGGTGATTGTTTGGTGCCAATGACACTGAGAGCAGTAGAGAGTGGACGAGGGGAAAAAAAAGGACACACTCAGGTACTGCTATTGGAAAGCACAGCTCAATTATCAGGTTGTCATTTAGATTCTTTAGAATGTTCATTAGATTGAACCACAAATTAAAATAAAAATTCTCCCCAGATGTTTGGAGCTATGAGACTATGTCATGGGATTTCAGTTTGAGAGGCACTGACCTGGCTGGGTAAAGTTCAAATTTCTTACCTGAAAATACTAAGCCCTCATTTAACTGGAGGGTGAATTTGAGTAGAAGGGATAAGATGAAGACAGTAAGAGAGAAGTTATAAACGGGGTTGTTGGGGTAAGAGAAGAAGAAAGTTGGAGTGGGGAAGCAGTGCAGAAGAGGGAGAGACAGAATAAGAGCGGCATCAGATAGAAATAAAAAAAAATAATGGGGGAGAGGGAAGAACAGCAGCATCCAAGGTAGATGACAGATTCTTTTATATTCATGTTATAAGTAGGGAAATACAGTAGTGGACTGGACATCTTAATTCGGGATTTTATGTGTAGATGTTGTTGTATAAGGACTTATTACTCCCCTCTTGAAGAGAATATAGTTTGCTGATCAGTGCTTGCTGTGGTGTGTAGTACTTGATCCATTTAAATAATCCCTACTTCTGGGGAAGTTGTAGATCAATTTGATGGTTGAAGTAAGGTCAAACAGGAATCATAATACGAAAGTGATTAATTTTAGCTGTCAGTAGACAAAGATTTTTAAGTTGGATGGGGAAAGGAAAACAAGTATATACTCTTTATAAACTCCTTACAAGGGACACCCCTATTAGGCATAGGAAGATTGAAAGAAAATAGATGGAAATTGATATAATACTCCATGCAAATACCTTTCAAAAAAAAAGCTATTGGATGCTGTATTAATATTAGACAAAGCATGCTTTAAAACAAACAGCATTAATATGGTTAGAGAGAGTTATTATTTAATGACAAAAGAACAATTCACCAGGGAGATATATTAATCTTGAACCTACACTACTGAGCAGCATCCTTTCAAAAATAAATAAAAATCGACAGAATCATCATGAGATATTGAGAATATAGGTAATCATAATCGGGGAGTTCTAAACATATTCTCTCGGACACTGATAAATAAAATAACTTAAAAAATTAGAAAGGATGAAGATTTAAATAATATAACTGATTCGCTTGATCAAATGGACGTGTATAGGATGTAGAACTCCATTAGCAGAGAATATTTACACGTAGAAAGTCTGAACACTGACGAATACAAATTCTATTGACTACATATATTTTATCCCAGAGAAGAAAAAATTCAGAGGTGAAAAACCAATAGACATCAAAAATTTCATACATTTGGAAACTCAAGATCATACTTCCAAATGATTTTTGAGTCAAAGAAAAGTGATGAGAGAAATTAGTAGATACTTTAAATCTTGTAGGGTATAAAGGGATACACAGAGGGACATTTATAGATTCGTAAATTCATATATTAGAAATAAAGGAATGCTAGTTATTAGTGAGTTAAGCATTCAACCAAAAAGGGATAAATAGCAGAGTAAACCCAGATATGTGTAAGGGATAATACAAAATATTACAAAAACCAATGAAATAGAATACAAAAGGAATAGTAGAAAAGACCAACAAAGCAAAAGATGATTCTTTGAAAGATGCTCCAAACACGTACACATCCGGCAAATATGATAAATTACAGAAACAAAGAGGGAGGGGGAGGAGACAAATAATATTAGAAATGAAAAGGGAGTCCTAAGTATAGAGACAGTAGACTGTATTACAAGGTCAAAAGAATATACTGTGAATAACTCGATGGTACTATATTTGAAAACAAATGTCTAATAAACAAGGGTGCCCAGTACACAGATGATAATAGGTATTCTAAGCTTATGTCCCAACAAGAGACATGAGAGACATGATGTCTAACTCGAGTCTGGCGCCTTAGACCATTCAGCCATCCTGACACACCTACCTGACATCTCACTGAGTTGGGTTGGCTTCTTGGAATAAAAAATTATTCATTTGTGCAAATATTTATGAACACTTATTGTCTATTTGGAATTGTGCTGCTGCTAGCTTATATTTTCATGAGGGAGGTAAACATTAAGCAAATCAATACAAAAATAGATATTTACAATTGTGATAAGTGCAATAGGAAAGGTAAGAGTGTTTAACTGGGGAACCTAATCTTATTAGGATAAAGGGCAGATTGGCAACGGTTTCCTGAAAAAGTGACATTGAAGCTGTGACCTAAATTATGAGAAGGAATTATCCAGGCGAGAATGTGGTACAGAGTCCAAAGAAATAGATCATAGAGTGGGAGGGTGGAAAGGTGTGAGATTCCATTTTGCCAATTGCCGTTGGAATATGGTAAGTGTTTGTATGAGCCAAATGCATTAAATTCACACATCTCTGTAAAACACAAACACATTTTCACTTGTTAATAGATTTATGTAAATGCTTAAGAATATAATCTGTAGAGAAAGTATAAAAACAAAGATGGGAAGGAAATAAACCAACATCATTCAGAATAGTGATTGCTTCTAGAGAAGGGAGAGCAGAGGGGCTTCTTCTACATCCATCCCTTGTTATTGGCAATTGCTTTTCTGAAAGCAAGTATGAAGTTAGCCATAGTCATTTCTTTATAGAAGTGTTGGCCTTATCTGCAATGGAGCCCTTAATTATAAAACATCAGGCAGGAAGTGAAACTTAGAGATGCCATTCTGAAGGGAACAGTGGTTTAGACAGTACTACTCAAAGTGGGAAGAAGGAGGTGCCAAAATTGAGAGTAAGGGTTTAGAGCTGTGCTGTCCAACGTGATAGTCACTGGCCTCACATGCCTATTGGGTACTTGAAATGTGGGCAGTATGAACTGAGATGTGCTCTAAGTGTAAAATATACACCAGAGTCGGAAGACACTATTTTAAAAAGGCAAAATACCTCAGTAATATTTTTATAATATTAATATGATACATTAATAGTATAATACTTATATAGTATGTTGAAATGATATGATTGTGGATATATTGGGTTACATGAAATATTACTAAAATTCATCTACCTGTTTCTTTTTACATTTTTCAATGCGGCTCCTGGAAAGTTTAAAATTACACAAGTGGCCAACATCACATACCTATTGGACAGTGCTGGTATGGAAATTTTGTAGCGGTTTGGTTTTGCCACAGCATCCAAGTGCATCTTTTAGTTGTATTTTACACATGTATCACAGCCCACAACGAATTGGAAATAAAAGATATAGTCACTAATATTACATCACAGATAGTTTGCAAAGCTCTGCTTTAAACCATTTGCCTGGGTGGCTCAATTGATTAAGCCTTTGCCTTTAGCTCAGGTCATGATCCCAGGTGGGGTCAAGACCCCCACTGGGCTCCCTGTTCAGCAGGGAGCCTGCTTCTACCTCTCCTCCCCACTTACTCTCTCTCACTCACTCTCTTTCAAATAAATAAATACAATCTTTAAAAAAATAAAGTAAAATAAAAACAAACCATTCAAATCTTCCAGAGTGCTTTAGCTGCTGTGCTTACTGTAGGAAACATTTATTGTCAGTTTCCTAGAGCTCTGTGAACTATTCTAAGGAAGTGACTGTAAAATTGATTTGGCCCCCTGAGTATGACAAAAGTGATTGATAATGATGTTCACAAGTAACCCTCAGATTTGCTCATATTTATTTTCAGTTACGTAATTTGTGTATTGGAATTAGAGAGAATATGACAAAACTATTATAAAGAATACACTTTTTAAAAGTCCAATTGAAGGATCTGTTTGGCATCAACCAGTGGTTATTTTAAGAATTGAAAAACAGAGGGTGGGGAAGCTTATATCTCAAATTAGTTACTTTGCAGCATTGATAATATACTTAAGTAATTGTCTTCCTTAGGTTTTGTTCTATAAAATTGACTTATTTTTGTTGGAATGGACTAGTTAACATTAGACTTCGAGTTTGGCACATGTGAGCGTGTGATTTACAGGGCAATTTTTCTCATCAAAACCTGGGCAGAACCATTTATTTTAAAACCAATATTTATTTTACAATGGGAAAATGGAGCAGATTAAAGGAGCATAAAACCATGATAAATCACCCAATCTTTATCCCATAGAAAATCTTTTAAATGGCTCTTAAAGTAATGGCAGTAAAACCGTCTCACAGAGTTTGTATTTGGATGGTTTTCTAGCATACGGTATAGTTATGTAGATTAAAATCTAATTAACGAGGAATTTATAAATTTCAGACGTTGTCTGTGCGATTCTTTTTCAATAAAAAGTTAAGTGTGTTTTTTCCTTAGCCAAGTTTCTGAGTCTTGCTCATGAGTAAAGAGAATCTAGTCTGAAATTTTCAGCTGTTGCAAATCAAAGGCCCAAGAAATGAAATCTCTTTTAGTCTTTATTTAATTCAATAATCAATTTTTATATCGAAGTTTAAGAACATGTATATTTATGTTTATTATAGATTATTATGCAAGAAAGGAATTTTTATAACTTATCTCATTTTGTTTGATTTAGTTCCCATTTATATCTTAGGTTATAATAATTTCTGTAGTTAAAAAATAATGGAGCTACATTTCTCTGATAGTATTCTTTAGTACTGTTGTAATGATAAGTGAAGTTATATCCCATAGAATCTTTGGACTGGTTAAAAAATGCTAAAGAGTAGAAAATAATTGAAATAGAAGAGATCTGCTTATAGTCATGGTGTATGTGTGTGGAGGTCTGTGTCCTATTGTGGATGGTGTCCTGTTGTGAATGTTCTGTCTCTAGCTAATCATAGACTCTTGGTCTGTGGTTGGCGAACTTTTTCTGAAAAGGACCAGAGACTAAATATCGTGGACCTTCTTGATCTCTGTTCCAGTCATTCAACTCTGCTATTACTGGGTGAAACCAGCCTTAGGCAATATATAAATGAATGGGTGTGTGCCTACCCTTTGACCCAACAATTCTATATCTGGGAATGTTCCCCAGGAAATAATCAGAGGATTTGGCAAAGATGTGTACAAGAATATCTATCATGGTATTATTTCATGGCAGGGAAAGCTATTTATGAGCCCTGGTTAATTAAAAGGAAAGCAACAAGACAGAACTCCAGGTGTGCTCCTACTTTGATGTACCATAGGCCTGTATGTTGGGTTGGACCATGGAAATGCAGAAGAAGGAGTGCATATGTGGTCCTCTTTGGAGGAGCTGGATTTCCTATGAGGAACTTGGAACATTGTTGTTCTATTGGCAGTGCTGTCCCTGTTATGGCAACGGATGCAGAGAGCTGCAGCCAGCACACGCTGTGTTTTCTCCCATTGGTGACTCCATTCTCCCTGGTGCAGTTTAACATTCAATTCATCAAATGAGCTCCTCTTGTTGAGATTCCTTACACTTCAGATTGTTGTCTGATTGGGATTTGGCACTGCATATGGAGGACATCTTCAGGAAGGGAATGTACTGGTCATTCTGACATCTGTGTGACAGGTAGACTGCAAGCTGTAGACTCCTACTTTGACGTTCTGGGTTTACACATTGGTCTTGTGAGCTTGTTGAATGAAGCCCACCACCTGAGAGATGGACTCTGTACCGTGTGCCAAGAACCCGGTGAAGGACCTTCCTCACGTACGATTGATGACCTTCAGTCTGGCCCTCCTGCAAGTGGCGTTCTGTATTTCCACACGGTAGAATGCCCAAGCCTTTTCCTATTCGAAATTTTGCTCCTTTCTACTCGCAAGTTCTGCGCTTCTTTGGTTTTTCTCTCTTCAGCCCTGGCTGGCTCGGTTTTCCTTATTGCGTCTTGTCACCTGATAGAAGCACAGTGGAGAGAGACTGGTGCACAAAAGACATTTCTGCTGCTGGTATTTTACTTTCTCCTGGAGCTTTTGTGGGATGGCATTGATTTCGAGTGCAAAGAGCGCTCGGCTTTGGAGCAGGCCTGTGGAGAAGTAGAGTCCCTGCTGTGAGGCCGGAATCCCCTTGTCCCAGCGACAGGGATTGGCATTTGTGTGAGACTGTGGGACATGCCCCTGATGCCAGGAGCTTCTGGCAGTGACAAGCAGCGTGAGGAAAGGCAGCGGACCTCCACCTGAGGGAGGCAGACATTTTGTGAGCTCTCAAGATTTTTCTCATCAGACTCTGAAACAGCATTTCACTGTATTTTGATACAAATGTTCAAACTACACATTAGGGATAATTTCTACCTCATTTGGAGCACAAGTCAGAATGATCGTATCTCCATTAGAGAAAATGAAGAGGCCTCTGCGTCTGACACTACTTCATTAAAGAGAAAATATTTTCCCAGTAGGCAAAAGCTGCTGGCTAAATACAGCCCCAAAATCAAGATCATTTCTACCAAGAACTCTTATGTCAGCTTCCTTTCTCATGAATTAACGTGGGTCTGTGGAATTTACATTTCTTACAAAATATTTACCCATTTTCCCTTTTCAGCAGGTAAGAGAAAATCCTAATTCAGGACACATTCTTCTGTTACTTTGGAGGCTGATTGGGGATGAGAGTTCTTTGATTTAAAGAAATCCCCAAAGCAACCAGTAAAACTGCTTATAGAATTTGAGGTTATATATCTCGAGGAAGATTTAGGTCTGAAAAGTTAAAGACTTTAATTTGTGAAGTGTTGATTGCATCCCCTTGCTTAGCAATACAGCGAAGTCATTGTTTAAAAGTCGAGTGAATACGTTTTGGCCTCATCAATGGAATGTATCAAGTACCATCAAGTAGTGAAATGATGTCAAGAAAAATAACATTTCATTTTTTCTTTGCATTCTTTGTACTGAAAAAAATGAAAATTGCCCTCTTTCTGAGTTCATGCTACAAATGCTTATAAATTTTACGTTGAATATTTAGATGTTTATGTGAGCGCAGCTCAATTTATAAGTCTGAACGCTATCAACATGACAATTAATTTTAGAAAATTGTCAGTCAGCAGACATGCTGGGGCTAGAATAAGATGATTCATTTGCTCTATAGGCAATAATGTATGTTATAAAAAATCAAGAGATAGGCACACAGAAAGGGAAAAAATGAATGTAGATCAATAATTTAATTTAGCTCTGACCTGGCTAAGTTCTATAGCATGGTTCATAATTTTTCAGTGATAGACCCTTAACATTTTACGTATAGTCCTTCAGTTTTGTATTGATCTTTCCTAATGTGTTTAGAAGGAATAACATCTCAAATCTTTAACAAAAACATGTTTTGTTGGCCTGCAAATGTTAAGCAAAATATGTCACCCTATTTACCTTATTTATTCTGTTTGCAGAACTACTTTTTTTCCTGGCTAAATAATTTTAAAATTTAGAGGAGAAATGGATAGTATATGAGCGATGACTCAGAGGGCAAGTTCATGGAGTTCTCTCTTAGTTAATAGATTCTTAGTCTTTCTGCATTACTTAATTACTTATTAACACAGGATCTCTTGATGTTCTATGTATAGTGTATATTTATTCCATGGAAAATTATTAATTTTTAATGGAACTAAGTGGCCGCTTGGACAAGGGACCGTAGCTATTAATCAAGAGGCAAGTGATTGATTGACTTTCATGTTCATTAGTTATTCAAGAAAGTTCATTTATGAAGTCTGTAACACTAAAACAAAGTTTTTATAAGTGAGTGTGTTTGCAACAGTATATTTTAGTACTGTATAAATTTGTTTGTTTAACAAATATTTAATATGTGCTGTGAGCCATGCACTGAGGATTCAGTAATGAACAAGCTCATTGTCCCTGTCCTCATGAAGCTTCCAGGCAGTGAATAGAACAGAAATGCATCAGTGCTGTGAAGGGAAGTGCAGAGGGCTGCTCAACAGTTTGGGAGACTCTGTTTGGCGTGACTCCTCTCCATACACAGAAATGATTCTTCTCTGCGCAAATTTCCTGAGTCTCCTAGAAGTAATGATTGCCTTCTGAGAAAATATTTTGTTTGGAATGCTGGAGTCCTAGTTTCTTAGAGCTGGAAGAGACTTGAGAAGTCATCAAGGGGCTGCCCCCTTGCATTTCCCCCCCGCCCTTAGCCTGGGCAGGTCTAATACACAGAGGGAAGTATGTTCATTCATGGGGCCATTTCTAGACTGTGTGGATTGCTTGAAAGTTCTTCCAAATAATGAAATAAAGTTCATTTCCTTACAAATTCTCTTTATTGGTTCCAGTTTTCTATTTTGGATAAAACCATAATGTCTCATTTACCTACGGTTTGGAGCACTTATTACAATTTTTAACGTATTTGTGTGATTTGTGACCCCCCCCCCCCATTAGACGTATGTACTCTGACAACAAGATTGTGTCTGCTGTTGCTCACTGTTATTTCTCCAGCACTATCTTAGTGCTAGGGAATGAACACATTAATAAATGAATGTTTCGTGCCAGAAAGTTTTAGGGAAGAATGAATGGGTTAAAACCTTACCTATTAGTCCCTTACCTATTTGACAGCAACTGTCATGGTTCTTTCCCTTCTCCAGTTTTTCTCATCCTCAAGTCAAGACTCTCATTTCCCGGGTGCCTGGTGGCTCAGTCGTTGAGCGTCTGCCTTAGGCTCAGGGCGTGATCCCAGAGTCCTGGAATCAAGCCCCGCATCAGTCTCCTCCGCTGGGAGCCTTCTTCTTCCTCTCCCACTCTCCCTGCCTGTGTTCCCTCTCTCGCTGGCTGTCTCTCTCTCTGTCAAATAAATAAATAAAATCTTAAAAAAAAAAAAAAAACCCTCTCATTTCCTTTAACTTTCTTTTACACAGGACATGGTGTCTTGTCCTTCCCTCCCCATGCACCCTGCTTTGTTAATAGAAAAACTAAGTCTCTCACCAGGAGCTTTGGGGAAGGCTTCACAGAAGAGCTGCACGTTGATTCTGGGCCTTGAGGCATGTGGAAGTGTTCTCCAGGCTGGCAAGGTCAGGAAGGGTACTTTCAGGGGTACACTTAGAGCAACAGAATAAAAACATTCACTCAGCTTGCAGGTTTTTTTAGCAGGCCCCCCAACTTCCTAGTTGGAGTCTCTTAGGGGCATTGTTGCTCCTTTTTTGTCCTTCTTCCTCATGAACTTCACCATCTGTTCACCTTGATCACTTCCCTGACATGGTCCCACCTTTCAGGGTGGCCTGAGATTTAGAACTGATGTTAGGGAGTTAGTCTGTGTTCATATGTGGGTTCCATCCGTGTTTTTCACCACCTCTGGCCATGTAGGGTACTTCTTTGAGATTTAGTGTTTTCTTTAAAATGCAGAAAATAAGAATACTCACCTTATAAAATCATTGTGAGAATTACCAATAAATTACATGTGAAGCGCCTGACCCATAGTAAGCTCCTGACGCACTGTGACTCTTACCCTTGCCCTTCTCGCCTCTGGGGAACTGCTGTAGCTCATTTCCAGTGGAACAGCTACTGGTCCAGAGGCCCCACGGACACCCCATCAGGGGTCAGTAGAGGTGGAACTATTTCAGTTTTTTCCACCTACTCAGCTGATGGTTTGCGTCTCGGTCTTTGTTTCTTTCAGCCTTTGGGCTCGTGGGATCCAGAGATTTTTTTTTTTTTTTTTAATTGGGCTCTACAGGAATGCGATTTGACGCATTCCACCTTTAATTTCTCTCCTTCTGGGTCTCTGCTTCTCCTGGCCATTACAAGGGCCTGGCTTTCTTTGGTCTTGCCTCTCTCCGCTTCATCTGGGTACCCAACGTACTCATTTCATTCTGGTCAAGATTTCTCTCAATAGGTTTATTGCAGATTGCTGCAGCTGCAATCAGTGTTTACAATCTGACGGCGAGTTGGAGATTAAGGCTTGTCACCACTATTTAATTAACCTCAAATTAAGCAGTTTCTGGTCCTGTTCCGTGCCCTTCCACACACCCGAGAGAGCTGCTAACACGGTGCCTGGAGTCCTAACAGATTCCGGGTGGCGCCCGTGGGAAGCAGGGCCCGGCTTAGCAGCCACTTTGAAGAGCAGCACTATTTGATCCCTACTTCTGTGCCGGAGGACAGAAGCAAGGCAGCTTTTTCAAGTGTATGTAAAGGGAGGGGAAGAGAGGAGAGTGGTCTTGTAGTTCTGGGAAGCATGTGGTCCATGAACGGCAGAGAGGATGAGCCAGAAAGTATTCCAGAGACAGAAAAAAAAAAAAAAAAAACAACTGTTCCTAAAATTTAAAAAAAACTTTGTTTTTCATATTACAGAATAGTATGTGCCAATAGTAAAATTATAAATGGTAATTGTAAAAAAAGCGGGGGAGGGGAAAATAAATTCATCCAAATTCTTTTTCTTCATGGATGCTTTTAAGGCTCACCTGAGCTGTTCAGTGTGGTTGCCACTAGCCACATATGGCTTGTGAATATTTAAGATGTGCCAAGACTGAACTGACATGTGCCAAGTATAAACTAAAAACCAGATTTCGAAGGCTTAGTATAGAAAAAAAATTAATAATTATTATTTTGGTATGTTGGGTAATATAAAATATCATTAAATGAATCTCACCTAGTTCCCTTTACTTTTTTAAATGTGACTACCACACACTTTAAAATGACAAATGTGCCTTGTATTACGTTTCTATTGGAGAGTGCTATTTTAGAGCTTTTTCTTTACATATATAAATTTTTTTTAAAGAAAAACCAGATATTCTACATGTTACTTTGTATCTTCCTTTCTCAGGTCATAATAGATTATGAATATATTCATGTCCTGAACTATATGATATGGTGCAATTTTTAATCATTTGTAATATTTCATTGTATGGTGTGCCTTAATTGATTAATCTAATCCCCTGTGGTTGAACACTTAGGTTATTACCATTAACATTTATCAAATTATTTATGAATGTACTTCTGACTATATATTTGGCTTTATCCTTGATTATGCTCCTAGAATTTGTTTCTGGAAGCCAATTAATTGAGTCATAGGCTTGCCTGTGGTGTTTAAGCAAATTGCCATATAGAGAGGTGGCATTGATTCATACTTATTTGGGTGGTTTATGAGAAAGCTCATTTTACTTCACCTTTATTAGCACCAGATATCATCATTCTTTCTTTTAACTCTTAAACAAATTTTGTTTTAATTCTTAAAAAAATTTATTTTAATTCTTAATTTTTTTGTTGTTGTTGTTAAAGTGTAGTTGACATACAATGTTGCATTAGTTTTAGGGGTACATCACAGTGATTCAACAAGTCTGTAGGTTATGCTCTGCTCACCACAAGTGTAACCACCAGCTGTCACCATACAGTGCTATTGCAATACCATTGACTATATTCTCTGTGCAGCTCCTTTCATCCCCGTGACTTCTTCGTTCCATGACTGGAAGCCTATATCTCCCACTCCCCTTCACCCATTTTGCCCATCCCCCCAACCCCTGTAATCTGGCAACCACTGATTTGTTCTCTGTGTTTTTGGGTCTGTTTATGTTTTATGTGTTTGTTTGTGAGATTCCACATTAAGTGAAATCATATTATCATTGTTCTTAATTCTTATTTTAATGAGCAGCATTGTTATCGGTTTGCTCAGCAAATTAAGGAGTCTTAGGCTTGCTAGCTTCTATACTGGTCCTGTAGGTATTTCAGATGACTTTCTTTTATCCATCAATTATTCTTTTATCCATCAACTATTCAGCATCCATAGTATGTCCAGCACTGCCCAAAGATTGTAGAATCCACAGTATCTGATTTCTGGAAATCATATATATATATATATATTTTTTTTAATTTTTATTTATTTATACGAGAGAGAGACAAATGAGCAGGAGGGGCAGAAGGAGAGGGAGAGAATCTCAAGCAGATTCTGTGCTGAGTGCAGAGCCCAAGGTGGGGCTCGATCTCAGAACCCTGAGATCATGACCTAAGCTGAAACCAAGAGTTGGTTGCTTAACCAGCTGCACCACCCAGGTGCCCCTGGAAGTCCCTTATATTTAATATTTAAGTTGGAAAAGAAGAGAAAATAAGTAGGGCAGGGACCATGGGAGTCTTACTTACCACAATATTCCCAGCACCTAAACAGAGTATCTGGCATGTGGTAGAATCCCAGTAACTATTGTTGGATAAATTCACAAATAAGTGTATGATAATGTTTACACACATGATGTGGAAAACAAAAGGGAGATGATTCTAAGATAGGAACAATTAGGGAAGGTTGCCTGCCATTGTCTTAACCCAACAGAAGCCAGAGGGCTTGGGAGCTGAGTCTGCAGAGCGCTGCAGGAGAGAGGCCACCAACAGAGCAGACAAAGGATCCCAAGGGGTAAATGGAGGAAAGCCAGGACATCAGCTCAGATACCTATTCTCTGGCGTAAGGCATTTACCCTTTCTGAGCTTTGGTTTCCTCCTCTGTAAAATGTGCATACGAATCCCTCCCTCAGAAGGTTGTGATGAAAATAAATGAAGGACAGCCCTTAGTGCATGGTTATTTCTTCACTTGTATTCCTCAGTGGCTTAGCTATATCAACTTCTTACTGTCTGTTCCTTTAGCATTACTTATAAGTTAATTAGAAGGGAAATCAGAGGAGAAACTTACCCTGATAGACCCAGACCTTCTATTTAGACTTGAAAAGTTCTACACACCCCAGTGAGGTGACCGTTTGCGTGCTGAATTGTGCATATCAAACCCTTACACTCTGCTAAAAATCTGTAGGATTTTTTCATGTGGTTGGATAATTAGGCCACATGCTGTTGGCTCTGCTCAAAAATGGTCATTTAAGTGTCCTTTTATTATTTTTGGCATCCACTGGGAAGTTTAAATAGCCACTGCCAGTGTGTTTTCTATAGACTCTTTAAAAAATGCTGAAATTGAACAGAGTTTAATAAAATTGCCGGACTGTTAGCTCTAGCAAGCTCTCCCAGAGATAAACCTGAAAAAACAAACCCCAAACCCCAAAGTAAATACTTCCATAAATCAGGGGCTTTCACACGTGCTCTCAGGGGAATGTAGTTTGACTCCTACAGGGTTAGGTTTACACAAGGGTGGAAGCTGGCAGCTCCTGAGCTGTTCTGAGCCCCCTCATTCCTCTTTGCTTAACAGAGATCTGTACTAAAATGAGTGGCAGCATTCGGAACCAAGGGACCCCGAAATAGCATCTCCCTAATTTTTTACGTAAAAAAATGAATAGTAAGGTGATGTAAAATAAATGAATATACTTCAAGTGTATGAATTTCTTAAGTCACCAGGCCCTTTTAAGGAATGTAAGTTTTAAGTGAATAAGACATCCAATAAGAAGAACAGCTTATATGTGTATGCCACCTTCACAAGGTCCTTGTCACTATTTAAAATGCTTTACGCATATTATCTCATTTAATCCTCATGGCTGCCCTGTGAGTGAGGAGCATTTTCTTCATTTTGCAGATAAGAAAAGTGAGTGTTGGAGAAACGAAGCCAAGTGATTGCAGTCTCCTGTTTAGTAAGTAGCAGAGGCAGGGTCTTGAGTCTGGAGTTGAACTTTCAACTGATGTTCTATGCCATTTCTCTTCTATGAAGTAACCCGAGAATGTGAGATAAATTTTTTTTTCAAGGTTTATTTATTTATTTCAGAGAGAGAGAGAGAGAGCGAGAGAGTTGGGGGAGGGGCAGAGGGAGAGCCTCTTTGAGCAGACTCCCCGCTGAGTGCAGAGCCTGATGTGGGGCTTGATCCCATGAGCCGAAGCCAAGAGTCGGACACTGAACCGACTGAGCCACCCAGGTGCCCCTGTGAGGAAATTTTGTTAAAGATAATAGCTCAGGTGAGCCTGTGTGGGAGACTTGGGTACAGTGTTTATTCCCACAAATTACCTGCATATTATAGACATGTTCTTTGGTTTGTTACTAGACAACACCTTCTTAATGGATCTCAGTATCAAATCTGCTACACTAGTTAAGCTAAAGGTGTTTTATAGCCAACGAAGCAAGATGTTTACTGAGCATTTGGTTCATATTAATGATTTTTGATTTTTAACAGCCAAATGTTATTAAAAAATGTGACTTGCACTAGTTATATCATGTGTTGAAAGGTATTTTTAATTGCACTTTTATTGACTCTGAGAGGATGCATAGTGGATTCCGCAATTTTAATTAACTGTTCGTCCTCTGACATTTCATTACTGGTTTCAGAAGTGATAAAGGATGCCAGAGTTACCTGTCAGAATTTTTCTAAACAGAAGCTAAGATGGAGAAATGTTAGGGTGTCTTAGTAATTGGAGAAGAAAGACAGAGAAAGGAGGGGGATGGCTGTTAGCTTCACATGTTACTAACATAGTAAACAAAAGTTCCATCATTTTAGGTAAAATTTTTTAAGATTTATTTATTTATTTTAGAGAGAAAGAGAGAGAGTGAGTGCACACACACACGGGGGAAGGGGCAGAAGGAGAAGAGAATCTTAAGTAGAGTCAGCGCAGAGTGTGGAGCTGGTCTTGGGACTCGATCTCACGACCCTGAGATCATGACATGAGCTGAAGCCAAGAATCAGACGTTTAACCAACTGTACCACTCAGGAGCCTCATTTTAGGTGAATTTTTAGAATTTGAGCAAGTAACAGAATAATTGAAATTAAAAATAAAGAAATCACTTCCTTCAACTCTTATTTTTATATTACAAAAACAAGAGCTTCCTCCTGAAAGTGAATGCCTCCCAGGAATCATATATCTTTACCTGAAAGAGTTTCTGAGGATTTTCTGTGAGTCAGAAGAGGCAAAAATGTGAAGGTCAAAGATAATGGGTCCCCATCTAACACTGGACTGATTTGCCAAGCACCTAGGACTCATTTTTATTTCTTTTTTTTTAAATAATAAAAGCCAGAGAGAACACAGTGGAGTTTAAACACAGTTTCTGTATCTGGTGCCCACATGGGCAGATGAAGGTAAGGAGGCCAATTTATCCAGCAAATGTGCCCAAGCACATAATTACCTCCCTTGACATCTGATGAAACTCTGCCACATCCCCACAGAAGAATCTCTGGGCAGTCTTTCTGAGTCATTTTCAGAGATCTCACCGTGGCAGGTGAGCTTATTTATTTATTTCCATTTTGAGACCTTCACCTTTCCAGGCTCTCTTTTAAGGTTTACCTCCTGTATAATGAATGGAGACAGCAGGTACTTCATTACCAGGTATCTCCCTGCTGCAGGCGCTGCCCAGAGAAGTTTCTCTCTGTTTGGCTTGCAAGCCTCATTTATTTTCCTGAGCTTTCTAATGTGGGCTGAGCCCAGCCGACTACATTATTAAATTACCATTATTACACTGTGATGTCTTGGCATGATCAGGGACTGAGTTGGAAAGGTTAGTGTTGGAAGGGGACCATGTTTTCTCCTTTTCTTGAGCTGCCCCAAATGGACCTTAGCTGACTTGCTGGGTCAGTATTAGCATCAAGATACTATGAAGACAAGGGCAGATCTGACCCCAACAGAGGCATTTCTCCTACAGTGTAAGGAATGGGCAGTTCACCCTCTCTCGCTGTGTGTCTCTCTGTCAAATAAATAAAATCTTAAAAAAAAAAAAAAGGAATGGGCAGTTCACTTTTAAGGAGTTTGATTTGATTTGGGATCAACTGGACAACCCATGATTGGAATTTTTGGGGGGGAGGTGGCATGTGACATTCAAAATTATTTGACATTTAGAAGGTATAATGTCATTTTAAAAGCTATAACATCACTAATATATTTGCATGTAACTCATTTATGGTTTACACAAGCTTTCAAAGACTGTCTATTCTCAGCAGAGAAGTTTTAATTAAAAATATTTCATTGCCACTTCAAGCCTCCTTAAATTAAGGCACTGCTCTTTACTTGCGTTTTTCTGCGTCTCACACTCTTGATAATCAACCCAGTGTTATCTGCAATGATAAAAGTTATTGTTGTCTTTCTTTAAGTGTTTTCTCCTTCATCACTGTATCACCAGTGCCTGAGCAATGCTAACACATAATAGGTGCTCAGTAAATTCTTGTCACATGAATGGTTTCATGCTGTCCAGGGATTGTATGTTCTAACCATCCTGCAGTATGTTTTCTCCCATGCGCTCCACTGGCTCCCATCTTTGGAATTTTACCCACTTCTCAGAAATGTCCCTCGCCTTTCAAGTCTTAGCCCTGCTTATTTTGCTTATTCGTGAGTTTTCTTCTCCCGTCCTTATGTAAACTCACTTTCTGGTATATATTACTCAGTAAACACCTTAGTGAGTTATTGAATGACTCTACACATATATAGTTAACTCAAGAAAAAATTATGTGTGACATTTTATAAATCATTTTTATGATAACTCAAAACTCTTTGATGGCTCCCCCATTCCCTTTAGCAGTGTTTTCTAAGTGTGGCAGTCTGATCGTGGGATCTTGTCTTTTCCCTGCTTAACATCCTTCACAGGCTTCTCATTACCCTCAGGAAAATGTAATTCAAACTCTTTAAACATGACTGGAAGTTCTGCCTCTCCAGCTGCAGTCGTCCCCAAGCCCCCTTTCCTCTTTCCCATCTTGATCCTACAGGTCATTGAACCTGTGATGTTTTCTCTTCCCCAGAGCTGGGACAGTTTGAGTTCCCTTGGTGGGGAGCACTGTCACGAGCCTCTTTCCTTAGCTAGTTCCTGTGAGGCTTCAGGTTGGTCTCGTATTAAATATCACCTTCAAGAGATGGCCTCTACTGCCAACTCTCTGCCACCGCCAACACAACACCCACCTCGACCACCACCATCTCCAACACCAACACCATCTGCCTCTACTAGTCCAGGTAATTTTCCTTCTTTGTATGCCTTTGAGATACTGTATCAATAAAATAGAATAACGTGGGATTTTTTTTTTTTTGGCCAAGTCATATGAAGTATTAAGTTTATGCAATTTAAATTGAGAATTTCTGCAATTTTAAGCTTTTCTCCACAAGTTTCTCTTGAACGTTTTGGTGGTCAACATGCCCCTCTCTCACCCCCCTGCATAGACCCACAATTGTTGTAGGCAAACACGATGCTGAGAGCTTTACGTACATTTACTCATTTGCTTCTCAGACCAGCTTTATGGTGAATACTGCTATTATCCTCCGTTTTATTGAGAAGACTATGTTCAGTGACATAAGAAACTCACACAGCTAGTGAATGGCAGGCTGAGGTTTAAGTCCAGCCCATCTATACTCTTAACCTATGCAGCCCAAAGCCCAACAAAGTGTTAGTGATTACACAGTGGTAAATAAATACCCAGCAGATACTTGAAAATAGTTTTGTTTCTGTGCTGGGTATCTTCCATTTATCATTTCATATCCACTTTCTACTCAGCTCTGTACCTAGTAGGTTCTCCTCTATAGATTTTATAAATGGGGTCTTCCCTTATTCACATACACTATGAAGTTGTATTTCCTTCTTCTTCTTCCCCTCCTCCTCCTCCTCCTCCTCCTCCTCCTTCTTCTTCTTCTTTTTTTTTTTTTGTTTTACTTTATCCTTAAGTTTGTATAATGGAATTGAAGATTGTTATATTTCATGCTGTCTTGAAAATAAGAGACATGCCACACTCACATACAAAGGATGTTTTGAAGGAATTTAGCTTTGTAACAAGTTGGGAAACCATAGGCTTACATAATATTTTTCAAAATCCTTAACTTGCCGTGAAGTGTCTTGCTTTGACAAGAGTTTACCTTCCCATTCTTTTCTGCTGAGCCCCCTTTGCTTCCTTTAAAGATGGGCTCTGTTGGGTCTGGGCAGGTGATGTCCTAGCCACGTGGTCTGTGATTGACTTAATGGCTGGCTTTAAAACAACTCACTTCATTTACTTAAATAAGCTAATAGATAAAGAAACTCATTTATTACTCCCTAAATAGAAAATAGAATACCTCACCACAAATAGGGGAGTAAAACTTTAAAGAAAAATACAGCAAAAATAAAATGATGTTATTCAGATTAGCAAGTGTTACAAAGGTGTTTTGACATATTAGCACTAATTAATACTTACTCACTGAATGAATTTGAAAAATTAAAAGAGGATCGAAGGGGATATAACTTTATTAGTTTTGGCTCTGCCCTGTCAGTGGGGCATGTAGCATCAGGGTTTCCTGCCCTGAATTTGGGGGAACACTGGTATAATCTATATTTTCACCCATCCTGTGTGCTCACCCTTCTGGTTTCCTTTTCCGGATCCACTCTATCTTTCTTTTTGAAGCTTTCCTTCACCCTCTTAGCCTACACAGATCTCTCCTCGAACTTCTTGACATTTATTGTTTCAATAGCTTATAGTTTGCATCTTGTCCCCCAAACTCCGTGTAAGTTTCTGTCTCCAGGAATAGATCCTGGGACCTATGTTCCTGGAACCCCATATATAATTAAGTGTTTTATATATATATATATATATGTATGTTATGTTATATATACACATACATACACACAATGTAATAAATATTGTACACATAATATATAATAATCCCATGTATAACTAAAAGTTCATTAAGTGTTTGGTGAGTTGAATGAATTTGAATCAAAGTAAGCTAGAGGATATTTCTTCCATGATTTTGTGTCTGGTTGGGATGCACAATTTGTATTTTTCCTTCTCCTTGTCTTCATAGAAATTTCATTCTAGAAGGGGATATACATAATAAATTGACACACATGTAACTACCTAATATAATGTAAAGTGGAGTAAGTGGCATAAGGAAAGTCAATCAGCATGCATTGATAGAGCTTGGGGTTGTTTTATAGATTGAGTGGTCCAAGAATCCCTCTCTGATGAGGTGACACTAGGGACAAGTGTGAATGAAGTAGGGATGCGTATGAATATCTGGGGAAACATGCATCCTCCTGGAAGCTGGGTCTTGCTGAGGATCTGAGTTGGGACTGTGCTTGGTGAGACCCGTGGGGATGAGGGGGTGGCATTGGGTCATGTCCTTGGAGGGGTGGCAGGACTGGATTGCATAGGGCCTTTTTAGCCATGGTACGGACTTTAGATTTTGGGGAGGGAAACCACTGAAGGGCTGAAAGGAAGGAAATGACGTGATCTGATTTATATTTTTAAAAAATCATTTCAGCTGCTATGGATAGAAGAGGCTGCAGGAGACAAGAGGAGAGGCAGGCAGGCAATTAGGGGGCTGTGGTTGTATGTCAGGGGAGGTGAACATGGCTTGGAGCCCCGTGGTCCTAGTGGATGAGGTGAAAAGCAGCAAGATTAGGAATAAATTCTGAGGGTAACGCCAACCCTGTCATGCCTTCTAATTTATTTACTACTGTATCATGCTTTCACAGGAACATTCTCTGATGGCATTTATTTTCATCTTACAATTTTATTTAAGGCTTAAGTTTTTTTTTTTCTATTTACCAAATATTCTTTTATTTATAGTTGTTTTTGAGATGACACTTAATGACTAATTAGTCAGTAAAAACCCGAGTTCTGTCTGGGGCCGGAATGTGTTCCCATGGTGAATTTATTTATCCATCTTTTTCAAAAGTAATTGCATTTTTGTATTCATTCTTGAATCCTGTTTCAGAAATGTTGTCATTTCCCCAAATGACTACTTGGGCAGTGGAATTTTTTAAATGCTATTCTAATTTTGTATCCTCTTTTAATACCCCCATCTCTACTTTGTATTACAAACTTCATCAGACCACTGCATGCTATTATAGCTGTCGTCACCATGGGGAGAAAATGACTAATTGAAGCTGCCTATTGATATAATAGAGCAGGTTGTGACACTTGGCGAGAATACTGACACGATGGGCTCCAGCTGATGTTATGTAAAAATATTCAGCCATGAAATATGCACTTGCGGATGGCTTTTTGCAGATGTCTGCAGAGTGCAGATAATCTGTATTCCGAGGAGGTCTGCAAATTAAAGATCTATCTGACCAGTTAGAATTATAGCACAGTGAGAACAGAATGGTGCAGTGGGTAATGAAATGGCCTTGAGTCTTGGACAATAATAATTATAACCTACCTACACTTATAATTAAAAGTAGGTGGTATTTACCCCCATCCCCAACTTTAGAGGGCAAGGATCATTTGACAGAAAAATGATAATGAACTTTTGGTTATTTTCGAATTCCTTCAATGTAAGGTATATTGGTATCAGGGATGGAAGTATGAATTGTTGCATTGTCTTTGGGATGCTGTTTGGCCATAACTATCGAAATAAAATGCACACAACCCTTTGATCTAGCAGTTTCATTCCTAGTTCTTTATCTTTGAAGTGTGGTCATGCAGGTGCACAAAAATCTATGTGCAAAAATATTCATCATGGCATTTTGTTTAATAACATGATTCAAAATGGCTCAAATGTCCAAGCAATAGGGGATTAGGTAAATAAATTATGGAATATCTATACTTTGTAATACAGTGAAGCCATTACAAAGAAAGTATCTATATAGATCCATCTCTGTGATATCATTAAGTGGAAAAAGGGTTAGACTATGCTATTATTTGTTGTCACAGAAATTTTTAAAATATTTGTAAAAATGTATGTGTTGAAGACTACAAAAGATTTTTAACAGCAGGGGTGAAAAGACTCATTTTTCACTGTACTTTTGGTATTGTTTCAGTTTTTACTTTGTGTATATATAATCTAGTCAAAAATTATAAATTAAGAAAACTGCAGAGATGGTATATTGGTATCTTTTTATTCTCTGACATAAAGATGTTTTTGGTTGATTCTGGGCTGTATTGCACCTAACTTCTGTTTTGAGAGTGTTTCTTGGTATGGGATTTTTATAACTTCTAATAGAACACCTTTTATGAGGATATCATTGCACTGACACTTTTAGTATTGAGGTGGTGACTCCCCTACTTTCTTTATTTCTTGCCATGACTCTACAGAATACAGCACAACCACTTTCTTCCAGCATTCCCATCCTTCCTGTCCAGGATAACTATTCAGAAACGTGTTTGAGTAAATGGCAAAATTGTCCAAATCCATGGGCTCTGAATTTCTACTGGGTCCATTTATGAAAATGCTAGAGTGTTCCTGGTTTCCTAGGCCTGGTCCCTTTCAACAACAAATAGAAGTTAAAAACTAGTAATAATGCTTATTATCAACTTTTTAAAAGCCCTCTCTACCCCCCAACAAGTTAAAGAGCAATTGTTTGAAATGTATGGCCCAAATTGTGTCATTCTCTGCTGTTATATGTGGTATCACGACGCCCTGAGAACAATGTTTTAAGTTGTTTTAATCATGAATGGGTGGTACTGTTCAGCAACCCCATTGCTCATGTTATGTTTTGGGGGGGAAGGAGGAGGGAAAAAGAGAAGGAAGAAAAATACATTCCTAGAAAAGTTAAATAACAACTTGTAAATTTCATTCTCTGTTGCTGGAAAACCAACTCATTATACATGAATGCATAATAAAACAAGTGTTTGGCACATTGAGGTGTATGAACTATGTAGTGTAATCAGAGCTTATTTTCCTGCAGTGGAGATTGAAATTTATATGTTTCTTCTAAGCAGCACCTTTCATTCCATTTTTATTTTCTAAGGGAGAGTGAAATTTACAAGTTGCTGCTTAACAATACCAAAAGTGCTAGTTCCCATACAATGAATAGTGAAGTTTACAAGTTGCCATTTGACGATGCCTACATTTCTGTTTGTTTTTCCTCCTCACCCCCCACCCCAAGGTATAGTAAAGTTTATAAGGTTAGTAAAAACCCTTCATTATTAATACAGGGTTATATTGCTGGTGGGGATTCCACAAATGGCTTATGAACATATCTAAGGGGAAGAGTAAAGGCAGAGGTTATGAGGCAGGAAATTCTTTCAGGAACATTGAATTTATAATCATCACCAAAGAACATGCAGAGACACTCATCATGGTCTCGCATCCCCATGACCCCATTCCCTTGGCTCTCTGGTTATGTTATCCTCCGAGTATATTTCACCGGCCCTTCCTTTTTGAAATCCATCTTTCTCTTCCTGTGCAAATCTTGTTCAGGCTGCACATCCCTCCTTCTGTGCACTTGCTCCTCCACTTCCATTCTTTTCTCTGAACGTTCAGAGTGGTTATTGTATGCAAAATTAATTAAATGAATGGTTCATAGGCTTAGGACATCATTTCTACTATTATCTTGTACTGCTACTTAAATATTTTATTATTACAGTATTTTATTGTTATTAAAGTTTCAAGTTATCTGTGCCTTGTTTCACCCATTTTATTACAACAAGTTCCTTCAGGGGAGATAGATATCATGCCTTAAAATTCCTCATGCTCCCATTGGGGGCTTGTATATAATTGTATAATTGAAACAAAGTGGATGTTTCACCAATCAGGAGGACAGGGAGAGGGAGAAAGTGAAAAAGTAACAGACACCCTGTGGTACATGGTCTGGGAGACTGTTGCCAACAAATCCTTCTGTTCCTGTGTCTGCCTGGCTCGTCTCCCATAAAGAGATGAAGTCCCTCTTCCCGCCTCATTTGTGTTGGAATGAGATGAGCCACCCCCACTGAGCCCTGCCCACATTGAAGAGGTAGGGCAAATACATGGTTGTTCTTGATGTTTTAAGTCACTTAAGTTTGGAAGTGGTTTGTTATGCAGCAAAGATCATAGAAACACATCCCAAATAGGATTAGCTGTACAATGAGTTTTGTGGTATACAGTGGCCCTTTTCAAACTTCAGTGTGCTTACGCGCCTTGTTAAAATCTGAAGGATCTTGTTAAAATTGTAAATTCAGCAGGTCAAGGGTGGGGCCTGTGATTCTCCTTTTGTAAGAATTTGCCAAGTGATGCCGTCGTTCTGGTGTGTGGGCCACACTGGGAGTAGCAAAGGGCAAAGCAGGGAAGACTGTCCATCAAAGATTAATGAGTTGCTTACCACTGCCAGGAACGTTTTATTTGCCTTTCTGTTGAAATTCCATATCCTCTGCTAGGTCTGTTATCTCAACAATAGACGTTCCAATTCCAACAATACGTGGGCAGTTTTGACCAAGGTACTGGCTAGATGTGTTATCTTCAAATCTCCCTCTCCTCCGAGTCACTTAAGGACTCCAGGACTGGCGTCTGTGTAACCAAGATGCGTGCTCTATGACAATCATTAACAATAACAACCACTTTACCTACTGAATGCTTCGTTGTGAGCCAGGCTCTACGAAGTGATTTATGTCCATTTCCTCATTTCATCCCTGTAACAAACATGACTGTCACCAGTACACAGATGAGGAAACTCGAGTTCAGGGAGGTTCAGTTGATAGTCCTGTCACTCAGTAAGAAAGCGAAGGATGACCTGATCAGTAAAAGCTGGTAACTCCTGTGCACCCCCCACCCCTCCCCACCTGAAACCCAGCACGCCCAAGCTTGAGGCGTCAGAGTAAGTGCACCATGGCTCACAATATTTCTTTGTTGTTCCTTTAAAGCAGCAACATTAGTAGTATAGATCCCTCCCCGTAGCATAGTTGATTTTGGGAAATCCTGACAGAGAAGCTGAAATGTGTGTGTGTGTGTGTGTGTGTGTGTGTGTGTGTGTGTGTTTAAGGCAGGAGCGGAAGCGCCTTCGAAACCCATCAGTTGAGAGATTTAATTTTTTATAGCAACATTCACATAATTATTGTCAGCATTTTACAGTGGTATTTAAAGTGCTGACATGGGGAAAGTCTTTACCAGAATAAATATAGATTATCCTTTTAAATTTCAGTAGCCTCTTGTTTTCACTCTGTGTTGCCTATTGCAACAAAATAATTTTGCCCCTCTCCCTTTGCTTTAGACTCAGTGTTTCACTCTCTAGGGCATTTATCAGACAGAAGCTACTATTGTTGGAGATTTCCATCAGAATACCATAAAATACTTCTTTTAAAAACCACGAAAGACTCTGATATAAAACCTACCTTGAAATTAGACTGCGAGACATCTCTGTACTTGTCAGTTGGAATGCTTCTGTTCTCTTGAACGTTAAAGGAACAGTGCTAGAAATGTCGGTACTCTGTGGTGCCAAAGTCAGTGTTCTACAGGGAACCCACTCTTGGTTTAAATGAAGCTACTGGGACCTCTGGCCAGGAGGCTTTACTTAGCTCTCAAATTCCTTTACTACCAACGTGGCTGTTCTCCAACATGGTGATGATGGTAGAGGTGGAGGTGGAGTTTTTGGTAGTGGGGGGTGGGTGTCTATGTGTGTGTCTGTGTAGGGCTCCTTAGGGCAAGATCATTTGGCTGCAGACTTTTTGATGGGGTCAGTACAGATTTTATTTGGGTGAGGATGCAAGGGGTTGGGGGTGGTGAAAGGACTTGATTAGGACTTGAATCATGGCTCAGAATAGTGATTTTTTTTTTTTTCAAAATCATAGAATTAGTTTTTCTCCCACTGCCTGCTGTTCTTCAAAATAAGAGCTGGTTGCTCTCTGGTAACATGGTGATTTCCTTTGTCATTCTAAATGAATCATTTATAGATAACTGGTCCATTTTGATTGCTTTCCTGATCTTTTGGACATGAAATATTCTGTTTCTTTGGGGATAAATATCTAACTTTTTCTAACAAATGTAATTATAAGTAGGTTTCAAAAAGTCCTTAATAAGAACCAAGTTTCATTTTCTTGTATTCTTGAGACATGCATGTATGGAACCCCATGGAAGAAAATCTCTAGACCTTTACTGGTTTGCATGTTTCTAGTCAAAAGTGTGGCCTATCCTCTACTAATTTCTATCACTTTTTAAATTCTTTCTTCAATGAGAAATCCCAAGAAGGCAGAGTCTTGCTTAAATGAAATGTTCCAAAGATGCTTTTCTTGCAGATTTCCAAGAATCTTAGATGTCTAATTGTAATACGTCTGGGTGTCAAAGCACTGCTGGTGGGGTTTTGACACAGATCATAGTATTAGGAATTGATTCCTTAATAATCATGTGGACTGGCAGACAGATGAGAATTGAAATGGAGCTCTCAGTAGAGAATAAGTAAGTCCTCAGTGCCATGGAGAAGTAAAAATACATATTTGGTAAAAGCAATAGAGTACTAAAAGGATTTCGTGAAGTCAGACTTTTTGGTGTCATCTTAATCCTTACTATCATTTATAGTCAATCAAAGGAAATATCTTTGCAGAATGTGTAAAGACAGTTCCATGGTTTGTTTCCTGAAAATGGGTTACAAAGGAAAAAAAATAAAATAATAGCATATAATAGATATTCTGAAAGTTGAAATAGCATTGATTCCCATTTTTTTTTCCTTCCAGAAGTTAAGATCCATTATTTCATTTTTGTCTTTAAAATCTCCAGATGCTTTTGGTTGTATAGGGGAGAAAGAATAATTTTCAACCTACCCTTCTGAGTTTTAGCTGAGACCCCCTGTAATAAAAGACATCTTAACAAAAGAAAAACAAACAGACTTTTATTAAATGGTATATCTCTTATGTACATGGGAGATACCCAGGAAAACTGGGTAAAACTCCCCGAGATGGCCAAACTACCTCCTTAACTACCATCTTCAGCTAAAGAGAAAGAGACAGAAGGGTAAGCAGTGATGGGAGGTTACCAAGAAAAGCACGGTAAATAAGGATAAGATTTCTTCTGCAGGGTTAGTGCCTATTCCATTGATAAGATTGTCTTACATTTTAAAAAAGATTTTATTTATTTGTCAGAGAGAGAGAGCACAAGCAGGGGGAGTGGCAGACACAGAGAGAAGCAGGCTTCCCACTGAGCAAGAAGCCCAATGTGGGGCTCGATCCCAGAACCTTGGGATCATGACCTGAGCCAAAGGCAGACACTTAACTGAGCCACCCCATAGCTCCTGTCTTATAATTTTTTTTGAGATTGATTTTTTTATTTGAGAGAGAGAAAGAGGCGGGGGGAGGGAGAGGGAGAGAGAATCTTGAGCAGACTCTCCACTGGGGGTGGAGCCCAAGGCAGGGCTCAATCTCAAGACCCTGAGAGCATGACCTGAGCCCAAATCAAGAGTTGGACGCTTAACTGACTGAGGCACCCAGATGCCACTGATTTTTTAAAATAGTTTCATTTATTTAAGCAATCTCCACATGCAACATGGGGCTCAGACTCACCACCCCGAGGTCAAGAGTCACATGCTCTACCAACTGAGCTAGACAGGTGCCCCAAGATTGTCTTATGATTTAGAGTCATCCTTCTCTTCCTACTACAGAGAGAGAGAGAGATCCTTAGAAATGGATATTTCATTTATAAATGTAAACATCTATTACAAATGGGTAACTTCTACCCTGATTTAAAGCTTCTCCTGTGTTTATTGTTTCTTAAAAATAATCAGCTCAAAATAATCCTTATACCAAGGAGGCATATTTTGGGGTGGCATTTTCTTTTTTTTTTTTTTAAAGATTTTATTTATTTATTTGACAGAGATAGAGACAGCCAGCGAGAGAGGGAACACAAGTAGGGGGAGTGGGAGAGGAAGAAGCAGGCTCATAGCAGAGGAGCCTGATGTGGGGCTCGATCCCATAACGCCAGATCACGCCCTGAGCCGAAGGCAGACGCTTAACCGCTGTGCCACCCAGGCGCCCCATGGGGTGGCATTTTCTGTTACCCTTCAGTTGCAGATGGATAAAACCAAACTCAGATTATCCCAAGAGAAAAGAAAAGGGTGAATATTGGCTCCCATAATTGCGGGATCCATTGGGTGAAACTGGCTCTTGTTTTGGATGGTGATGATGGGTGCTTCACTGTATACTTAAAACTGTCTCTCCCAGGGGTGGACATAGGTTTTGTGTGTCCTGAAGCTTACATAGTTTAGAGACCCTTCTTTATAAAAAGATTACAAATGACCACGTTGCTAGAAAAGGACTTGTGAACCAAAACTGTAATAAATTCCTGGTCAATTTGCCTGTGCTCTTTCCCCACTTCATTACCCATTTCTTCTCTATTAATTTTCCCTTCAGTCTCAGTCCTGTGGTGGGAAAAATGGTCCTCAAGTCGCTTCAGACTTATGTGACTTCTACTACCCACAATCTCAGAAACCCCTTTTTCTTCTAGCTGATTCATACAACCCCCCCCCAAAAGACTGATTGGTTAGCTTGACTTACATTCCTGCTTCCAGTAGGAGAGATGAGGACCCTCAATTGCAATTCCAGAAGAACCACAGTGAGTTGAGGAGAAGTGCCCCCGAAGGAATCACATGTTAAGCAGTCAAAAATAAAGGGTGCTCTTCCATGCTCTTCACCCTCTCTTGTAGATCTGGGGGACAGGGAAGGAGGGTGTTCTAAATTGGATGTATGAAACACCCATTCCTACTTGAATTCAGCTCTTCTCAGGGAGTCTGTCGACCTTAATAAGAGCTGAGATCATACACAGAGGCATACTGGGAAGTCAGTTTCTACATTTTCCGAAATCATATATCAGTTAGGTACCTTTATATGTGAGGTACTAGGTAAGGATATCTGGTTGGGAGCTTCTTCCTTGTTGTATCTTACCTTACTCAGAATTCACTCTCAGATGCTATATGACAAATACTTATTTCCATTGGTCATTACTGCTTTTTGTCATTGAAGTCCTATGGGACATCACCAAGCAAATGAAAATCTGGTCCCTAAACTCCTCATCTGCCTTTCCTCTTTCTTTAGCTTACTTTGTCTATGTTGTCCTTTGTTAATGTTCACCTCCCTGGAATAAGATGATGGGAAAAAAAAAAAGCAAAAACAAGGGGACAATATGAAGTGTGCTATATCCAAAGTTGAAAATATTCATATATAGCACTAAAGATGCTGTTTTGTATACTATCTATGTATCAGAAATACAAACATGTCTCCTTTCCGTAACAAATGTACTTGTTCAGTACAGCAGCTGCCCTTTAAAAGTACCCCCTTTTATAGATGATTTAATTGTCATAATTTTTGGAAGTATGTGTTGAGTGTGAGTATATTAGTGTATTAGACGGGTTCTCCAGAGAAACAAATCCAATAGGATATATATATGTGTGTGTGTTTGTGTGTGTTACTTATTATATATGTCATATATATATATGTATATATGGCTCGGTCCCAGAACCTTGGGATCATGACCTGAGCCAAAGGCAGATGCTTAACTGACTGAGCCACCCTAGCGCTCCTGTCTTATAATTTATATATATATATATATATATGTGAGTGTATGTGTATGTATATGTATATGTATGTATGTATATGTATATATATATGACTTATTATAAGGAATTGGTTCGTGTGCTTAGGAGTCTGGGAAGTTGCATAACCAGCCATCTGCAACCCAGAGACCCAGGAAAGCCAGTGGTATAGTTCTCAGAACTGTGGGACTGATGATGTAAGTCACAGTAGAAGGCAAGAGGAGACTGATGTCCCAACTCGACAGGCAGGTAGAGAGCATGAATTCTCTCCCTCTCTGCCTTTTTGTTCTATTCAGGCCATCAGGGGATTGGATGATGCACACCCACATTGGGGAGGGCCATCTGCTTCACTGAGTCCACTGACTCAAATGCTGATCTCATTCAGAAACACATTCGCAGACACACCCAGTCATAGTGTTCTAATCTGGGCACCCTGGGTCCCAGGCAAGCGGACACATAAAATTAACTATCACAATTAACTGAGGTGTGGCAGCAATCATTAAAATTACATGTGAAAAATAGGAACGTGCCACAGTGAGCACCTGGGCTCTTTGAGGGCGGCAGGCCCTGCTTATTCATCTTCGTGTCCCTCAAAGCTCGGCAGAGCACCTTTTGCGTTGTAGGTGTTCACCAAACGAGTAAATGAGCAAGCAGTGGAGTGAATGGCTCTGCTCTTACTGCTTCTCTTTGTTGCCTTGTGTTTTTAGGCTTCAACACTGGTCATGATTTTTATCTCCTCACTTGTCCCTTTTCTTTCATAAGACACTTCTATATCTTTTTTTAAAAATCCTGATCTTTTCTCTTTTAACCTTTGATTCCTGACATTTCCCTTTCCACTTCTCACTTTCTTTCATAGCACAGCTGCCTTTGTCTGTTTTAGTCTCTTTTCTCTATAGCTTTTCATGTCTCTTCTTTCATTCTATGACTTTCCCCTTTTTTAGATACTGTTGGTGAGCTGGTTGTCTGTTGAGTTAAAGAGGGCACCCTGGTGTGCTATCGTGAGAGAAAACTGATTAATTGACCAATGATGTAATTTCTGCTCCATCAGGGTCTTCTGTGGGTACCACCTAAGGAAATGGACCACTTTATAATGGTATTCAGACAATCCAAATCTCAAAGCACCTGTACTTTTGCTCTTTTTCTTTGATTTAAGCTACTGGATATAAATATTGATCCTTTGATTTTTTCCCCTATAGTCTCTATTTTTAAAAATAATATCTATAACTGAACATACTAGTTTTGAATGCTGTACTTATAAAAATCAACCCTCTCTCCCCCACTTCAGGCTGTTTGTTGGTGTCCAGTTATTACTGATTTTATTTTCCAGCACAGGAAATAGAACTAATCAGAACAAATTGAATCCTCCAGAATTCTGTGCTGGGCACATAGGAGATATCAGATGCATATAATCATTATGCTGATATGATTAATGTGGTTATTCTCCTAATCAGATTATTTCATATTATTCGATAAGTGTGTTTCAGTAATCTGATTTATTGCTTTTGAAGGGCAGAAAAGTATCATGGCTCTGATAACGAACTATGAATCTCAATTACTTAGGTTCAAATCTTAACCACTCTGAATACTAGCTCAGTCAAGTTATTTTACCTCTGTAGGACTTAATTATCTCATCTATGAAATGGAGATATTATTAGTATCAATCACATAGAATTCTGAGATTTAATGAATTATTATTGCAACCTCCTCTGAATGGGACCTGATACATAGTGGGCATTTAAGAAATGCTAGTTATCCTTGATGTCTCCCAATTATTCCCCCCTATTTTTATTTTGAAAATATTAAAATTTAAGAAAAGCTAGGAGTCAAAAACAGTAGATATCCAAATACCATGCACAAGAATTCAGTTATTAATGTTTTCTCACAATTGTTCATTTGCTTTCTTTTTCTCATTTATATACTTTTAAAAACACCATTCACAATTCATCTGTAGGCATCATATTACACCCTAGCATTTAACCTTGTATCTCCTAAGATCAATATGTAATAACACCATTATTATACCCAGGAAGTTTAACACTGATATGCTATCAAATATATTCAAATGTCCCCATTAATGTCCCTTGTACCTTATAATATCTCTTTTTCCTTATTTTTATTTTCTTTTTTTAAGTTGAATCAGGGCTTACAAATTTAATTTAGTTGTTGCATGTCTTTGGACTCTTTTAATTTGGAATAGTTCCCTGCCTTTTGTTTGTCTTTCATGAGTTGATATTTTTGATGATTCCAAGCCAATGTCATGTAGAGTGCCATGCTGTGTGGATTTGCCTAGTTGTTTCCTCACGATTAGATTTAGCTTCAACGTTTTTGACTAATATATTACCTAGTTGATATTGTATACTTCATATTGCATCGTATCAGAGACACGTAATTTGTTTGTTCCATTATTGGTGGTGCTGTTTGATCACTTGATTGAGATAATATTCTCTGGATCCCTCTATTTTTGGAAGTTATATGTGGATTGGTTTTTTGTTTTTGTTCTGTTTTTTTCTTTGAGAATTGTTTTTTGCTTTGTAATCAGTAAGCAATCTGTGTGGTAATACTTTGAGACTGAGTGTATATCCTGTTTCCTAAGAACCTTTCATACATTGGTTTTATCATCCATTGATGAATCTTGCCTAGTGGTGTTTTCGTAATTGTATTATTCTTATACATTTATTACCTGACATTTCTTGGGAATAAAAGAGCTCCCCCACCCTCCCCACCATATCCACAGTAAGATTGGATAATTTTCATAACAGTCGGAACAATTTATTCATAGTATGATCCTTCTTTAAGCTAAAATAAAATACGTGTCCCTTTATTGCTTGTATTATAGCTTTTTTTTTAAAGACACTGTAACCTTTGTATTGAAGGATAACAAGCCTATAGAAAAATGCACAAATCATAAGTATATAGCCCAAGGAAGTCCTACAAAACAAATATAACTATATGAACAGCTGCTTATTCTTTTCTGAGTTTCAAATTATCTTCAGTTTAGCCAGTAGGATCCCCTGTAAGCCAGTTTTTATGTCCTCTTGACATGTCTCCATCAGTTTTTGAGTATGCCCTTGAGCAAAATAAGATATTTTAGGCTTAGTTTATATTTTCCCTACCCGTGATCAAGAATAAGTCATTTCTTCTTAGAGCCCGGCCTGGCTTCCTTTGTTGGGGGTGGGGTGGGATTTAGAAATGAAACTTAGGCTACTAGGTGGTCTCAGTGCTACTTGGGTATCTTTGCTTCTAGGATATATATCTGTATCTGTCTATCTATCAACATACATATATCAACTATATATATATATATATAGTTGAATTATAGATTATTGTAGATAATTATACATATACTATAGGTATACTAATAATCTAAAATTGAACAGTTCAAATCTGATATCACAGGATTCTTCTTTACCTTCCCTCATTCTACATTTTTTAATCGTCTTTATTCCACAGTGAGAACCCAGTGTATTGATTCATTTGCTCTATCCCGTAAGACATAGAAAATAGTTTCAGAATTACTACATCAATACCGCTCCCAACAACCAATCTACTAAGTAAAGTTCAGGATTTATTTTCACTTCTTTTTGTCCTAATATTATAATATAGACATACATTCGGAGTACCAGATTCAAAAGTTATTTGGATTCATTTTTGTCCTCTGTGATTATTTTTATGAATATATCATTCATTTCCTATATTTTTCTGTTTGTATGCAAGTTTACGTTTTGTTTTTAAAATCTTTTTCTCTTTTTTTATTTTGTATATGTAAGACTTTATATGGGCCAAAAAACAATGTGAGATAGTTGTTCAAGGAATTCCCATTCCATTTTTATCCCTCCAATCTGTACTACCCTCTATAGTAAACATTTCACTTTCTGCTTTCTGGTATATCTTTCGTGTGTTTAGCACAAAAACTAGCAAATACATACATATACACATATGCACATATACTTACTTTCTGTTCTTTCTTTTGCAGAGGTTAGCATATTACTCATATTTGTTTTTGCCTTGCTTTTTTTTTTTTTTTTAAAGGTTTGATTTATTTATTTGACAGAGACAGCCAGCGAGAGAGGGAACACAAGCAGGGGGAGTGGGAGAGGAAGAAGCAGGCTCATAGTGGAGGAGCCTGATGTGGGGCTCGATCCCAGAACGCTGGGATCACGCCCTGAGCCGAAGGCAGACGCTTAACGACTGTGCCACCCAGGCGCTCCTTGCCTTGCTTTTTAATCCTGGAAATTATTTCATATCATTTTATGAAATCCCCCTCATTCCTTATTACAGCTGACTGGTACACCTTTGTATGACATAGCAAGGTTGTTTCTGTGGATGGTTGAGTTGCACCTAGTATTTTGTTGTTAGAAATAATGCCACAGTGAATAATTTTGTACCCATGTTTTGTCATATGTTTGAAGGTGTAGGCTCAGGGTGAATTGCTATATCTGACACTGCTGGCAAATAAATGTATAGACAGGTAGGTAAACAGATACAAAAGTAAATAGTTATGTGGTTTCCATAGCTAATACCAAATTGCCCTCCATACAGGTTGTATGCCCTTTTGCACTGTCACTAGCAATGCATGAGAGGGACTGTTTCTCCATACCTTTGTCCATAAGCTTTTGAACCTTTGTGAAACTGGCAGTAAGAAATGGCATATCAGTGTAGTTGCCTTTGATAGGCTTTTTAAAATTTTAGTAGTTTTAGATTAACAGAAAAGTTGTAAAATAGTGCAAGGAGTTCCCATGTACTCCACACCCAGCGTCTCCTACAGTTATTGGCTCCATTACTATAGTACAGTTGTCAAAATTCTCACTGTAGTTTTAACTTGTTTCCTCTTATTATTAGGACAGTTAAGCATATTTTCATATTTTTAAAGGCTATTTCTATATCCTTTTCTGTGAGCTGCTTATTCTTCTGCTCATACTAAAAACTGGATTTTGAACCCGTATTTCCTTCAACTTTGAAGAATATACATTTATATTCGGGTGATTGACACTGTATCTGTAATTAAATGTCATAAATGTTTTTTCCTAGCATGCATTTGGTTTTTGACTTTGCTATGGTATTTTTTCTGTGCAAAAGAATCTTTAAATTCTTTGGTCAAATTTTCCTTTTCCTTTTTATTTTCTTAAACATTTGTATTTGACTTATAGTTAGAAAGGCTTTGTGCACATCCAAGTTGTAAAAAAAAAAAATTCACTCATGTTTTCTCCTAATACTTGTTTCATTTATTACAGTAATAGTTGCTCTTAATTTTAAAACTAATCATGCTGAATCTCAAGGACTTTCAAAACTCAATGGATTAATTCCAGAAGATGCTGGTGGTTGGAGGGAAGGGGGAAAATGGAGAAGCCAGATTCCTCACCTCTCATAGACTCTTAGATCCTTAGCCCAAGGCCCAGCAAATAAAAATCATCATTGAGTAACTGAAAGAATGAATGAGCAAGTGAAGTTTGAAATGGGAGCAATGAGAGGCTTAAAAATTAGGCATTCTCTGGAGACTTTGATGAGCACCAAAGCTAGAAAAGTAGAAATGGAAGGACAAACAACTGACACTCTTTTTGGTTTCTAGGCTGGGCTGTCAGGTCTAGTAATGATTACAAGTTCCTGGTATCCTGAGGGGAAGTTTCCACTTTTGACGAGCTCCCATCTCATTCATTCTTGTTTCCTCTGTGGAGTCTCCTCAATCCTGGTTACTTTGGAAACAATTCTATTTTGGGTATTTATCCTTTAGAGAATATAGACTAGAAAAACCTGACTTCCTCCTTATAAGTCTAATTCTTAGAGCCGTTTTGGTGCCGGTTGTACAATCATTTTTCCCTTATGGATTTTTGCTGTGTTTATGACACCCAATAGCTGACTTAAATGTGTAGAATTGGCTCAGAAATCCAGATGTCTAGAAATAGAGTGCAACTTCATTTATTACCGTGTGATAATATTATATGACTAGACTATGTCTTATACACTATGCATAGTTATGCATAAAGCAACAGAGTTGCTAAATTAATTGTAGGATCATGGTTTTTATTACTTAATTGTATTCTACAGTGTTGGCTTCATGCCTTCCATTTCACTCTGAAGTGTGCATTGGCTTTGCTGGCCCAGTGCTGAGTTTTTATTTTGCTTCTACCAGTTGCTATTTCAACTTAGAACGTGTTTTATGCTAAGTCTCATGTAAAATTGAGGTTTAAAGTTCCTTTAGTGTTATTGAGAATGATAAATGAGATAATTATATAAATGTTTAATGTGTGTGTGTATATATAAGTACTTAATGTATATAAAGTACAGTTCCTAATACAGAGCATATACTCAATAAATGTCACTAGTTGTACTGACTGTTCACTGCTCCTTTATAATGCCTCTTATTTTCTCTCTCATCATCACCTACTACATTTTTGTGTACAAATTATTTTGTATGTATAACAATCATAATAACTTTTATTTTTCTTTTGCATTTTAACCAACATAGTCTTTTTTTTTTTCCAAAACAATATTGTAGAATGAGTAAGAAATTATTTTTTCCAGTTTGGAAATGAGGAAATACAGATTTACAGGAGTAAAGAGAATCCTTGAGACCATGTACGTATGAAGTGGTGAACTGGTAAAGCTGGGATGCCTGATGTGAAATCCACTTATGTCTTATTTTCAAAACTCTCTTGTAAGCTCACTGATGGATGAAATATACGAGATTTCTTTCCCTGCTATAGAGTTAATAGCTTTTAGTTTCAAGAGTCAGGAGCAGACCCTAAATGAACTTAGCTAGAAGGACTTATTGGTTTGTGTAACTGACAAGTCTAGGGGTAGATCTTTAGGCATGGCTGGATCCAGGTGCTCAAACTAGCTCGAAATTTGTCTCACCCAGCTGGTTGTACTTTGCCTTCCATTTGCCTTTTCTTTTTTTTTAATCGTCTTTATTCCACAGTGAGAACCCAGTGTATTGATTCATTTGCTCTATCCCATAACACATAGAAAATAGTTTCAGAATTACTACATCAATACCGCTCCCAACAACCAATCTACTAAGTAAAGTTCAGGATTTATTTTCACTTCTTTTTGTCCTAATATTATAATATAGACATACATTCGGAGTACCAGATTCAAAAGTTATTTGGATTCATTTTTGTCCTCTGTGATTATTTTTATGAATATATCATTCATTTCCTATATTTTTCTGTTTGTATGCAAGTTTACGTTTTGTTTTTAAAATCTTTTTCTCTTTTTTTATTTTGTATATGTAAGACTTTATATGGGCCAAAAAACAATGTGAGATAGTTGTTCAAGGAATTCCCATTCCATTTTTATCCCTCCAATCTGTACTACCCTCTATAGTAAACATTTCACTTTCTGCTTTCTGGTATATCTTTCGTGTGTTTAAACAGCACAAAAACTAGCAAATACATACATATACACATATGCACATATACTTACTTTCTGTTCTTTCTTTTGCAGAGGTTAGCATATTACTCATATTTGTTTTTGCCTTGCTTTTTTTTTTTTTTTTAAAGGTTTGATTTATTTATTTGACAGAGACAGCCAGCGAGAGAGGGAACACAAGCAGGGGGAGTGGGAGAGGAAGAAGCAGGCTCCTAGCGGAGGAGCCTGATGTGGGGCTCGATCCCAGGACTCTGGGATCACGCCCTGAGCTGAAGGCAGACGCTTAACGACTGAGCCACCCAGGCGCCCCCCATTTGCCTTTTGTTTATGGTGAGAACTCCCGTGTGGGATTAGAATAGCTACCAGAAATACCAGCTTCATATCTTTTGCCATTATTCCAGGTCAGTGACTTCTTGTCACTAATAGTTCTGTGATTTTCCTTGCTTTGGTTATCATTAGACTACACTGGACTGTGTGCCCATGTCTGAACTTATCCCTTTGGTAAAGGTGATGGTAATATACTGGTTGATTAGATCTGGATGTGGATATCCTGTGAAGTAGGGTTGGATCAGCTTTTTATAAACTGCATCACCTGAGAGAAGGTTTGGGTGATTTGCTAAATCAAAATCAAAATCTTATTACCGTAGATCAACAAACAGAGGTCCACATATACAGTAGAATGACACTCGGCAATAAAAAGGAACAAATTACTGATACATGCAACAGATGGATGAATTCCATTTGCTTTACACTAAGTGAAAGAAGCCAGGCACCAAAGGCTTCTTCTTTCATTTATATGATGTTTTTGGAAGTAGGCAAATGTATAGGGACAGAAAACAAATTAGCGGTTGCCAGAGGCTGTAGAATAAGATGAAGGCTTGACTACAGCAATGTATGAGGGAACTTTGCAGGGTGACGGAAATGTTTTATATCTTGATTGTGGTGTTGGTTATATAAGTACATGTGTTTATTAAAATTAGTGAAGTATACACCAGAAAGTGTAAATTTTACTTTTTAAACATTATACCCCCATAAGCTTGGCTAAAAAAGTAAACAAAAATATTACAATTATTGAAAAGAGGGGATATTGAGCAGGACCCCCAAATCCCCCAAACATAATGAAGGGGTTCAGGACAGTGCGTGTCCCCAGGGACAGTGCCACTTCGGCAAGTGTATTATTTGGATTTGAAGGCACTTGAGACCCTACAAGAGAAACTTTGTTCCTCCCTTAACCACACAAAAGAATCTAAATTGGAGGACTTTCCCAGAATAAGGGTTATTAAGAGAGATAAATTTTATCTGAGTGACCCATCTGTATGGTAGAGCAAACATCTAATTATCAAACATTTGTTCTTCTTATTGCCCTGTGAAATGTATATCTTTCCTCTGAAATTCCAGACCCCTGCCCCCTTCTCCTTAATTCAGAATGACATATCTACCTCATTCTGCCTGTCTTTGGAATTTCCACATCTATATGGATTCTCCATACGTATGCCTATTAAATTTCAGTCTCTTCTGTTAATCTGTCTCATGTTGATTTGATTCTTAGTCCAGCTAAAAGGACCTTGAAGGCAACAAGAGTTCTTGCTCCCTGTGGAGGGGGTGAGGCATTCTTGCTCCTGGACAATAACAAAACGCAGTGCCTCCTACGTATCTTAGCCTATATAATAGGAACTTACTACTGCCTAGATAAGTGGTTCTCAGTCTATTTTTCACCATGATACATATTGTTGTTGAGATGCCCATGAAAGTCCCTTGAACCTATGGTGGTTGCTTCTAGTTCTGATACACCTGCTATAACTCCCCCACTTCTCTCACTCTCAAAAAAAAAAAAAAATGTATCTAGCTACAAATGAATGAAAATAATATTACCATAGGGATAATCTTTCAAAGATATCAAACGTTAGCAAAGAGTAATACTTGTTATTAGTAACATGTTACTTGGGTACTGCTTGTATTATTTTGTGACATCATGATTAAGAACCTCTTGTCTCAATGACTACATTCTTTATCCTTTACCATCCATGTATATTTGATGTATAATGACTTAGTTCTTAAAAAAAATAAACACAAATGAGCCCATTATTACATATTATTCTTCAACATAATGCCTTCGTTTAATGTATCTTGTGCCCCTTTCCACATTTAGAGTCATTTTGGTTATTATTTTTCTGAACTGGCTGTAGCTTTGACTTGGAGGGAACAGGCAATGCACAATTTTTTTTTGAAGTTTTTATTTATTTATTTGAGAGAGAGAGCATGAGTTGGGGGGAGGGACAGAAGGAAAGGGAGAAGCAGACTCCCTGCTGAGTGGGGAACCAGACCCAAGGTTGGGGGGGGAGCTCTCTCCCAGGACCCTGGGATCATGACCTAAGCTGAAGGCAGATGCTTAACTGACTGAGCCACCCAGGGGCACCAGCAATGCACAATTTAAAACAGTGCCAAAATACTCAGTAATCAGGAAAAAATATTTTAATTCGGTATTTTTTTAATTAAATAAATGCAACAAAAAATCCTCAATGAATAAAAATTAAAATTTTTAAATAAAGACCATTGAAGTGCTGACCTGTATTGGAGCTGGAGGCAAAAGAAAAATGAAATTAATTAAATTCATGAAGTTAACTAAGTTAATTCAAAATTATTTAAGATTGTCAATTTTTGAGGAGAAAATGTCAAACATGGTGATTTTTTCCATCGAAAACAAGATAAAGTAAATATTGAAAATATTATTGACTTTGTACTTTTGTACCTATTAAACCCAGAAAATTGAAATTATAATAAATTCTGGTTTCATTCTACTTAATATGATGTTGTATTAATATACCTGCTTTTCAATTTTCCAATATTTTTAAAACTACTTTAATGTCTTCCAAAAAAAATAGCTTTTAGAACAATACATGAAAACATGTAGGTAAGAGTGTATATACAGGCTCAAAGTGGTTCAGGATGGCATTAATCTTTATTTAAAATTTCAATATTTTGTTCATCATAGAGTTTTTGCATTAATTTTGATTTTTAAAAATACTACATTTAAGTGTTACCTTGATTACTGAGGGTTTTTTAGCAGCCTTTAAATTTTGCACCTGAGGCCAGTGACTCATTCGCCTCCCGCTAATCCTGGCCCTGGACTCCAACCCTGCCTTTTGACCAAATTGGAGATGGGCTTGAAGTAGCAGAATAAATTAGAGCACTGCAAGGTGTGGCAGAAGGTGATTTCTGTTGTGATCTGGGGTATTTATCCCTGTGGTCAGGAATCTTGGAGCGGCCCCCAACTTTTCCCTTGGATTGCCTTTTAGGTTCCCTGGCTTTGACTAGATTGTCAGATAAGCAGAGCAGCTGCTGAGGGCTGAAGGGAGCAGAATAGGCCTCCCCAAAATAGGCTTCTTTAGCATAAGGATTATATTCAGCTGATTATTTTCAAGAAACTGCAGACATAGGAGAAGCTCTGAAAACAATAGAAGTTACCATTTTGTAAGGGAAATCTACATTTATAAAGGAAATTTACATTAGAAAGGAAGCCTATACCAGGAAGAGCCCATTACCAGACAGAATATTTTCCCCTGAGAGACTGATGTGCAGGGCAGGACTACCTTTGTTTACAGAACATCTCCTCCTCTCACCTTCCTGTGAATTGCTTGCCCCCTTTGAAGCTCCAGACTACTATCCTTTTCCTTTAGCTCAGGATGGTATATAAGCCTCATTGTCTGGCTGCCTTTGAGTCTCATATCTTTGTGGGCTCCCATATGTATGTGTGTGTATATGTATGTGATATATATATATATATATATATAATTTTTTCTCCTTTCGTTCTCTGTTTACCATGGGGGAGGGGTTCAGCCACAAACTCAGAAGGGTAAAGGGAAAATTATTTTTCCTTGCCTGCAGGGCAAATGACTGGGGGATGATGCTTTGAGGCCTTCAGTGACTTTTGTCTAGTGTGGTATGTAGTATTTCCAGAGATTTCCCTCTTCTGCATTTGGTTTGCTTTTTGGAGCTTCTCAGCTGCAACTGATGCCTACTTCCTCTTTCCCTCGACCCCTGCCATCCTCTTTCTTTGATTATCGTCTCATTCCCACTCCCATGTGCCCCAGCTGGAATTTTAAAAATCCTGGAATCATTGTCAGATTTTAACGTCTGACAAAGATGTATTCCTGAGAGAAAGCAGTCTAATTGTCACCACCTGGTTTTGGTATCCTGGTGGTTCAGCCACTCTTGCATAGACATTGAGTGATTGTTGAAAGTGTCCTACTTGGTGAAGGACATAGGGCATGTTGTTGGATATGCCAAGAGCACCATGAACTCTGGCCTTTTGCTCCAGTTTTAGGACCATTTCCTTTATTCGCTGGACAGCCTTTATCATTATGAATCTTGCCTTTTTGCAAGACCAGTGGATTCTGCAAAGGTTTATTAATCATGATTTAATGTAATCATACGAAAAAAATGTAACAGCGAGAGAATAAAGCTTATGTAGGCATTGCGGGGGTCCCTTTGGGGGTTTACTGTATATTACTCATAGCAATGAAAAGTAAAAATGGCAAGTTATATTAGCTAAGTTCAAGATACAAAAGGCAATATTAATTTCACAGGAAGTGTAAAAGGATATGCAAATGTGATCAGCTCCCAGGAAAACATTGCAATATACCACTCCAGGCTTTGAAAGTATGCAGTTTAATAAACCCTTGTTAAGAAGCTTCACACAGCAAACATCCAATTTTAAAGCAAGTGTTTCTGATCACGTACTGTTTTTGTGGAACAGCATTATTTTCCTAAGCTTTTTGAACCTTAAGATTGGGTTCGATTGGGGTGTACAAACTAGTGGATTTCTCAGTAGCAGTCACAGTGTTCTTGGGAAAACACAGATGGTTCAAAAAAGAAAAATCCCATGTTGTTGTTTTTCCATTAAAAGTGTAATTTAGAAGTGTGGGCCATTAGACTAGAAGCTGAAGTAAAAATTTTAGCCAAGAATTGACAGAAGAGAATTATCATGGAGTTTAAGTTAGTAAAGTCTTGAAAGGAGAAACTTTCCCATAAGTTTACTCCCATGACTTCCTTAGGTTGATCTACCTGTATAGGAACCTTCCTGTTCATTTATAACCAGTACCAAACTTTGGCTCCTACTACTGGGAAAGGCAGTTAGGAAGTTGTATGAGGGGGTGCCTGAGGGGCCCAGTCAGTTACGCATCTGCTTTCCACTCAGGTCATGATCATGGAGTACTGGGATCAAGCCCTGCGTGGGGAGCCTGCTTCTCCCTCTCTGTCTGTGCCTCCCACCCCGTCTCTCTCTCTGAAGTGAATAAATAAAACCTTAAAAAAAAAAAAAAAGGAAGTTGCATGAGATTTTAAGATTTAAAGACTGAGATTTACAAAGTAAAAAATCTTCATTTTTGAATGAAATGTTTTCTCAGATGTTTCAATAGATTGTTTAGAGCCTGGGAAAAGTTTTACAGTGATTTTAGACACACATCTGTAATGTTTTGTTCTAAATGTGCTTGTCTTGTGCTTTTACAGAACTTTACACCGCTGTTTAATCTTGTGTTAAAAAATCAGGAGATAGAAAATGGAATGATAACACTAAGTGTGGGTGGGGTGTGAGTGAAGGAAATAGTTATTTTCAAACACTGCTGGTGGCAACGTGGCGTATGTATCCAAAATCTTGTTTACTGTTTGATCCAACAACTCCTTGTCTAAATATTTATCTTAAATATTTGGACAAGTTCACAAAGGTGTACATCTTTAAGTAATTTTATCACAGAGCTGTTTATGATATGGAAAAAAACCCCAAACAACCCAAACATCCTAAGCCCACAATATTTGTTTCAATGTTTTCTGTCTTTTTACAGTAGAATACCATGTAGTTTTTTTTTTTTTTTTAAGGTTGTTGTAGACAACTTAGCAACACGGAAAGATTGTTGCAATAAGTGAAAATGGAAACAGATTACAAACAGGAAGTATAGTTAGCAGGATCTAATTGAAATGGGAGTTTCCCCCCCCCCCCATAGGCCTTTAATGATATAGTAACACGTTCTCATTGTTAACAGTTCTGAAATTTTTATTTGCTTTTACTAAACAATAGTTTTACTTTTTCTAAAATAACCATGCATCCCTTTATAATAACCATGGTAGGAGAAAGTGCACACATCATTGAGATACAATAAGATATAACGCAGGTGATCCTTGCTTTCCAAAGTATGTGATATAAAAACAGATTTGCACTTCCACATTCTTATTTGCTCGAGAGAAAGATTCCTGTGGCTGTGATGAGTGAGCAGTGTCTTCTTTGGCAATTTCGGCTTAGTTCACAGCTCTCTGGTGAAGCTGGCCTGCCAAGGAAACCTGGAGTTAGGGAAAATGAAAGCTGTGTTGTTAGGAGATGAAGGTTCTATGGAAATAAAAAGGTTTCACGCATCTTTGAAATTGCCCAGAGGTCAGTAGGCAAATAATATTTTATTCCTATATACATGCCCACTGAAATTTAACCAGTAGGGTTTTTGTTTTTGTGTGTGTTTTTTTTTTTTTTTTGTAACCTGGGTGTAATGAGAGGCTTTCTATAATTCAAAACCCAGATGTACTGAAACTTGATTGTATAAAATTAAAAATTTAAAAAAACATCTCTTTTATCTGTCAAAAAACATGAAAAAATGATAAGCATCAAGTTGGGAGAAGATATTTGCAAGATATATTACTGAGAAAGAGCTAACGTGCCTAATACATAAAGAGTTATAAATTGAGGAGAAAGGGACCAGCAAAAATCCAATAGGAAAGTAGCAAAAGTCCTAAATAATTCACAAAACTTGATGTAAGAATGGTTCTTAAGCATAAGAAAGTATGTTCAACTCCTAAGAGACATGCATGATTATTTGTCCTTATGAAATACTGGAAACAACCTAAATGCCTGTTAGAAAGGAGACTATTTGAGGGGCGCTTGGGTGGCTCAGTCAGTTAAGCGTCTTTCTTCGGCTAAGGTCATGATCCTAGGGTTCTGAGATCATGATCCTGGGGTTCTGAGATCCAGCCCTGTGTCAGGCTCCCTGCTCAGCGGGGAGCCTGCTTCTCCCTCTCCCCCTGCCCCCTGCTCCTGCTTTCTCTCCCTCTCTCTCTCTCTGTCTCTCAAATAAATAAAATCTTAAAAAAGAAAGAAAGGAGATTATTTGGATGAGTCCTGATATAGCCCATACAGTGATATGCTCTGATATAGAAAAAGGAGGGTCCTTATGAGTTGATAGGGAGTGAGTCCCAGAGATATTATTAGTACCAAAAGTGAAGTAGAAAAGAGTACATATAACAGGCTACATTTTATGTAAGAAAGAAGGAGAAACAAGAGTGTCTATCATCTATCTATGGATCGATTAATTGATTGGTTATTTCTGCAAAGGGAAACACAGGAAGAATAAACTGGAAGAAATGAAATTAGTAACGTAAAGGGTGGGAATGGGATCAGAGAAATTAGGGAAGGGAGTGATACCACTCTGATACCTTTTTTTAAAAAATAGTTTTGACTTTAAAATCATGTATTCATGTTTTGTATGCTCAAAAAATAAAATTAAATTACAATATTTGGGGGAAATTGAATAAAAGCAGAGGTAAATGAGCCCAACTATATATCAAATGGTTGACATGATAACACATTAGAAAAAAAAACAAAAACACACTGATTGAAGTTATTTTGAGCGTAGTACCTTGACCGTATACCCTCCGTCTAAAGATAAAAGAACCAGAAAACAATCTTGAACTTTATACATTTGCTCTTGATAGTAGTATTGGTGGAACAATTCTGAAATTATTCTGTACATATGGTAGGATTGGATAAATACATTAATTTTGGGGAGAGCCAGGACTTTTAGAACACTGAGCTGTTGGATTGAGATTATAAATGTCAATACGAATACATGATTTTATATATATGTTTATATATGTGATTATATTATACATACACATTTTATTTATTTGTTTGTCTGTTTGTTTATAATTCCTAACTCTGTCTTCTGTAAGAATCTGTATGCAGTGATACTACCAGCAGCGAGCATACTCAGTTCCTGCTCTTGGTTTCTAAACACAATTCCCCAGCTAAAGGAACCAGTGGCCCTTGGGGAAATGGCTGGTTCAGAGCAGGGAAAATACAAGAAAAGCCTGAACATTTTGTTGTGCCAGGAAGTGAAAAACTGCTCAAAAAAAAAAAAAAAAAAATGATGAGGACATGTCTGAATGACAGAGGAGCCAGCTTGAACCAGCTCATTTAAAGATCAAATGGATATGGTACACTTTAAACAAAAATAAGTAATTAAAAAAAATAAGTAAATAAAGAAGGGAGGGAGAAAGAGAAGTTCTTACAGTGGAATACCAGTTACTAGATGGGGAAGCAATGATAGAACTAGAAAATCACTGTTTTATAACTAGTATTGTAATAATTCAGGCTAGAATCATCAATAGGTATTAAAACCATTGAAAGAAAGTTTTTGGGGGTACAAAATATTTGGATAGTTTCAGAATATCTCTCCACACTTTACTTATTCTATATATCTACACTGTAAGGGAGGAAAGTTTTCCTCAACCATCTTAGAGACCCTGGCTGTGTTACAGTATTTTCTCCGCGGTGCCCACGGTTCATGGTCACGCCACTTGGAAGAATGAAGAGGTAGACCAGACAAAGAGTGGTGGGCAGCAAAGCAAGGTTTATTGAGTGATAGCAAGGTGCTAGTACAAAGCTCCCAAGGAGGGAGGGGACCTGAGAGGGTTGTCGCTGGAGTTCCTTGGTTTAGGGGTTTTTATGGGCTTGGTAGCTGGCTGTTTTAATCTGATTAACTCTCCCTGCACCTGTCATCCAATCAGGTTTTTGTCCCTTATCTATCACGTGGGAAAGGGTGGAGGGCTCCTTCCAGGATGGTGTAAAATCCTTTTAAGGGTGCTTTCTTGGTGGGGGGGGCTCTTGTCCCTGCCTACCAGCCTTCCAACTATCCTTCATCAGCTGGCTCTGAAAAGTAAACTGACAGACAGATTGACAAGAGAAAAGCGTACAGATTTATTTAATATAAGTTTTACATGATGACATGGGAGACTTTTTTAAGGAAATGAGGGCCTGAGGAAACAGACCTAAGTATTTTTACGCTAGGCTTGATGAAGAGCAGGCAGTCAGTTAATAATATCTTAGGTCAGAGAGTATGAGGTAGGTGATGAGGTTGTGGAATACAAGTAAGGTTCAGTGGGGTGGAGTCCGGAGCCGATGACCAAGAAAGAATTCTGGAGGCGTCTTTGGTGCAAAATGGTGGTTTATTAAAGCACAGGGACAGGACCCATGGGCAGAAAGAGCTGCTGCACTGGGGTTGTGAGGAATGGCCCATTATATACCCTCAAGCTGGGAGGGGGTTAGGGATAGTATAAGTCTCTAAGGAATTTTGGAAGCAAGGTTTCCAGGACCTTGAGGGGGCTAGCTATTGTTGGGAAAAGGTCATTTATTACCATCTAATAAAACCTTAGTCAGGAGACCCTTCAGATGTATATTGGGGGGCCATATGCTTGGGGGATGATTGCCAACATGTATCTTGCGGGGGGAGGGGTGATTAGAGATAAAGGAGGTTTCCAGAGTTTTTATACGTTAAAGTAGACTTACAGGATCTTGGTGGAGGGGAGGGGGTCAGGCTAGGACTGCCTTTTGCCCTTAGCAAAGTATTAACATTGAGGCAGCTGAGTTCCTAAGGGAATGTCACTGTGTCTGTTTCAAGGACTTGTCAATGGGTTATAGGTAGTAAGGAAATTTAATTGTGTCTACATACATTCCCTTCTGGAAGCTAGGTTACTAATAGCTTTGTTCTTGTAAACTGCTAAGACATTGTAAACTGAGGGAGACTCAAGTGTTGCAAGATTGTGGTATCTATAGGTTAACTGTTTCTTTGTCCTGTAGGGCAGCCAGGAGTGCCTGAGGAATGTTGCATACATCCCAGGGGGAGGGGGTTGCAGGGTGTCAGCTTCTGCTTTGTCCTCAGCTTGCCTTCCGTTCCCTCAACAGTAGGTGTAGCCCAACTGGGGAAAACTTAGTAAGCATTCTTCTTGATGTCCCCTGTGTTGAGAGACAGGGATGCTTTTTTCCTCCATGAGTTAGGAGGGCATCTCTCACGTGAGGATTTTATAATCTGTTTTGGAGGAGAATACATACACACACAGATACAGGGGGTAACCTCGTACATATTATCTCAGCCAGAGGATCAAGGTTAATGCCACCATTCCATCACCTTCCTCCTGATAGAATGCAAGAAAACTCACATAAGTAGTATGACTTTCAAAAATGTATAGTGTGAATCTAATCCTTAGGAAACAATCAGACTAGCATAAATGTCCTACAAAGCCACAGGTCTGTCCTCTTTAAAAATGATAATGAGTGGGAGGCAAAGAAAATCTGAGGAGAGGGGCACCTGGATGGCTCAGTTGGTTAAGCATCTGCTTTCAGCTCAGGTCATGATCCCAAAATCCTGGGATCCATCCCCACGTTGGTCTCTCTGCTCAGTGGCACCCATTTCTCCCTCTCCCTCTGCAGTTCCCCCTGCTTGTGCTCTCTTTCTGTCAAATAAATAAATAATATCTTTTTAAAAAATTTGAGTCACTATTCCAGATTCAAGAAGATAAAAGACATATGACAGTTAAAAGCAGTGTGATCCTGGATTGGGGAAAAAAAAGGATATCCTTGGGATTGAAGAAATGTAAATGCAGACTATATGTAAAATAGTATTTTATTAGTGTTAAAGCCCCTAACTTTCATCATCACATTGTCGTTCTGTGAGAGACTGTCCTTAGTCTTAGAAAACTTTGATATCACACTGTAGGAGAAGGAAAACCTGTTTTTCTCTATGCTCCTAGGTTCAGTGCATGGGGCCCATAGCCAAAGGACAAAAGGGAGATTAACAAGAGAAAAACAGTTTTAATTACTTCTGTACACAGGCACCAGTCTGGAGTTCATGAAGACAAATGTGGCTCTAGGAGGTGGCCAGATGGTTGAGGTTTACATAGCATCTTAGTCTAAACAAAGGAAAGGGGGTTTGGGGGCTTCTGGGCAAGGATGTGGGGGCAAGTTATGGAACGTGGGGATGGAAATGTAAGGCAAGGAAAAAGTTATGCTGTTATGCAGATGAGAGACTCTTAGGTAATAAGACTTATCTCCTGGAGTAGCTCTCTTCCTGGTAAGAAAGAAAGCTTTACAACTGGAAATTTCCTATATAAATGGAACTTCCCTTTTACAAAAGAGGAAATTTACACTTTATTTTCATACAAGTAGAAGGAGGTAGGTAAAGAGCTTTCCCCCCTGTCTGCTTGCTCTCAATTGCCTTTAGCTCAAAATTACCCTTCAGTCAAAGTGGGTGCCAAATACACCATTTTGGAGTGGTATTCTAAGACCATATTCTGGAAACTTTCAGCACTTACACTCTAGTGGTTTAGAAAAAAAAAATCTTCTCGTTTGAGGGAGAGGGAGATGGGGAGGAAGAGATAAAATAAGTGTGGAAAAACAGTAGCAATTGATAATCTTGAGAATCTATATGGAAATTCATGATATAATTCTTGCTAGTTTTCTATAGTTTGAATATTTTTTTCAAAAATACTAAAAGCCCCAGTGACTTTAATCTTTGACATTTTGCCAGGCCACAGAGCTTTGCATCTCAGGAATCCTAACTTTCCAGATGCAGTGACTGAATTTCATCTGCATTTCAAGATAGCTCAGAAAGTACTCATTTCATTCTCTTCAACCTTTGCCTCCAAATGACTCTCAGAATTATTGTTGCATCTCACATTATATCTTGACTAACAGAATTGTTTCACCCATTCCCATGCAATTGGGTCCTAGTGGTTAACAAATAACAGAATTCGTATAATCCTTTCCTCCTGTGGCTTTAGAATAGATGGGGTCTCTGCTGAAATAGCCAAGTGTATAGTGTTGGCACAGGGGACAAGGTGGCTGATGATGTCTATCTGAAATAAAACCATTTGGAACTCATATATATTAATATTTCACTGTATCTAACTAAGCCTTTTCTTAATTGGTTAATTATAGAGAGGTTAAGAAGTGATTATCACCCTTTGTCCTGTTGAGTTTCAGATACCAAATAAAGCAACCCCCACCCCCAAAAGCATGCTAGATGTTTAATGCAGTTGGGGAAGATGAATTGGGAAGTTGTCAGAACCTAAGTGTTGATTTAAGGGGTGCCCAGCGTTCAGAAAATTTAGTTTTGACATTCTGATAACAGTGAAGCTTTCCCATTATTCTAGAATAGACCTCACTAGGAATACATGAATTGTATACTTCCCTGCTTGAATTTCTACTTGACTTTGATTTCTTCTGTGAACTCCTATGTTGCTTCTTGATTTCTTTCTCTTGGTTTGTATTAGTCTAGTAATTTGTATAGTATCCTTGACCTCAGTTTGGTTGAAAGGTACCTGCCCAGCATGGCTTTCCAGATGGGCATGCCCTAGGCCAAATAGGAAAGGCTCAGCCCTAAAGCTAGTTTCAGGTACAGTGGTGGTCATTAGATATGAAGGATGGCATTGAGAGACACAGCTGCCTGGCTTACTACAAGTTATTCTTGCTGGCAAGAAAAAAAAAAAACCAATGCAAATCTTGCCTAAATTTGTGGCAAATCTGTCTTGCAAAGGAAATGGTCAGGAAAAGGTATGGCTTTTTTTGGCATTCGCAGGATAAGTAATCAGTAAATATTGGCTGTAAAAATAAGTAGAATGAAATTTATAAATATATTTTTCTACATTTAAAAGTAGTGTGTTCCCATTGTGGAAAATCTAGATAACAGAGACTTCTCTGAAGAGAAAAACAGGTATTACCTGGGGCACCTGGGTGGCTCAGTCAGTTGAGCATCCCACTCTTGATTTTGGCTCAGGTCATGATCTCAGTGTCCTGAGATCAAGCCCCATGTTGGATTCCCTGCACAGAACAGAGTCTGCTTGGCCCTCTCCCTCTGCTCCTCCCCCGCTCATGTACTCTCTCTCATTCTCTCTCTCTCTCTCTCAAATAAATAAATATCTTAAAAAAATAGATATTACTCATAACCCCACTGTGCAGTTAAATCTGTGTGGACAATTTTATAGTTTATCCATGAATGGACATTTTAACTTAGCTGTGCTTTCACAGTTATGTGTCTTTTAACTTAACCTTACAATGTAAACATGTCCCCCATATTATTACAAAGTCTTCATAATGATAATTTTAATGACTGTATGTTATTCTTCCATATAGGGGAATTTAATCATCCCTTTATTGTGGAGTACTTAGAGCCTTTTTGACACTTTGATGCTTTAAGCAATGTTGATATCAATATTTATAAATTTACTTGTTTGAGATAGGCAAATATTTATTTATAATTCTCTTTCCCATCTTCTCAAGAGGAAAGATAGCCTCTTCTTGTGTCTGGCCCAAGGAGGTGAGCAGAATAACAGGAGGAGATACAGATTTGGGGAAGCCAGAGAAAGGCTACTTTAATCTCTTGTACAAAAGACAAAGGAATTCCCCAGTGGGAAATCTCTAGAAGTGGAAAGCAGCCCTTAGAGGTGACCTGAGAAAGAGATGGGGAGAGGTATAAGTGAAGAAGAAAGCAAGTGTGGTTGTCAGCACTGAAACTGAGAGCATTGAAAACAAACTGGGGTGGCTTGGGTGAGTGGGGGTGTGGACTTGCCTACTTTATATTTCACCAAAAATATTATTTATATCTACTATTCGTATTATTTCATAAAAGAGAACATGTAAACACCAAATCTTAGAATTTAAAAATGAAATGACATAAGTTCACTGAAACCTTAATAGAGTCTTTATTTTCCTCATTGTTCTATAGTGGACTGTTGACGATTTGGCCACACTCTGGCAAACGTTCCCAGTGCATGGACTGACATTTGGGAGCCATAAGACCAAATGATCTGAAAGGTCCATTGATTGAAGCTGAAGAAGTTTGCTTTTAGTGAAGGGCTGAGTTCCAATCCTACGGCCATGTTTGACTTAATGGATAACGTTGAGCCCTATGTCCCATGAATAACTCTGTTTTGTTATGGCCAAGTTAACTTTATGAAGATCGAGTATGATATTGTTTGTAGTAGTGCTGTTGTCTAAATGCCTTGGCACTTTTTGATATAAGGCTCAGAACAGGAGTGTGATAAATTGCATAGTTCTAGAAAATAAATGGCATTCCCTCAACCCACAGTTTGCACACTAGCTCATCTTTTAGCAGTTTCTGAGAATGATTGCAAGAGATAGAAACTACAACTCAAAATGGACTAAATGAAAAAGGTATTTTATTGGCTTATATACAGAAAAAATATAGGCACATGATTTCTAGAATTGCTAGTTCCAGAAGATCGAATGATCTATTCCATTGTTTGTTCTAAAGCAGTATCTCACCCTAATGGCAAGAGGGCTTCTAGTAATATATACCCATTCCAGCCTTCCAGTTCAGCTATCCCAGCAGCAGGAGACAAGAGATCATGTTTCTCATAGTCCTAGTGAAAATTCCAAATTTCGATCTTATTCACACTGTCCCAAGGTAATTGACCACATCTAGGTTATGTGTCGACCCTTGAAGCTGTGGGTGAATCAGTTCGTCCTGGGCAATTGGACTGAGAATAGGGGTGGAATAGTTTCTTAAGGGAAAGTTGGGTTGCTAGTGAAAGAAGAAGGGGTGGGGGGATGTATGATGGACAGGCAGAACAACAAAGACCTACTGTAAAGTAGAAGTAGCCTGCCAAGTCAGTATATCCAGCCAGTAGAATTTCCTGGCATATCTGGGAAGGCCTGTGTGTAAGACATTTTCTACTGACTGCCACAACATCATTGTCTACTGGCAGGTGGTGTCTTTGGCATCAATTAAACCCTAATATCACTAAGCAGAAATTAAAAAGCTTTAATGGGATCTTGGACCTATTGATGAATTCTCAGGACAGTAGCTCATGCCACTGATGTGTGGAGTCAAATATCTTTACCCACTGGGGATGTCACCATTTAAATGGCCCTATTGATTTTGGGTTTTGGCTGGCCTTCTTTGACCCTGGAAGGCTCCAAGTTGCCTGAGGGGCCTAAGATATAACTCCATGTTATGTAGTCCCGAATTGGACCTAAACTAACTTAATCATCTGTCCTAGGGCAGTCTGACCTAGATAGGATCTCTGGGAAAACTAGAGCAGTTAATTTTATCTTTTATGTTTATTGATGAATTCATTTGGAAACGCTGCTTCTGGGCATTCCACACATTCTAATCATATAAGAAGGAGTACTTGTTTGGAAATGTTTAATTATTGTACCAACAGGTTTATTTTTTATTTTTTCAGCCTTATTGAACTATAATTGACAAAGTCACAATATATTTTAAGCATATAGTGTGTTGATTTGATATATGTATATATTGTGAGAGGATTCCAACTTTGAGTTTAATTAACACAACCATCACCTCACATATATTTACCTCTTTATTTATTGATCTTTTTGGTGAGAACACAAGTTCCACTCTCTTAGCAAGTTTCAATCACACAACACAGTGTTATCAACTATAGTCACCATGTTCTACATTGGATCCTTAGACCAAAATCATCTTCTAACTGAAAGTTTGTGCTCTGACCAGCCTCTCCTTATTTTACCCTCTCTGGTGACCCTGTCCCCTGACAACCACCATCCTACTTTCTGTTTCTGTGAGTTTGACTTTTTTTTTTCAAGATTCCATTTATTTGTCTGTTCATGTCTAGCTTATTTCACTTAGCTTAATGCCCTCCAAGTTCATCCATGTTGTCACAAGTGGCAGGATTTCCTTCTTTTTAAAGGATAAATAATATACCTTCTTTTTAAAGGCTCAATAATATTTTAAGACTAAATGATAATAATACCACCTTTTCTTTCTTCATTCATTTATCAACAGACACTTACGCACTTTTCAAACCTTAGCTATTGCAGATAATGCTGCAGTGAACATGCGAGTGCAGATACCTCTTCAAGATGATTTCATTTCCTTTGGATATACACTCAGAAGTAGGGCTGCTGGATCATATGGTACTTGTATTTCTAATTTCTTGAGGAAATTGTCTGCAGTGTTGTCTATATACCTGTACTACTTTACATTCTCATCAATAATGCACCAGGGGTTCCCTTTGCTCCACATCCTTGCCACATCCTTTGCTCCACCATCTCTTGTCTTCTAGATCACAGACATCCCAATAGGTATGAAGCACTATCTCACTGTGGTTGTGCTGCATTTCCCTGATGATTAATGATGTTGAATTCCTTTTCATGTACCTATTGTCCATCTGTATTTCTTCCTTAGAAAAATGTCTAGGGCACCTGGGTGGCTCAGTCGTTAAGTGGCGGCCTTCAGCTCAGGTCATGATCCCAGGGTCCTGGGATCGAGTCCCATATCAGGCTCCCTGCTCAGCTTGCCTCTCCCCCTGCTTGCTCTCTCTCTCTGTCAAATAAATAAATAAAATCTTTTTTTAAAAAATGCCTACTCAGGTCCTTTGCCTTTCTTTAAATTGGGTTATTTGGTTTTTGCTATTGAGTTGTATGACTTTACTGTATTTTGGGGGTACTAACGCCTATCAGATATGTGGTTTACAAATAATTCTCCAATGCTATTTTCATTTTGTTGATGGTTTCCTTTACTGTGAGAACCTTTTTAGTTTGACATAATCCCAGTTGTTTATTTCTGCTTTTGTTGCCTTTACTTTTGGTGTCAAATCCCAAATATCATTGCTAAGACCAGTGTTAAGGAGCTTACCTGCTATGGTTCCTTCTAGGAGTTGTATAGTTTCAGATCTTATGTCAGCCCTTTAATCCATTTTGAGTGGATTTTTGCATGTAGTATAAGATAGGGGTGCAGGTTCATTCTTTTGCCTATAGCTGAGTTTTCTCAACATCTTTTTTTACTGAGAAGACTGTCTTTTCCCCATTGAATTTTCTTGGCTTCTTCCTCAGAAATTAATTGACCATGTATGTTTTGGTTTATTTTTGGGCTCTCTATTCTGTACCATTGATCTGTACGTCAGACCAATACCATACTCTTTTAATTACTGTATTTTTATAGTATAGTTTGAAACCAGGAATTTTGATTTCTCTAGCTTTGTTCTTTCTCAAAATTACTTTGGCTCTTTGAACTATTTGTGGTTCCATATGAATTTTAGGATTGCTTTTTTTCTATTTCTCTGAAGAATGTCATTGTAATTTTGAAAGAGGATTACATTGAATCTTTGGGTCACAGGGACATCACTACACAAAGTAGATCACTTTGGGTAGTAGGGACATTTCAATAGTATTAATTTTTCCCTTCCATAAGTGTGAAATATCTTTCCATTTATTTGTATCTTCTTTAATTTCTCTTATCAATGTTTTATAATTTTCAGAATATAGGTCTTTCACCTTTTTAAAGGTTAAATTTATTCCTAAGTATTTTATTCTTTTTGATGTTATTGTAAATGGGATTATTTTTAAAATTTCTCTTTCTAATATTTCAGTTTTAGTGTACAGAAACAACTGATTTTTATATATTAATTTTGTATATCCTGAAACTTTACTGAATTTGTTTAACTTTTTCTTTTTTTTTGAGTGTGAAGTCTTTAGGGTTTCCTACATATAATACCATGTCATCTGCAAACAGACAATTTTACTTCTTGCTTTCTGATTTGGATGTCTTTTATTTATTTTTCTTGCAAATTGCTTTGGCTAGAACTTCCAGTACTATGTTGAATAAAAGTGGTTAGAGTGAGTATCCCTGTCTCGTCTATGATCTTAGAAGAAAAGCTTTCAACCTTTCACTATTGAGTATGATATTAGCTGTGGGCTTGTCATATATGGCCTTTATTATGTTGGGGTATGGTTTTCTATACCCAGTTTGTTGAGAGTTTTTTTATCGTGAAGGGATGTTGAATTTTATCAGATGCTTTTCTTGCATCTATTGAAGTGATCATATGATTTTTATCCTTCATATGCTCTATCACATTGATTGATTTGTATATGTGGAACCATCCTTGCATCCTAGGAGAAATCCCATTTGATCATGGTGACTGATCCTTAATGCACTATTGAATTTGTTTTGCTAATATTTTTGAGGATTCCTGTATCTAAGTTCATCAGGGATGTTAGCCTGCACTTTTTTTTTTCCCCTTGTGTTCTTGTCTGACTTTGGTATCAGGATAATGATGGCCTCATAAAATGAGTTTGTAAGTGTTCCCTCCTCTTCTATTTTGTGGGAGATTATGAGAAAGATTGATATTAATTCTTCTTTAAAGTCACCAGTGAAGCCATCTGGTCCTGGATTTTATTTTACTTTATTTTAACTTATTTATTTTTTTGGTGGGGAAGTTTTTGATACTGATTCAGTCTTCATTAATTACTGATCTGTTCAGATTTTTTATTTCTTCATGACTGAGTCTTGGTAGATTGTATGTTTCTAGGAATCTATCCATTTCTTCTCAGCGACTTTGTTGGCATACAATTGTTCATTATAGTTTTTTATGATCCTTAGTATATCTGTGTTCTCAGTTGTAATGTCTCCCTTTTCATTTCTGATTTTATTTATTTGAATCTTCTTTTTTGTTTCTGTCCAGCTAAAGGTTTATCAACTTTATCTTAAAAAAACCAGCTTCATTGGTCTTTTTTATTGTCTCATTAGTCTCTATTTCATTTATTTCCACTCTGGTCTTTGTTATTTCCTTCCTTCTGCTAACTTTGGGCTTAGTTTTTTCTTTTTTTCCCCCAGTGCTTTGAAGTTGGGGATTTTTTTTTTTTAATGTAGGCGTTTATCAATATAAACTTCCCTCTTAGAACTGATTTTGCCGTATCTCGTAAGTTTTGGTGTCTCATGTTTCCATTTTCATTTGTCTCGATATTTGTTTATTTTCCTTTTGATTTTTTCTTTGACTCATTGGTCACTCAGGAGCCTGTTGTTTAATCTCTACATATTGTGAATTTTCCAGTTCTCTTGCAGTTGGTTTTTAGTTTCATACCATTTTGGTTGGAAAAGATGCTTGATATGATTTTAATCTTCTTAAATTCATGGACTTGTTTTATGGCTTAACATATCATCTATCCTGGAGAATGTTCCATGTGTACTTGAGAAGAATATACATTCTGCTTCTCTTGGATGTAATGTACTATATATGTTTGTTATACACATCTGGCTGTATGCATAGTTTAAGTCCAACGTTTCCTTATTTTGTTTTTCTGTCAGGGTAGTTGTAAGTGGGATATTGAAGGTCCCTACTATTATTGTATTTCTGTCTATGTCTCTCTTCAGATCTGTTAAGATTTGCTTTGTGTATTAACTTGCTTTCTTGTTGGGTGCATAAATATTTACAATTGCTATATTCTCTTGATAAATTGACCCCTTTTCCTTATATAATAATCTTTGTCTCTTGTTATAGTCTTTGACTTAAAGTCTGTTTTGTCTGATATAAATATTGCTACTTTTGCTTTCTTCTTATTTCTATTTGCATGGAATATCTTTTCCATCCCTTGATTTTCAATCTATATGTATCCTTAAAGCTAAAGTGAGCCTCTTGTAGGCAGCATATAGTTGGGTCTTTTTTTTTAGCCTTTTATCCATTCTTTGTCTTTTGATAAATAAGTGTCTTTTGATGGAATAAATAAATAATTTCATTTGCATTTAAAGTAATTATTGATGGTTATGGATATACACTGCCATATTATTAATTATTTTCTAACTCTTTTGTAGTTCCTTTGTTCTTTTCTTCCTCTCTTGCTTTTTCCTTTGTGATTTGATTATTTTCTGCATGGGTATGCCTTGATTTCTTTCTATTTTTTAACTGAGTATTCTAGGTTTTTGTTTTGTGGTTTTCATGAGACTTATGTGAAACATCTTATATTTATAATATTATGTTTTAAGCTGGTAGCAATTTAACTTCAAATGCATACAAAAGCTTCATATTTTTCAGTCCTCCCAAATTTTGTTTTTGATATTGCAATTTACATCCTTTTATATTGTGTGACCATTAACAAATTATTGTAGCTATAGTTATTTTCAATACTTTTGTCTTTTAACCTTCATTCTAGATTTTTAAGTGGTTTACCCACCACCATGATGATATTAGAGTATTCTGAATTTAACTATATATTTACCTTTACCACTGAGTTTTATACTTTCATGTATTTTTATATAACTGATTAGCATCTTTTTATTTCATTTGAAGAACTCCTTTCAGCATTTCTTTTTTTTTTTTTTTTATCCATTATGCCTTTCAGCATTTCTTGTAAGGCTGATCTAGTGGTGATGAACTCCTTCAACTTCTGTTTGTCTAGAAAACTCTTTATCTCTTCTTCAATTCTGAAGGATAGCTTTGTAGGGTAGAATCTTCTTGGTTGGCAGGGATTTTTTTAAAAAGCAGTTTAAATATGTCATCCCACTCCCTTCTGACCTGCAAAGTTTCTGCTGAAAATTCCACTGATAGTCATAGATTTTTTTCAAGTAACAAGTTGTTTTTCTCTTGCTCCTTTTAAGATTCTCTCTTTATCTCTAACTTTGACAATTTAATTATAATGTGTTTTGCTGTGGATCTCTTCAGCTTCGTCTTTATTGGAAATTTTTGGCTTCCTTGATCTGGATGTCTCTTTCTTTCCCTAGGTTAGGGAAGTTTTCAGCCATTTTTCTTTGAATAAGTTTTCTGTCCCTTTCTCTCTTCTCCTTCTGAGTCCCCTATAACACTATAATGTATATACCAGTCTGCTTGATGGTTCCTTAAGATATTTTCACTCTTTTTCATTCTTTTTCTTCTGCTACTCTGAATGGATGAATTCCACTGCCCTGTATTAAAGTTCACTGATCCTTTCTTCTGCTTGATTTTTCAGTTCTCTTATTGTGTTCTTTGGTTCTATAATTTGTTTGGTACTTTTCAATATTTTCTGTCTCTGGGTTGAAATTTTTACTTTGTTCATGCATTGCTCTCCTGACCTTGAGGAGCATCTTTATGACTGTTATTTCAAACTCTCTGTCGGGTAAATCACTTATCTCCATTTCATTTAAATCAGTTTCTTAAGATGTATCTTGTTCTTTTATTTGGAACATATTCCCCTGTTTCCTTATTTTTCTTGACTCTCTGTGCATTAGATAAATGAGGTATCTCTTCTGGTTTTGACAGACAGGTCTTGTGTCAATCACAATGAACCTTGTCAATCAGTCCAGGCCAGTTTTTCATTGCCTCTCAACCCTTTGTGGTTGTTCAAGCTGCTGTCTTTGTTCTTAGTGGCCGTGGGCACTTGAGAATGTGCCATGATGACCCTTCAGAGTCCCAAAGGGGAGGATGGCATTCAGTGCCTGGAGGCAGGTTGATTAGAAACCAAACCCTCAGGCAGAACTGGGAAAATATCCAGTTAAATCCATTCCGAGGAAAAACTGGAAGATACGCATTTTTCCCTGCTTCCTGTGTATCAAGCCTGGGTGTATAGCTATGGAGGAAGGGTGTTTCTGTACCTGTTTTAAGACTGCTTCTTTAACTGCTATAGTCCTGTGCGACTCATGAGTGCAAGTCCATTGGCTATCAAAGCTACGTGATCTGGGTGCCTGTCCCTCGGATGACAGCTACAAAAGTTTTCAGCACCAGACTTGTGTACCAGCTCTTTCCAGAGAGATTCTGGCAACCTGGAGTAAACTGGAGGGAGAAGGTGGGTGAAGTGGCTGCTGGCCACTTCCCCTGGATTCTGTGGAGGATTGCAGTTAGCTCCTAGATACATACATCTAAACTTGCAAACTTACAGAATGAATTTTTGGATTATATTTTGGTCATTATTTTAGTTATCAGTTGTCTTAACAAACCACCCTAGAACTTTGTGGCCTAGAACAATAATGACTCATTATTTCTCAAGGTTCTATGAGTCAGGAATTGGAGTGTGACTTAGCTGGCCAGTTGTCTGCTTCATTTGGAATAGGCTGGATCTTTCATGATGTTGCATTTAGCTTGCAGCTTTTCCAGCCAGGATGCTCAAAGAAGGATTTACTTATGTATCTGGCATGTTGATGCTGCCCATATCACCTCAATCTCACCACAAAGTGCTTTATCATTTGGTAGTCTAGCGTGAGCTTTTTTACATCATGGCAGCTAACTTTCAGGAAGCTCCAAAGAAGTTACCAGGCTTCTTAACTACTACACATGGAATGAGAACACTGTTACATGTGTGCATTCTATTGGCCAGAGCCGATAGGCCAGCTGAGCCCATAGTTAAGAGGAGAAATAGACTCTACCCCTTGAAAGAGGAGAAACATGAGTGTATAGGGGAAGAAGTGATAGTAGTCAATTTTGGAAAGTAGAGCAGATATCTATCTATAAATAAAATAAATATAATAAATACTTAATAATAAGATTAAAAAGAATAAATATAGTTATATGTAATAAATAAATGTACTTATTTAATTGAAGTATAGTTGACACAATGTTACATTAGTTCAGGTGTACAACACAGTGATTCAATGAGTCTATACATTATATTATGCTCTTCACAAGTGTAGGTACCATCTGTATGGGGTGTGTTTTTTAGAAACAGTTTTATATTAAGCCTACCTTGGCTGGTATTTATGAACTTTAATAAAAAAATGAGATGAAGCAAGCATGGGGCATATGCACATGCATATATACATTTTTAAATTTCCGCATCCTGAAGACAATCAATGTTTTCTCCTCTTTGACAATAAGGATTATATACCTCACCCTATTTACCTTTTTGCCCTGTCTACCAAGAAACTCAGAGCTAAACTGAGTTATATTAACCTTATTTCCTCTTCTTTTGATTCATGATTTTGATATTCTCCTTTGTTTTACTTAACTGTTTTTGCCAATATTTCGTTTGAGTATTTTGAGGAATAGCTACATACAAAATTCTGAAAATGAACCAAATATACATGCAGACTTCTTACATCTACTGAGTAGTATAAAGAACTATGCCTTCAGAATTAAATAATAGAGTTTCACATCCTTACCATTGCCTCTTGTCTTACTTTCCTTATTAATAAATTAGTTTTTGTAAGGACTAACTAGATCATAGAAATGCTAAAGAAGTTGTAGCTATTACAAATGGATCTTCAGACAAATGTGTGAATGTACAACTGGTGAAATTTGAGTAAGGTTGATGGATTGCATCAATGTCAATATCTTGAGAATGAAACTTACCACAGTTATGCAAGCTGTTACCATGGGGAAAAACTAGGTGAAGGGTACACAAGATCTCCCCATATTATTTCTTAAAATTGCATATGAATCTATAATTATCTCAAAATAAAAAGTAAAAAAAAAAAAAAAAAAAAAGGTTACAGGATTATTGCTTCTATATTATCCAAACAAAATTCTTCTTCTTTTTTTATATGGGCACTATGCTGTCTTTGGATGTACCTACTTATAAAGTTATTGAATGCAATTGAGTATTACCTTAAATGTGTTGAAATATGCATCAACCAATTGGTTGCCAACTATGAAATTTTCATTTATACAAATACTCAATGACTTTATTTTTCTTGCTAAAAATCAGTAAATAGAAAAAGTTTGTGATGTTATTGTAAAGCTAAGATTTAAAGGAGACGGTAAATCTATACATTATTTCTTGAAAAAAAATTATAAAAGAACTGAAGCTCAGGATATCAGGAGGAACTGGGAGATGCTGATGCAGATCATGGAAGAAATTCAGGTGGATTGGAACTTGACATATGGAAATTTAATCATAAACTTTGTATTCCTCTATTGAATGTGAAGCAGCTTTCCCTTGTACTATTATATTACCTCCTCGCTTCCATTTGAAACATTTAGGAAATGTTTTTACTTAAAATAAATAAAGAGTAAAATTCATACATTGAATATAATTGAAGAAAAAGTAAGTGCTTAAATTTATTTTAACTGGTAATGTGCAATTTTGCTCTGTCTGTAGAGCACAGAACTTGCCCTTTAAAACTCTTGTCAGACTAAAGCCTTCCTTCCAGTGTTCACAGTTCCTCAAGTAGTAACAAACCCATAGCCTGGAAAGCAGGACCCAGATTCCACACATGATTCAGTTACCAACTTCCTATTTATTTGGAAGAGTCATTTAATCTCCGTGGATTAAATGGATTTTATGGATTTAGACTTTCCATAGTTCCAATCAAAGAGATTGGAATAGAGATCTCTAAGATTCCTTTTATCTCAGATATTCAGTTATTTTTCCATATAGACATCCACTTACAGCAATCAACCTTTACATGGAAGTTTTCCTTTTATGCTTCCTAGAAAATAATAGTTAAAAGTACGCTAAAATTCCTTGTTTTTAAATATTCTTTGCTCTCCCATCTCCCAATTCTCTGGAGATACCTCAGCTCTGAGCTATTTCTGGATGTTTACTGCAATCTGGGGAAAACCCAGGACATACTCTATTTGGTAAAATGGAGTTTCAAGATTTAACTAAATTATTCATGGTTTTTATCAGAAAACATTTCCAAAGCAAATTTTACCAACTCATAAGAAAAGACACACCTCGAAAGAACAACAAAAAAGTCTAAACAGATCTCTACATTTGAGGTCAAAGGAGGAAAAAGGAGAAGGAGGGAGGAAGTTGTTTAAGACAATCTAAACTAATAATAGTCCTGTTCTGAGCTCTGAGCTTCTTGGATGACTAAGGCAACAAAGAAACAAACAAATGAGTTATGTGATTACCATTAGCTACAGAAGGAAACATACCACTTTGTCAGGAGGGACAAATGATTTCTTAACTAAAAAAAATATTTCCCTATGAATTCTTTTATGTATATATAATGTTTAAAAATGTACAATTGGTAATGGTTGCAAATGTCAGTCTAACAAAAGATGCTATAAGATTATTGATCTAATTGCTTCTTAGATTCATGCTGGCTCATAGACCAAGGTGCATTATAAACTGGAATTCTGAGCAGACATTTCTATGAAATGCTAGTATATTATAGTTTAGACGATACAATTATGTAGAGATAGAGATAGAAAGTTAAGAGAATGGAGGAAAGGATTAGCAGACATTCAAGACCAGTTTCTCCCTGACCAAAGCAAAAAGAACTATGAAAAAGGAACACTAGGCACAGAACATGGGACTCTGATCCCATTATTTCCCATGGCCCATGAGTACTTGGAATTTGTCTCTTCCCAGGCATTTCCAGAACATGCTTTCCATTTCTAGATTAGCTTATACACCTACCTTTCTGTCTCGATGCCAGCTGTTTCTATCTTCTTTCTGTTTAGTCAGTTTCTATATTTGTTACCCTCAGATTTGGGATTATTTTCCTTTATCAAAAGTCACTGTGGTATATTGTGAAACACCATTGTTCCTATAAGTGTTGTTATATGAAACAATGCTTTTATCATCCTGATCTCTTAGCCTTGTGATGATAATGACATATTAATTATGGAAAAGCCAAGATGATTTCAGGCAAAAATAATGGCTTTTCAAATTCTCATGAATATTGGATCACTTTCTTATTAGCATAGGCATCTTGCCAAGATTTTTGAGTGCTTATAATTTGAATGTCCTGGGGAGGGATCATATTTGCTTGTATGCTCTGCTTGGCATTTGGCCTATTTTCAGAAATTCATGGACATTAACCCCAAAGTAACATAATCATATTGTCAAATAACCCCCCAAAATTGGGTCTTACAGACTCGGTGTCATGAAGGGATATGTTTTTAAAATAACTCAGCATTTAAAGCAGAGGCAAGTTTTATTTATTTAAATGTATTCATTCATATAACAAGTATTTATTGAGCACCTAGTATGTGTGAGGCAAGACAGAGAAGGTTTTCCTTTCATTGATCTTTTATTTGGGGAAGAAGGAAAATAAACATGTGAACCAATAAATGAGCACAATAATTCAGACATTGAGGATACTTCTAAGACTTTTAACTATAATACTGTGTCAGAGATTATTGGAAGAAGGGACAATTAGAGGAGGCTTATGGAGGAGGTGACATTTGAGCAGAGAATTAAATGTTAAACAGGAGCCAGCCATGCAAAAAATTTTAGGAGAAGTGTTCCAGCTAGAGAGAACAGCAAGTATAAAGGCCTTGCTGCAGTAATGAACTTGCGATGCACCAGGGAGGGAAGAAAAGGCCAATGTGTGACTGGATATAGTGAGTGTGCTGGGGAAGGAGGAAAATAATTGAAGATGAGGCAGAATAAGTGTTCAGGGGTCAATTCTACAGGGCCTCATAGACCTTGGTTAGGAATTTGGGATTTCTCCTAAGTGCAATGGAAAACCAAAGGGGATTCTTGGCTAACGTATGACATGACCAGATTTATGCTTTGGACAGCTTACTCTTGCTTATGGGTCTGCCAATGTGAGTTTTTAGTGACTAAAGGGGCACTTTTGTATGCAGAAAGGTATATTTATACTAGTTTGATTTTTTAATTAATGTTTGTTGAAGTTAGATATTTTTAAACGAGTTTTTACAGCACTTAAATTAACTCAGAATCTTTTCGTACAATTTATGAATGCCATAAATTAACTACTGCTACTTAACTAATCTTTTACATTTACTTAGTTACACTTCTTTATCAATATTTTAAAATACACTAAGAATTTTAACACTTTAACTTTCTTTGTAAATACTTCAGATGCCTGCCAGAGCAAGCTCACAATCCTAACCAAGCTTCTAAGCTTTTAAACCGTATTTTGAGTCAAATATACTAAACTCATAAACATAATAAATCCAATTATCTTAAACATTTCAGTACCACCTACAGTCAAATTCTCTTGAAACTTTCTACCTAAAATCAGAAGTCAGTAATCAATCACACATTTAAAACTGGAATCATTGACTTAACCTGTTAGGTTCTTAAATATGGTATAAATTCTCTTAAAGATGACAAATACTTGACACCAAACACTCAGATTGTCCTAGTGCCTAACTTAACTAAAACATGTGAACACCATGGGTTTCAATGACTATGTGATCTGTTTAATTTTATCTGTCCCAGGATTGAAAAATCCCTTACCTGCTAAAGGAACAGTGATATCATCTCAAGTGGGTTGAGGTTAGGTTATGTTTTCATATGTAGTTGTAGAGTCAACAATTTATGATCACAGTATGGTCACATTGGGGTGCCTGAGTGGCTCAGTTGTTTGAGTGTCCAACTCTTGATTTGGCTCAGGTCATGATCTCAGGGTCCGGGGATGGAGCCCCTTGTAGGGCTCCATGCTCAATGTGGATCTTGTTTAAGATTCTCTCTCTCCCTCTCCCCTCCCCCACTGCACTCCCCAGTCTCTCTCTCTCTCTCTCTCTCTTTAAAATAAATAACTAAATCTTTAAAAAGCAAACAAGCAAGCAAACAATATGGTCACACCTTCAGAAAGCTCTAACTGATGAACCTTGAAGAAATATATATAAAATCAAATATGTATATGAAATGACTCTTCTTAGCTAGAGAGGTACACCCTGAAACATTTTTCATACTTATTTAGAATGGGGACTCTCTTGTTAATCCCATGTCTGTGTTACTTATTACCTGTGTTATTTTGGGCAGTTTGCTCAATGGTTGCCAAGTCTCCGTTTCCTCATCTGTAAAGTTGAGATTATAATCACATCTGCTGCACACAGTTATTATGAGGATCATATGCAAAAATATATGTAAAATGCTTAGGACAGTGTCTGGCCTATACTAAGAGCTCAAAAAGGTTATATTTACCATTATTATCAGTTATACTGCCTTCATGTTTTACTCTTAAATAACCAGGGATCTTTTAGTTTCTATTAACCTGCATTTGATAAATTTCATGATATGAAATGCCAGATGCCCATTAAATCAAAGGTCCCTTTTAAACAAGCACAGTGAACAAGGGCGCCCGGTGGCTCAGTCGGTTAAGCATCTGACTCTTGATTTCAGGTCAGGTCATGATCTCAGAGTTGTGAGATCAAGCCCGGTGTCAAGCTCCACACACTCAGTGGGGAGTCGACTTCTCTGTCTCTCTCTCCCTCTCTCTTTGCCCCTCCCCACTCTCTCTCTCTCTCTAATAAATAAATAAGTCTATATTTAAAAAAATAAACAAGCATAGTGAACCAGTTGGCACTGTGGTGGTGGGATCAAGCCAATGAGGGCCAGAGCTCATTCCTTGAGGGATTTGGGTCCCAGGCAGGTGACCAAGGTACCCAGGTTGAAGCCCAGGAATGAGAAGAGAGTATTGTTGAACACCCACTCTTGCCAGACATATGCTATTTTTCTATATTCTCCACATTCTCTCATTCTCTCCTCAAAGACTCAGAAAATAAATCTTCCTGCCTGTGTTTTACTGATGACAAAGGAATGATGAAGTAAACATTTCCAAGGTCATACATCCAGCAAGTGGTAGAACAGAATTAAACACAAGCCTTCTTATTTCAAAGGTCATGATCTCTCTATGATAGTACAGAGCCACAGAGCTGACTGGATGTTACCCAGAGCATTGGCCCAGGTACTGGTAAGTCCTCCTGCCCTGTGTCACCATTAGTCCTGAGATGAGCATGCGTTGAGACCGCGGAAGGGAGCTGGGTCTACGATCACAGGATGGGGAGAGGAGGTTAACAGAAGCTGGGACAGGGTGGAGCCTAAGCAGCAGCTGAAGCTCAGCTCCTTTGTCTGCCCCTGGACACTCTGCGCTGAAGAGGACTCTGGTTCTCCAGCGGAAGAAGGGATGGTTAAACTAGATGACTTACGGCAGTGATTCTTAACCTCTGAAGGTGAGAAACGATGTGAAGAGGTGTCCTAGAATAGTGTACCTGGCCCCACATTTAGCTTCAGAGGGTTCGCAGAGCTCTTGAAGCTGCTCAAGGATTTGGTTGCTAGCCCCAGAGAATCTTTAGAGGAAGGAAGTCTTTAGACCAAGGATGCAGAGCCTTTCAGAAGTGCGCCAGTGCTCTTAAAGGAGCACTAGTGTTCCTGGAAGATGATGTTGCTGCTGCTGCTGGCGACAAACATTTATTTAGAGTTTAATAAATATCAGCCTTCATTTTACTTAATTCTTTCGTAAATCTCACAACGCTATAAGGTAGGTATTAGCATTAGCATTGTTTATAAAGATGAGGAAAGGACTCAGAGGCTCAATGACATGCTCAAGGTTACAGAGGTAGTAAGTGGAAATGTGCTCAATAAGGTTCAATAATTTCGTACCTTGAAAAAATATGTGTGAGTTTTTGATCTGGTATCGTTGGCAAGTGGGGATAATGTTTAACATATGTCTTATAAATAACCCATGATATTGGGTTTTTAGGCAATTGCTTGGGAGTGACAAATGTCACCTACCACATTTTATTCTTTATTTTTTTTAAAGGTTTTATTTATTTATTTGTCAGACAGAGACAGAGAGCGAGCACAAGCAGAGGGAGCAGCAGGCAGAGGGGGGAGCAGGCTCCCTGCTGAGCAAGGAGCCCTATATGGGACTCAGGACTCCCTCCCAGGACCCTGGGATCATGACCCAAGCCAAAGAGAGATGCTCAACTGACTGAGCCACCTAGACATCCCAGACCTACCACATTTTAAAATTCTATCACACCAATCCCAGCTGCTTTGGTTTCTCTTCAAATGTCTATACATCACAGAAATTTATCTAAACTCTATAAAGAAATTTCCTAGTGAAAAATACTTTCTGAAATGAGAAGCACTCATTATCCAAGTAAGATTTCTTTTCATTTGCAAATTATAAAATTAATACTTAGTATTTTAAACAGTGCTTTTTCCTTCAAACGGCTCTACAGCTACGTGCCAGCTAAGCTTCACCACGTCCCCTGGGGTCAGCCAATATGATTTTCTCCATTCCCGTTCTGTAGGTCACTCTTAGGACCCTGTGGTGGCAGGATCATCAGATAGAGCCAGCTTGGCTGGTCTGTGTACTTTCAGACAGTATTCACGCAGACAGAATGGTGAATCTATCTGCAGAAGAAGGCCAGGCCTTTGTGAGAGAACACACAAGGCAACAAAGGAACTTGTTGAAAGAAACATTACAAACAAATCCGCAGCTCCCCGGGGCAGCTGTGAGTACTTACTTTTACAAGGCTGTTACTAAATATTTTCCTGACAGGACAGAAAACAACTTGCCCAACTTTGCATGTGTCTCTTTGGAGAGAGCCAGGGGTGGTTATCAGAAAAATCATTCAGTGGTTTCAAATCTTTCTTCCTCCTAGTATAATCATCTAGCGGGAAAAATTGTATCCTTCTGTGTTCTGATTCATTCACTTTGGTGCTGCTTTGCAGATTTCTTTATGAAGCTGTTGGGAGTGTTCTCTCTCTCTCTCTTTTTCTCTCCTTACAGAACAAAGCAAAGCAAAACAAAACAAAACATACACAAAAAACAAAAAACAAGTTGGTCGGCTTACTACCCTACTAGTTTCCCCATGTATGCCAAGACCTTGAAGCTCAAATCTAAGAACACAAGAGTTATAGTCATGTTGCAGGACTGTCTGACACACAGGAAGGTAAATAATAAATATTTTTCAAAGGGGAACAATTTAAGCATCTTTGCCTACAAACTCAAAGGCAAAACTCTTCTGGACTTTTGTGAGTTGTTGCCAGTCCTTGGTTATGTTACTACCCTATAATTCAGAGATTCCTGAAAGGAGTTAAACAATTTTAAAGCCATCATAAATTTTATTATTATTTCCTGGGATGTATTACTGGGGTTCTCAGGGTGATCATTAAATTTGTATTCTCTTTGAATCATTCTGAATGAGGGTTTATTTCCAAAAATGATGATTATGTTTTGTTAAGTTTTTAAAAAGGAAAATTGGTGTTAATCAGCTAATGACTGAGAAAAATGATTTTTGAGAATAACGTGGGATTATTTTTGAGGCATGATTTTCTGTGTTCAGTAACCCCAGAAACCTGGAAGCACAACTGGCCAGCTTATAAAAATACAGAGAGGGATATATTTTTGCCTCTTGAGAATTTTTTTCAGTAGAATTAAAAAGAGAAGGGAAGAAGGTGTGTGTGCGGGGGCCGTGGGGGTGGAGACAAAGGGAGAAGGATCTCACACTGATGTGAAATACCCGATTTTCCTCTTCCCAAGGTGTCTCACACAAAGTATGTATTATTGAAGTCAAAGTGTAGAGGTATCACACTGAATTACAGGATGAGAGACCCCTGAGCTAGACAATTCATGTTAGAAAACTAGCTTCCTGCCTTCCTGCTGTAAGTTTTTAATATGTGTGGAGTTAATAGCTTCAGATTTTTTTTTTTCAACAAGTGCTCATGAAGATTTAGGAACAACTGAAAGCATTTGCTTATAGCAGGGGATTCATAGAACAAACGAAGCAAAGCAGGCAGTTAGAGCAACTTAAAGCCTTTTTCAGGAGTGTCACCAGTAGGGACACACAGCAGGTACAACCGAGGGTCTTTTTCAACATGATTCTGCAAAATATGTTTGCCTGCTCAGATCATCAGAGAGATTTTCTCTCCTGATTTCAACTCCTTTGGTATCTGCCTCAGCACAGTCCTTTTTAAAAAACGCAATAGGATATTTAGGTTCCTGGATGACATGTTGATTACGTCACCAATCCTGGACACCTTCCTAATTTTTACAGAGCCCTTTAAAAACAGAGTGGCATTTTGAAAATATCTCTGTGTTCCAAAAAGTTGACTATTTTAAAAAAGTTGAAAGTATTTCCGTGATGAAAAAGTTGACTATTTTAAAAAAGTTGAAAGTATTTCTGTGATCTAAAAAGTTGACTATTTTAAAAAAAATGCTGAGAATGCTGTGGTGAGGCAGAATCCCACTGGACGGCTGGCGGCATTATGGGTAGGTGAGTTGCTTTTGTCAGCTCGACAGCATGCAGGCTGATGAGAAGAGATGGTCCTCAAAGATAGAAATTCTAGGGGACTTTTCCTAAGAACCAAAGAGACTTACTAATACATTCCATGTTGCAAAACAATGGCATAAGAATAATATTCCTCAAAAATCAGAAGGATTGATATTCCAGAGGAGTTAAAGGATTTAGGCGAAATCGGTATGATCTTCGAGTTTGTTGTTTTCTGGATACTTTGAATCTCTAGTAAAACTGTGCAGCTCAACTTTGCCTGTTGAGTTGCCAGAACATTTATTTAGATAAGGGACTAATCTGAGGTTAGTTCCTTGGTACTTGGTTAACCTGGCAAATCCCTTCAAAGCTATAATAGTACAGTGTTTAAAGGCCAAAGACTGAGACACTCTAAAATGTACACAATTAAAGTGAGTTTTTTCAGAAGTACCTTCTTTTCCTCCCTCACTCCTCCCACCCCAATTCCCCCCCCCCACACATATATTTAAAGATATTCAGAGCTTAGATATGCCTCTGAATTTCTACCTTCATCCTGAGATGACTGGCTTGGAGCTTTGCTTTGGGAATAATCGGTAGGAACGGCTAGGCTATTTGATTTCATCTTTAGACTCTTAAATTCTATTTGCAAATCAATTTCAAAGAGGTTTGATTTGAGGAGGTAACACGGGAGAGATAATGTCCATATGAAAAATTCAGCTAAAACAGATCACCATGTTCTCACTGAAGACCATTTGCTACTCGTGGAGAAACAGTATTTTACAAAGAAAGTGAATTGACAATGAGTCCCACCCATGAATTGATTGGAAAGTATTATTTGTTTCTAGAAAACAGGGAGCTCTGATTATAAAAGAAAGGGCTTCTTGAGCCTCTCTCCTTCTTATTGGTTGCTTCAGTGTTGAATTTAATAAGGCACAAACAACTAGGAGGAGAATAGGGAGTGACAGGCATAGAGCAGTAAGTGTAATATACAGCAAGAGAGGGGAATTCATCACACAGGAACACTTTCTTGGTAGAGAGAGAAAGCATTGCTCTGTAAAATGGGATAGCTTTGAAGGAATTCCAAGTCTTTATTTTTGGCCATTCAACTGTAGACTAGGGTTTCACAGGACTCATGTTAGGTTTAGAGGTTATGAAATACTGTTTTCCAAATGGAAATATATGACTTGTAATCTCAAAGAAAAAGAAAGTGAAGAAAAAAGAATGCTGCTGGCCAAGGCATCAATAATCCTGTTACTCTGAGATCTGTAATGATCCCCCGAAGGCAGTAGCTCATTCTCCTGCTGACTTTCCAACCCTCTTTATGTTTTTATTTAAAAACTTTCAATTCTATTAAGATATGTCATAACAAGCTATGTCCTAGTATGTTCCTAGATTTGTCATTGAGAAAGGTCATATTACACACACCTTTTAAGCTACTTCTACCATTGTGTGCATTTCTCCACCTCTCTCCACATCTAAAGATTATTAGCAATCCCCTAACAATCTTTCTGTTTTAGTTAAGAGAGGCTAGATTATGCTGCAATAACAAATTAATTCCCAAATCCCAGTGATGTAACATAAAGGAAGGTATATTTCTTGCTCATGGTACATGTTCAACCCAGGTCGTCAGGGGGCTTTGCTGATGGTAGCTATTCAGGAACCAAGCTGCTGGAGCCACCAGCATCCTGTGGCTGCACCAACCAGAGTATGTTACCTTCTTAGGAAAGACAGACTGGAGAATAAAACATGGATTTTCCCCTGATTTAACCCTGCAAAGAAATACGTTGGAGCACCCAGGTGGCTCAGTCTGTTGAGCATTGGATGCTTCGTTTCAGCTCAGGTCATGGAGGATTGAGCCCCACAGCCAGCTTCATGCTCCCCACTGAGTCTGTTTCTCTCCCTTTCCCCCTGATCTCCCTCCACTCAAGCTCTCTCTCTCTCTGAAATAAATCTTAAAAAAGAGAAGAAAAATAAAGAAATAAGTTACTTTTTCTCATACCCCTTTGGGTACAGCTAATCACATGGTTCTGCTGAGACCACAAGAAGCTGAGATGTGCAGGCATCCCTATGCCCAGGACAATTGGGTGAAACTGGTAGCATCTATAATGACATCTACCACCGTCATACTTTCTTAAGACTTTGTTCCTCCATAAGGCCTGCCCTGATCAATTCAGCTCACAGCAGTAACCTGTCCCTTTGAAGATCCATTAACACTCATGTATACCATTCATTTGGCCCTCAGCTTTCAGTCTCTTTGATTAGTTAATGTACTATTTAGGCATACAAGTTAATATCAGTAAATATTTGCATCTTTATGATAAGTCTCCTATATGTGATTATGAGTTCCTTGAAAACAGACAATATATAGTCCTTGCATCACCCATCCTGCCTTACATGTCTAGTAAGTGTGGAATGAATGTAATTTATGGGTGAAGCCTATATTCAGGAGAGAAATAGATAATAAGCACATTTGCTAATGTAATTTATTTCACCCATGGGTAGCAGCTTACTGATGGGAGGAGGTGTTCATAACATATTAATCAAGGGTCCCTGCAATCCTTCTCTGGTCATTGAAAAGGCTATGTGGTCTCTTGTGGCTGAGTGCCAGGTACATTTTGTGATTGTGATAGAGCATGTTCAATTTTCCTGGCTTTTGCTCAATTAGGGAAAAAAAAAAAAAGAACTCCAAAGAGGAGACCCAAGAGTTGAAGAAAATGATTTTAGTAGTCAAAGGGGAAGAAGGAAAGTCACAGGAACCCATTTAATCAATAAGCATGAGAAGGGAGAGTGCAACAATGTAGAAGTGGTGCTTGCCTGCAAAAGGCTTACAGCCTGGGTGCTAAGAGAAGACATAATTATGGAGAGAGAGCTTGATGTATGTAGTGGTGTGAGAGGTGTTTCATCTGTAGAGTTGCCACCAGACAAATTTGAGAAACCCTCTGTGTTATCTAATCCTGAATAGCAAATTATACTGAAATGCATTAACTTAAAACTCCAGTAAACATTAATTATCTCATATGATTTCTGGGGTCAGGAATTGGGGACGGGCTTAGCTGGGTGGTTTTTTCTAGGTCTCTATCAGGCAGGTCTGATCAGAAGGCTTGACTGAGGCTGGAGGGCACTTGCAGTGTCTCACTTAAATGGCTGCAGGTTGGTGATGGTTGGTGGAGGCAAACCCCCACATGGACTCTTCTCCACAGGCTGTTTGAGTATCTTTATCATGTGTTGACTGGCTTCCTCCAGAGAGAACAAGGTAAAAGCTTTAATGTCTCTTAAGATCTAGCCTCACAAGTGACATGCCACCATTTCTGCAATATCCTATTAGATACACAGGTCAGCCCTATTCCCTATAGGAGATGACCACCTGGAGGCAAAAATCACTGGATGCCATCTTAGAGGCTGTGTATCAGACCCCCCCCCCCATGCTTATGTGAAGGGATAATCAGGTTAAAAATAAATGCCGAGGGGTGCCTAGGTGGCTTAGTCAGTTAAGTGTCCGGCTCTTGATTTCGGCTCAGTTCATGATCTCAGGGTCGTGAAATTGAGCCCCAAGTCAGGCTCTGTGCCGGGTGTGGAGCCTGCTTAAGATTCTTTCCCTCCTTCTGTGCCCCCCCAACCCCTACTCTTTCTCTTTCTCTCTCCAAAAATAAAATAAAATAAAAGGAAAGGAAGGGAGGGAGGGAGGGAGGGAGGGAGGAAGGAAGGAAGGAAGGAAGGAAGGTCAGTCCAGTACATTCATTCCAGAGATTGGAGAAGAGAAGTTATAACAAAGTAACTCTGGGTATCTTTCTGGTAGAAGTATGGAGCCTCTGGGGACCAAAGATATGCATATCTGACTCAATGTTTCTAGCTGGGCAGACTTCCTTTTTTCCCCTTGCCCTATACTTCTCTGAGTCACTTCTTAGCCACTGCCAGAGCAGGATGATTTTGACAATGAAAAAAAAAATCCATAATTGTATGAGAGAGCACTCTGATTTCCCTCTAAGTTAACCTCATCTGTGGGAAGCTTAGCTGTTCAGCCTGGGTACACTGTTTCTTCTGGGAGCAGTGGGTCTACTTGGGAAGAAATAAATGTTAGTTTCATCTGTGAAAAGATGTGATGCCCTCTCTTTGCTTCAGCCTTATAATCTGTAAAAGGGGGATAACCATGCCTTCCAGGGAGTCATGAGACTTCAGTGACCTAGGAAATGTGAAATGCCCAGCACAGAGCTTAAAACAGAGATGGTGCCTAATAGCTGCTTGGTCTTGATTATTGAGAGTCTCGTGGTGTAGAATCTCCAGATGCTAAGTGGAATGGAATACATATAGATGATTAAAAAAACATCAGAACCTCGTAAGACCCTACAATAGATCAATTTAATCATATGAATTTAAGATAAACTGAATCACATTAGGCATGTCTAATAAGTCACTACTTTTATCTAAATAAATACTTTATTTATTTTTTCCCCCAATGGAAATTTCTGCAATGGTGCAGATGTTTCCTATGTATGCTGAGCAGTACAGTGGCCACGAGCCTCACGGCTGTTGAGCACTTGAAATAAGACTGGTGGGACTAGGGTGCTTGGGTGGCTCAGTTGGTAAGCGCCTGCCTTCGGCTCAGGTCATGACCCCAGGGTCCTGGGATCGAGCCCTGCGTTGGGCTCCCTGCTCAGTGGGAAGACTGCTTCTCTCTCTGCCTCTGCCTGCCTCACCCCCTGCTTGTGCTCTCTCTCTGTCTCTGTCAAATAAATAAATAAAATCTTGAAAGAAAAAAGACTGGTGAGACTAAGGAATGAAACTGTATTTAATTTGACTTTATTTGAATTTAAATAGTCACATAATGATTAGCAGCTACCATAGTAAATAACACAGATTACAATGCCTAATGCATGTGATGACTCTATATCAGGCAAAAAAGTGGAAGAGTATTTGAGTTTTTTGATCGAGTGCTTTTGCGTCTATGTACCATGTTTATCTACTGATTTGAATAGTTGGTTTGTTGCCATCAAGAAATGTTCCCCAAACTAACATATAGATTTGCTGCCTATTTTGTTGTGAACTAAGATGATTCGGAATCTGAGCAGTAACTGTGGATTTAGATATGAAGAGCTTCACAGATGGAAGATAGAGCTGAATTCCTCCATGCATCTGTACTATATCATTACACTTGAGGGCTACATATTGGGTGCCTAAAGAGTATCTACCAATATCCCCTGAAAAAATGTTGAAAATCATATTCAAGTTGCTGGAAATTATTTGTCTTATCATGCTCTCAAATAGGTTCTTTCGATAGCTTCAGAATGAAACCAAACAACTGATTGGTCCAAGACCTTCAAATTAGGACAACATATGCTTCAAACTCATCTGCCATCAGTCCTTCTTCATCCCGATACCCTCCCTTCTTCCCTGGATATGCCACGCCATGCACCTTCCTCCTGAATCTGTGGCTTTACTGATATTTCCTTCTGCTGCCCCTTCTCTCCTTGATGAAGGTACTCATCCCCAATCTGAGCCCTGCTCTGGAGCCACCCCGCTCTTCTGCATAGAGAGAGAGAGTACAGTAATGTGTGTAAAAATCAGGGCTCTGGAGTTAGACCCGCTGGGTTAAAATCCCAGCTTCACCACCTCCTGACTGTGATTTGGGCCTGGTTTCTTCACCTGCCTGGGCCCCAGCTTCTTCATTTGCAAAATGGGAAGGATTATGGTTCTACCACGATGGCTTGTAAAGATGGGTGAGACAGGTGTTCAATAAATGTTAGCTATGGTTTTTAATTCCTTTCTCCCTTATACTATGTTCATCCTTTTATCATATGTATATTAAGGTTGTGTTAAGGTTCTTATGTATTATTGTTGTTTCCATCCTCCACTTCCGTTATGAGCAATTAGAAGTAAAGGACAGTATCTTTTTCACTATTGTATCCTTAACACCTCACGCAGTGACTAACAAAGAGGAGGTGCTCAATATATAGTTTTAAACAAATGAATGAATATAGGAATGAATTCATTTATTCCACAAATGAGCACCTATCAAATACTTAGTGAACCTGAGATTGATGAAGGATGAGGCATATTTTAATATTCATTTTCTCCAGCCCATTCTCTTGTGCAATATTTAAGGCATTAGTGGTGTATTAGTTTTCTGTTGCTGCCATAATAATTTTCATGAACTTTATGGCTAAAATCAAGGTGTCAGCAGGGCGGTGTTTGTTTCTGGACGCTCTAGGGAAGAAACCACTGCCGAGCTCAGGTTGCTGGTGGAATTCAGTTCTTTGTGGTTGTACAACTGAAGCCCTTCTTTCCTTGCTGGCTGTTATCTGGGAATGACCCTGAGCTCCAACTGGCCTCTCTTCAGTCCTCATATGTAGCTCCTACATCTCAGACCTATCATGACACATGTAATTTCTTGTACTTGGAATCTCTGACGTCCCGTTGGCGACATCTCTCCTGCATCTTCTACCATCTCTGACTGACTCGTCTACCTTCCGCTTGTGCTTTTAAAGCCTCATGTGACTACGTTGGGCAACTTAGGTAATCCAGGAGAATCTCCTCCTGCGAAAGCCAGCGGTCTAGTCATCTAAACTACATCTGCAGAGTCCCTTCAAAGAAGCACCTAGATGAGCAGAATTATGGAACAGGAATCCTACGGGGGCATCTGTAGAGTCCTGTCTGTCACAATGGTCCGGTAATTGCTATGTCTAGGCCGTTAGAAAAATCTGCCATCTTTTTATTTACCTTTCATTTAAATGAGGATAGGAGCTATGTCTTTTTTATTCACCATTCTGTTCAGCGCAGTGCCTATCAGATAGTAAATATTCTATATGTATTTGTTAAACACATGGAATGCCCTAGACCTCGATGTTTAGTTTTCTTTTTAGAAAAGGTAATTTTGTTCTAGGCTATCAAAATGATCAAACCAGCTTTTTATTTTTACTTTTTAAAAAATTATTATGTTTATTGTGGTTTTGACGTTGTTCTTTGGTCCTTTATAACTCTGAATTTATCACTGAACCCTTGTCTTCTTTTAAGTTTTGGTGCCATTTAACATTTTCTCCTAAAAAATTATCCTGGGCCTATAGTTGGAACTTTGGGGCTATGATTATAAAGGGGTCGTGAGGGGCTAGACTATCAGTAATGAGGATAGTGAGGACAACAGTGCTGATGATCTTCCAGTTTTCAGCCAGGGTGATTTTGCCCCCGCTCCCCCTCCGGTGACATTTGGCAACGTTTGGAGATAGTTTTGGTTGTTTACATTTAGGGGAGAGGGTCCTACTGGCATCTGGCTGTTAGAGGGCAGGGCAGCCACTGAATATCCTGTGGTACATGGGACAGCCCTCCATAACAGTCACATAGGACAAAGTATTAGTGGTGCTTGGTGGTGCCAACTTACCCAAGGTAACTTAACCGAAAAAAAAGGTTTATGTCTTATTCACTCAGAATCCATTGCATATGTTTCTGAAGTGTGGCTCTCCTGGGAGGTTCTTGGGTACTATTCATGTTCCTTCCCCTTTATGGTTCTACCTGCTTCAACAAGTAGCCATCGGGTTTGTTGAGAAAGGAAAGGAAAGAGTAAAAGACAGAGCCTGGAAGGTTTCTGTGGGCCCTTCCAGGAAGGGGTGTGCATCACTTCTGCCATTTGCATTGGTCGGAATTCAGTCATTTGGACCCACCTAAGTGTCTCGGCACTGGGAGCCATGGCCAGGGGTGTGCCTGGGTGAACACTAGCGGTCTCTGCCAGAAGGAATAACAGCCCCAACAGAAACATCAATGCCAAAGATATGTAACATCTGTTGAGCTCTTGCATTGCCTGGCATGAATAACATAATTTGTCTAATGGTGTAACTGAGGCTCAAGAAAGCTGAATACCTTGTCCAATTCATGCCCAGTTCTGTGGTGAGCCGAGAGGGGAAGCTGGTCTCTATCTCATATCAAAGGAGATGCACTCACCCACTCCTGGATGTGCTAGCTGTGGCAGGAGTGGAAGACTGCACTTAGTGGGGCTTAATTTTTATGACATAGAACTTTTACCTATACACACCATAAATGCAGAATGTTTGAGTTTCCAAAACTGCTTAAGTAATCTTTCCTGAAGAGCTGCTGAAATCCTTTTCAGGGAATATCAATATACAGATTGCATTCCAAGTTTTTGTCTGGATCACAAAAGAATAGACAGGAAGAGATGAATATCATGGGGGAAGGCTATCGTAGTGCTTTTAAATCATCCTGTTGCACTTAGGCATTGCAGCCTGTGATTATATATATTTCATATAAGCCTTCAGTAGTCCAGGGGGACTGCTAGCCGAGGTAATGAGCACTGCTAGGAATCCTGACAGCAAACTCTAAATGGTTTCAATGCTGCAGAGTTTCAAGAAAGTGGGCCTTTCTTTAAGTGAATGGCTTTTCTATCCTGTTTGGGTAATTTATTCTTATTCGTCTTATATTAGTGGCAGGCCTTGTGTCACATGTAATAGTTGTAATAAGGCACTCACTAGAGCTTCCTTTTAGGGGTGGAAAGCACTTTGGGTATTATTGTCATGGAACAAGATGGAAGAGAGAACAGAAGCCCTCACTTGATAAAGGCCACGCTGGCAGAGAAAGCAGTATCAGTGGGTGAGAGGTGTGAGCAAGGTTCAGTCTTCCTCTAGAAGGACACGGGAGCACTTTCCTGGAATGTTCTAATCAACTTTTCAGGGTCTGAAAGCTGGTCATAGATGTGATGGTTCTGAATGCTGCCGCCTTTATTATCGGCTTCTGCTTTGACCACATCATAGCACAAAATTCTCAACAAGTTCTCTTTTGTGCCAATAAATTGAACTTCTTATCTTATTGCTTAAAAGCCTTTATTATTATTTTTTAAATGAAAGCAATCCTCTTCCTCTTTCCTGTCTCCTCCTCTGCTGAACACTGTCTTCCTCTTCGTATTTTCTTGTAAGAATGTCTGCATTATCACACTGGTTTAGACCTTTGATTCAAGTACCGATTAAGAAAGTGTTTTCTGCATTGGGCCAGAGTAGTGACCCAGACAAACAGAGCCAGCCACCTGTAAGGAAGCCACGTGCTTGGGTGAGCACTAGTATTCTTTGGCCACAAATAACAATAACAACAACTGTAACAGTACTGTGTAACATTTGTTAATGTCTCTTAACAGTTTCAATCTAGTCATATTTATACTCTGTCTCTGATAATAATGGCCAGAATATTAAAGAACCTCCACTAACATTCAACCCATGCCCATTTTGTGGCAAGCCCTGGGGTAAGGACTTTCCATATATCATGTCAGCTAATCCTCATAAACCCCTATTGGAAAGGTTTTATCATTTCACAGATGATGAGACTGAGGCTTAGAGAAATTAGAGGTTTATGTCAAATCACATAGTGAGCAGTACAAATGCTGGGATCCAAATCCAGGGCCGTCCAACTCCTTTGCTCATGCCCTAAACTTGGTTGTACAGAACTACAGGTGTGTGTGGAGGGACACTGACTTTTTCTTGATTTCTAATTGAAATAAGAAAAGGTTTATCCCACTCATGAAAACCATCCTTAATAATTTTTTTGTCTTTATTAATTTATCATGAGTCTGTTTTTCGTATGTGTCCTTGAACTGTTGAAAGCCCTCCCTTCCAAGATGGTGTCAGCGTAATGGTAAGTTACCACTGGTCATTCAGTGTGTGTACATGGAAGCTTACTATATGCCAGAATCGGGATGGAAGAGACAGGCATTGTCCTTGCCTTCATGGCTCTTACAATTTAGAGGAAAAGACAGTCATTAACCAATTAATCCCAAATGTCATGAGCATTATAATGGGGGAAGAAGAGAGTGCTTACAGGAAGTATACCACATTGGCTTTGGAGTGGAGTGTGGTGAGGGATGACCTCCCTATAAAACAGTATAATCTCGGAAGCCAAGTGTAAGTAGCCATTAGATGAGTGAAGATGCCCATGGTGTTGCATGGTCTTGCAGCCTCACAGAGTAGGGTAAGATCTATGCACTGAAGGAAGGTGGCAGGTAGGGCATGGAGGGGATAGTGTGGTAGGAAATAAAGAGGGTGAAATGGGCAGGGGCAGATCATGAAAGGCCTTGTGGATGCTGGTAAAGTTTTGGTGGTTTGTTTGTTTTGTTTTGTGGGGTTTTTTTTTTTTTTTTAAATCACAAAAGCAATGTTGAGCTGTTGCAGATCTTTTTGGGGGGCGGTATGAAATACTTGAATTATTAAATGATCACTTTGGCTGCACTTTGGCCAGAGAAGGGGTTAAGCTGAGGAAAACCGGAAGCTGAGAGAGAAGTCTGAAGTCTTGCCTGAGGGTTGTTGTAATTCTGCAGTCCTTGGATTTGGTGAATCAGCCCTTGTTTCCCGGTATCTGTGCCTTTTGTAATTTTGAAGACATCAATTATATCACCTCCTGTCCCACCTCTGTCCACTCAGAAGCAAATTTTTCTGCCTTGGATGCATTACCATTTTGGTTGATGACCTCGGGATATTTCCATCACAGTATTCCCCTGCCCAAACCCACATCCTCTGCTAAATTAAATGTGGAGAACAGTCTCCCTTTCCTCTTCATCAAACGCTTTCACTGACACACCCTCATGATTACAGCTTAATTTTGCTAGTCTAAGCCAAGGTGATGCATCTTCCCACCAAAAATAATAAGACTCTTTAAGCTTATACCCTCATGTAACCCAGCATAGATATTTATCTGATTCTTTGCTTTTCTTGCTTGCTTTTATTTCTTCTGGATTGGTTTCACCTTAATTCTAGCTCATTTATCTTGTGAGTCTTAGATTTGCACTTCCTTAAGGCTGGGAAGAGGAGAACATATAACCTTCTAGGCTGTGGCAGATCCACTGAGTGCCAGCTCCCTAAGGGGGTGCCATAAAGATAAAACAGTGAATGCCATTACTTTTACCCTGTATTGAGTAGAGGCTGATGTTAGGGTGGTTTGTGAATTATGAATGCTTTCAGCTGCAAGTAACAGAAAACTCATGTAATATTGGCTTAACCCATAAGGATATTTATTTGCTTACAAGACCACAGGAGGTAGAAGTTTCTAGGGTTGGTTTGGTAGCTCACTGATGTCATGAAGGACCTAGTCTCTTTTATCCTCATGATTGTTCCTCTTTTGGCTTATTGCCTCATGGTCATGGTTATCTCATAGCTAGCACAGCTCCAAACACAAAGTTTCTACACAACAGTGTCCATAACGGGAAAGAAGAGGCATATGGGGGTAAAGAAAGGTCTTTCTCCTCATGCAGCTCTGGCTTTTTCTCAGACATGAAATCATTCATGGGAACCCTGATCTATTTCTACTCATTGGTTAGGACTAGGTCACACACCCATTACTAAAGATCAGTTAATGGCAAAGGAAATAGCATTGCCATGGTTGGCTTAGATCAATCATCATCTGTTATCTGAAGCTGGGCACGTTGCTGTCCATCAACATTTTGGTTCTCCTATGAAAGAAGGAGAACATGTTTTGTCATGTTTTCATTAAGAAATGATAATTATAAAATTACTAAATTTAGGGTCTACAAGGAAGACTATTGCAGGCATTTTCAGAGGTAAGGAAATGGAAGCTAGTGAGGTGACTAGCTCCCTAGTTCCCTGGCACAAAAGCAATCTTGAGTAATTCTCTTAGCCCTCCCAGATGTCAGGAGACCCTTAGCCTGTTCTCCTCATCCCACATACATACCTATGTGCCAGACATTAGTGGTTTCCTTTCTGCGATCCATTTTCTCCACTTTCCTTCAACATTAAAGTCTGATTTCATTTGGATCAGCCATGTCCCGTTTCCCACACTCCCTTACAGTTAGGAGACCCTGTGTGATCCCCTTCTGGCCAGAGACATACATGTGAAAATCACTGGATGGAAATTCCCAGTAGCTTTTAGAAATGGACGGACTCCCTTTGTGTTTTGCCCTTTGCTCTTACCTCCTTCTTGCCTAGAGTGAGGATGCCATGCCTGGAGGTGCAGCAGGATCCAGGACAATGGAAGTGAAAGCCCTATCAAAGGATGTCAGAGCCAAAAGATAGAAGGAGCCTGGGACATTTAAGACACAGTAATGTGCCATCTCAGTACCAGACAGCTTACCTTCAGACATCTTGCTACATGAAAAAAAAAAGTGACAGAAAGGAAACCTCTGTGTATTTAAATCAGTCTTGGGCTGCTGTTCACAGTGGGATTGCGTGCAGCTAAAGCCCTCCAAACCTGGAAGCATGGCACAAGAGAGTGAAAACACATGTTAGTCAGGGTTATTAACTGCCAAGGAAAACCTAAAAAGCTTTATATGACAAAAATTAGGGAGAGAGGGGAAGGGAAAAATAGAACTGGCCTGACGTGAGTATGATATGTCCCAGTGTTGCAGCACTTCAGGCTTAGTCATTTGGTTAGTCAGTTTTATTAGGGTTGCCATATGCTTTGTGGGAGCATGATACTCCAGTGGCCGGATGATTGGGAGGAAGCACAAACAAGAAGTTTACATTCCGGTACCACTGGTGAATCTGAACATTTACACTTCCTTCAACCTGGGTGTTATTTTTTAAAGATATTTGGATATTGTGTTTGCTTTTGTTTGGTGTTTATGGTTTTTCAATAATTGGGCCCCAAATTAATTTTACAGAAAGTTGTCTTTGCTATATTATTGAGGACATTGAAGAGATGATGTTTAACATGTTTGGAGGGTGGAAATTGGATGTTTGTTTATATATGGAGCAGAAAATACACTGGAAGTGAACATTAATGCAAAAACAAGCCTTTCATTATTGTTAGTGTTTGCAACCCAAAACAAAACAAAACAAAACAAAACAAAACAAAACAAAACAAAACGTACTTCTTTTTCTTTCAGGAAGTTCAGGTTTACTAACTAGTGGATAAATAGATAAAAGAAGAAATGAAGCCTGGGGTCAAAACTGTCATTAAGTCAACTGACATTTTATCTTAAAGCTAGAATTGTATTCTAATACACCAGCAGGGGTGACATTTGCTTTCTCCTCAAATTTATTATCCTGTAGAAGAGACAGCCTTGCTTTATGTTTGGGTCCTTTCAGGTGCTGCTTCGGGCAGTCACAGCGGGCTGAATGGCCTCCCCCAATGTTTGTTATGGGTGCTTGTGAAAGTCATCTGCAGAGATCAATAAAAAAGGAGTAAAGAAATTGAATATGGAATTAGTCACGATTTGGGGGGCTGTGACTTCACAATTATAAGTAGTGAATATTCTAAACTGACCTTCTGAAAATCACTTCAGAAAACAATACAAGAGATGGGTCTATCATGGACATCAAAATCTATGCCTGTAGGAGGATGAATTTTTATTTAAAAGAAAAAGCTGCTTATATAAATGGGAACTTGTGCCTTCAGAGACAACTTCCAGAGATAGCAACACACATGATTCAAGGAGTACCATGTCTCAAACCAAGAGTAGCAGATGTGCTCTGGAACACTCCGTTGGAGGAATAAAAGGCAGTGAAGACACCCATGCCAGAGTTTGAATTAAATTTATGCTTTTAAACATCCACTTAATGAAATAAAAAACAAAAGTAGGTATTTGAACTATTTTTTTTACATATCCCCACATTTTTTATGTATAAGCGCACCATCCTCCCTTTTGAAAATTTTAATCTTTTCACTGAGAAAATGGAATATTGCTTTATGTTTAAGATTGCCCTATATTTGGCATTGCTAACTACTCTTTCCAATTTAGTCTCACTATATCCTTCATTGATGTTTTACATTTTAATATATAAGAAGTTTTAAACACCTAAAGAGCGTTCCAGATTGAGTGATGGCGTGCCATATGCTAGCTCATGAAAAGATTTTATATAGTTCATAAAGAGACATACAGTTAGATACCTACCTGATAAAGGCAGTTATTAATCTTGGGGTTTGAGTTTAACACTTGTATTAGCCAGGGTTCTCCAGCGAAACAGAACCAATTGGATATACGTAAATTTATTATAAGAAATTGGCTCATGTAATTATGGAGGCTGATAAGTCCCAAGATCCGCAGTTGGCTAGCTGAAAACCTGGGGTGGGGTCGGGGTCAATAATATAGTTGCAGTCTGAGTCCAAAGGCTTAAAAACCACTAGAAGCAATGTTGTCACTCCGGTCTAAAAGTGGACAGGCTCAAGACAAGGGAAGAGCCAGTGTTTCAGTTTGAGTCTGAAGGCAGGAGAAGACAGCTATGTCCCAGCTCAACACAGTCAGGCAGGAGAAATTCCCTCTTACATGGGGGGAGGGTCAGCTTTTTGTTCTATTTGATTTGATGAGGCCCACTCACATTGGGGAGAGCATTCTTCTTTACTCAGCCTATCAATTTATTTTTATGTTTTTAAATTTTAATTCCATTGTAGTTAACATACAGTGTTATATTAATTTCAGGTGTACAATATAGTGATTCAACAATTCTATACATTATTCTGTGCTCATCATTGTAAGGGTACTCTTAATCCCCTTCATCTATTTTCCCCATCCCTCTGATAACCCTCAGTTTGTTCTCTATAGTTAAGAGTCTGTTTTCTTGTTTGGTCTCTTTTTTTCTTTGTTTTGTTTCTTAAATTATACATATAAGTGAAATCATATGGTATTTGTCTTTCTTTGACTGACTTATTTCACTTAGCATTGAACCCTCTAGATCCCTCCACATTGTTGCAAATGGCAAGATTTCATTCTTTTTTCTGGCTCAGTAATATTCCATTCCATCTATCTATCGATCTATCTATCTATCCATCTATCTATCTATCATCGATCATCTATCTCACACCTTTATCCATTCATCTATTGATGGGCAGTTGAGCTGCTTCCATAATTTGGCTATTGTAAATAATGGTGACATAAACATAGGGGTACATATAACTTTTTGAATTAATGATTCTGTAAATACACATATTGTATTTCTATTTTTAATTTTTTGATGAACCTTTGTTCTGTTTTCCACAGTGGCTGTACCACTTTGCATTCCTACCAATAGTGCACAAGAGTTCCTTTTTCTCCACATCCTCACCAACACTGGGGTCTTGTAGTTTTGATTTTAGCCATTCTAACATGTACAAGGTGCTCTCTCATTGTGATTTTGATTTGCATTTTTCTGATGATGAGTGATGTTGAACATCTTTTCATGTGTCTGTTGACGATGTGTATGTCTTCTTTGGAGCAATGTCTGTTCATGTCTTCTGCTCACTTTTTGATCGGGTTATGTGAGGGGAGGGTTTTGGTGTTGAGTTGTACAAGTTCTTTACATATTTTGGATACTAACCCTTTTTTGGCTATGTCATTTGCAAATATCTTCCCTCATTCAGTAGGTTGTCTTTTAGTTTTGTTGATGGTTTCCTTCACTGTGTAGAAGTTTTTTATTTTGATGTACTCCCAATAGTTTATTTTGGCATTGATTTCCCTTCCCTTGGGCAACAGACAGGTCTAGAAAAATGTTGCTATGGTTGATGTCAGAGAGATTACTACCTATGTTCTCTTCAGAGATTTTTATGGTTTCAGGTCTCACATTTAGGTTCTTATTTTTTTCCATTTTGAGTTTATTTTTGTGTATGATATAAGAAAGTGGTCCAGTTTCATTCCTTTGCAAGTAGCTGTCCAGTTTACCCAACACCATTTGTTGAAGAGACTTTTTCCCATTGTGCATTCTTGCCTCATTTTTTGAAGATGAATTGACCATATAATCATGGGCTTATTTCTGGGCTCTCTATTCTCTTCTATTGGTCATCTAAGTTTTTGTGCCAGGACCATTCTCTTTTGATTACCATAGCTTTGTAGTATATCTTGAAATCTGGAATTGTGATGCTTCCAGTTTTGTTCTTTTTCAAGATTGCTTTGGCTATTTGGGGTTTTCTCTGATTTCATACACATTTTAGGATTATTAGTTCTAGTTCTGTGAAAAATGCTGGTGGTTTTTGATAGAGATTGCATTAGATCTTAGATTGCTTTGGGTAGTATGGACATGTTAATGATATTATGGTCTATGAGCATGGAATATCTTTCTCTGTGTCATCTTCAGTATTTTATAGTTTTCAGAGTACAGGTCTTTCACTTTCTTGTTCGAGTTTATTCCTAGGTATTTTATTATTTTTGCTGCAATTGTAAATGAGATTAACTTTTCTTTCTGCTACTTCATTGTTTATTTGAGATTTTTCTTGCTTTTTGAGGTAGCCCTGAATTGCTATAAATTTCCCTCTTAGAAGAGCTTTTGCTGCGTCCAAAAGATTTTGGATTGTTGTGTTTCATTTTCATTTGTCTCCATTTGCGTTTTGATTTCCTCTTTGATTTCTTGGTTGACCCATTCATTGTTTAGTAGGATGTTATTTAAACTCCATGCTTTGTGTTTTTTCCAGATTTTTTTCTTGTGGTTGATTTCTAGTTTCATAGTGTTGTGGTCAGATAAGATGTGTGGTATGACTTCAATCATTTTGTATTTATTGAGACTTGTTTGGTGGCCTAATATGTGATCTGTTTTGGAGAATATTCCATGTGCACTTAAAAGTGTGCATTCTGCTGTTTGGGATGGAATATTCGGAATGTATCTGTTAGGTCCATCTGGTCCAATGTGTCATTCAAAGCCACTGTTTTCTTGTTAATTTTCTGTTTGGATGATCTGTCCATTGATGTAAGTGGGGTGTTAAGGTCCCCTACTATTTTTATATTACTATTGATTATTTCCTTTATGTTTGTTATTATCTACTTTGTGTATTTTGGTGCTCCCATGTTGGGTACATAAATATTTACAATTGTTATCTTTTTGCTGGGTTGTTCTTTTTATGATTATATAGTGTCCTTCTTTGTTTCTTGTTATATAGTCTTTGTTTAAAGTCTATTTCATCCGATATAAGTATTGCTACCCCAGCTTTCCTTTCACTTCCTTTTGCATGATAAATGCTTTTCCACCATTTTAATTTCAATCTGCATGTGTCTTTAGGTCTGAAATGAGTCTCTTGTAGGTAGCATATAGATTGGGTCTTGCTTTATTTTTTTTTTTTTAACCATTTCATCACCCTATGTCTTGATCTGAGCATTTAGTCCATTTACATTCAAGGTAATTATTGATAGGTATGTACTTATTGCCATTTTGTTACTTGTTTTATGGTTGTTTTTGTAGTTCTTCTCTGTTCTTTTCCTTTCTTGCCCTCTTCTCTCACAGTTTGTTGGCTTTCTTTATTGATATTCTTTCTCTTTATTATTTATATATCTTTACTGTTCTTTGATTTGTGGTTACCATTAGCTTTATATGTAACATCTTATGCATATAGCAGTCTATGTTAAATTGATGGTACCTTAAATTTGAACCCATTGTAAAAGCACGAAGTTTTTACTCCTCTTCCCTCCCCACATTTTAAGTATATGGTGTTATACTTTACATCCTTTTATTTTGTGAATCCCTTGACTGATTTTTATAGATATAACTAATTTTACTGCTTTTGTGCTGCTTACTTTTCTTACTCCTGCTTATGGTCTTTCCTTTCTACTCAGTGAGTCTCCTTTAACATTTCTTATAGGTCTAGTTTCCTGGTGATGAATTCCTTTAACTTTTATTTTTCTGGAAAACTTTTTATTTATCCTTCTATTCTTAATGATAGCCATGTTGGATGCAGTATTCTTGGTTGCAGGTTTTTTCTATGACACTCTCTTCTGGCCTGTAAAGTTTCTGCTGAAAAATCAGCTGATACCTTATGGGGTTTTACTTGTATGTAACTGTTTTCTTTTCTCTTACTCCTTTTTTTTTTTTTTTTGATTAAAGATTTTATTTATTTATGAGGGAGAGAGTGAGAACACAAACAGGGGAAGGGGCAGAGGGAGTGGGAGAAGCAGACTCCCCACTGAGCAAGGAGCCAGACACTCATGACCTGAGCCAAAGGCAGATGTTTAACTGACTGAGCCACCTGCCCCTCTCTTACTGCTTTTAAAATTCTCTTTTTATCACTACTTTTTGTGATTTCCATTATTCTGTGTCTTGGTGTAGACTTCCTTGGGTTGATCTTCTTGGGGGCTTTCTGTGCCTCCTGGATCTGGATTTCTGTTTCCTTTGATTCAGGCAGTTTTCAGCTCTTATTTTTATTTATTTTTTTAGATGGGGGGAAGGGACAGAGGGAGAGGGAGAGAGAGAATCTTAAGCAGGCTCCATGCCCAGTGCAGAGCCCAATGTGGGGCTCAATCTCACAACCTTAGATCATGACATGAGTTGAAATCAAGAGACGGATGCTCAACCAACTGAGCCACCCAGGTGCCCCATCAGCTGTTATTTTTTCAAATACATTTTTGTGCCCTTTTCTCTCTCTTTTCCTTCTGGGAGTCCTATAATGCAAATGTTATTACACTTGATGGTGTCACTGAATTCCCTTAGTCTATTTCCATGCTTTATTATTATTTTTTTCTCTTTCCTGTTTAGCCTGATTGCTTTCCATTACTCTGTCCTCCAGGTTGCTGATCTGTTTTTCTGCTTCCTCTAGTCTACTATTATTCCAACTAGTATATTTTTCATTTCAGTTATTGAGTTCTTCGTCTCTGTTTGGTTCTTTTTTATGTTCTCTATCTGTTCATTAAGGATCTCACTGAGGTCTTCCACTCTTTTCTCAAGTCCAGTGAGTATATTTATGACCATTAGTATAAGTTCTCTTTTAGATATTACTTATATCCATTTCATGTAGGTCTCTTGCTGTGATTTTTGTCCTTTATTTTCATTTAGCACATATTCCTCGGTCTCTTCATGTTGTGTAACTCTGTATATTTTCCTGTGTGTTAAGAAAGTCAGCTATGTCTGTTGCTCTTCAAAGTAGTGGCCTTATGAAGAAGGGGTGCTATAGTGCCCTGTACTGTAATGTCTTCTCTTCACCAGAATCTGGTACTTCAGGGGTATCTCCTATGTGTGTTGCATACACTCTGCTGTTGTGGGTGAGCCACTTTTTCCTTTAGTACAGTTGTCTGCAATGGCTCTTTGTCTGTTGTAGGCAGGGTTTGGTCACTGTTGTTAGTGGGTCAGTTTGGGGCCACCTTAGGCTTGAATTGTGTCAGACGAGGTGTGTGCCAGAGATGTGGTAGCACTGAACTGTAGGGTGGCTTTCCTTGTGTGGTTCCCTGAGAAGCTTTTATTGGTGGACAGGGCCTGCAGTCAGACCTGGTGTCTGCCTCTAGCCCTCTACTGGAACCACAGTTGGATTGGTGTGTGAGGTTATCTTCCTCTCTTCCTGGGGCAGGAGTCACTTTGGAGTGGTGCTGGGTGCTGTCGGGCTGCCTGCATGATGCCAGGCTTGTGACATGGCTTTGGATGGGCTCTGGTCAAGGGTATATTGGAGGGAGCAGGTCCACAGGAGAACACAGGAGCAGGGTGTGGGGAGCCAGTAAGGTCTGTGCAGGTCTGCTGTAGGGGAAGAGCTACAGCTGCTTGGGAAAGTCTTGCCCAGACTGTGATGGAGAGGGTGGGTCTGCAGGAGAACATGAGGTGGAGTGTGCTTTTGGTGAGCTAGGTGGAGAGTGTTCATTGTGCACTTGTCTGGCAGGTGTCCATGTAACTAGGCTGGAGAAAAGGGGAAGGGAAGTGTGCCCACCAGCCCTTTTGTTCTTGGAGAAGTCTCCTAAAGATCCCTGCTTCTCTAGCAACTGGGTCTGTGATTAGTAAATAAGTCTCCTTTCCATATATACCAGGTGGTTTCAAACTGTGCTTCTATGTTGTATCTCAGCATGGCTGTTTTGCTGTCTCTTTAAGGATGGAGACTATTTCATATTGCCTTCAGCTCTCCCAGAACCATACTCACTGATTTTCAACATTCCAGGTATTAAGCCCCACTGATTGTAAGTACTCATGGAGTTAGGCCCTTCTAGTTTTCAAAACCAAATGTTATGGGGATTTGTCTTCCCACTGTGGGTCCTGCATGCTTGGGGTGCCTGGTGTGGGGGTCTGCTCCTCTTCCTGCTCTATGCCTGCAGCGTGCCTCCCTCTCATGGACAGTCCCATGGGTCCATTTGGTTCCTGACCACTTCTCTACCCTTTCTACCCTCTTAGATATGGTCTCTTCTCTACATTTTGCAGTAGGGAGTCTGTTCTGCCAGTCCTCGGGTCATTTACTGGATCACTTACACTGATGTGGGTATTATCCAGCTGTATCTATAGGATGAGGTGAGCCTGGATCCTCCACTCCGCCATCTTCTCTGGACCTCAGCCTATTGATTTGCATGTTAAACTCATGCAAAATACCCTTACAAACATACCCAGAATAATGTTTGATCAAATATCTGGGCACACATTGATCCAGTCAAATTGATATATAAAATTAACCCTCACAACACTTATAGAAATTTTGGTTTTATTCTTTTTTTTAAGGGTTTATATCAAGCCTACTTCCAAGAAAGGTGTGTATAAGCATTGTTAAGGTTTAACTATATCGTAGAAAGGCACAGGTCTGCTTATTTGGTTCTTAAATTAAATATGCATGGAGATATTTTTTGCACCTTCTCTGAGTATGATATCTGTCTACATTCTTTGTCCATGAAGTGGGAAAATGGGGTCAGGTTGACCGTTTTTTGATTTTTAATACAAAGACATTATGCTGTAAAGATGAGTAGTTTTGAATAGAATGGAATTGTATCTTGTGTACGTTGAACTTCTGCTATTTTAGCCCTACAGAATTGGCAAAATATAGCAAAAGTAAGAAGTATCAATTCAAAGAATATAGTCCATGCTGCTAGAGATTCCCCTCAATGAATATATGCTTCTTAGTAACTGTGAGATGGGAGCTGGGAGTCAGTATTATTCTCCTGAATCTCCTAGTATAAGCATCTTAGTGCTAAGTGTGACTCTGATATTGACATATTCTGTTACACATTAAAAATATATATTTGGCCTATATATATATTTTGGAGATATCTATCTATCTATCTATCTATCTATCTATCTATCTATCTATATCTATACCCAAAAACTCATGCCAACTACTTCAATTCATCTTCAGCAAAAGAAATAGCTATCTTTTCTCATGCTAGGGGAAAGCCTTGGTTGGACCTCTGGAGGAGCTCTGCCTTATTTTATTTTGTAGAGAAATGAAGAGATTTCTAAGAGACTCTCTAAGCTCCAACTTTTAAAAATCCCCAATTTAATATGTTACTGGGCTGTTTTTTGGTGTTGCTGGGATTGAGACTTTCTTAAGAGAAAATGTTAACTGGCAATGTTTTCAAGAGCATTATGATTTTAGTTTAGCTCTTTTCAATGTGTATTTCTCTGCCTCGCTGCTGGAGATTATCTGGAGTGTGAATGTGGGCTTTCCCACTGTGTACATATGTGTATGGGGCTGGAGGGTGCATGGAAAAGTGCTTCTTTGGGACTATCCTTGTGGGTAAGAAAGGCATCAGCCACTTTATCCTTGGTATATAGGAGCACTCACTAAGCCGTGTCCCTTAAATTGGAATTTATTTAAAAAAAGACAAATAGAGTAAATGGAACAACATACTGTTCAAATAAAGAGTAGGTTATATAAATTCTTATTAGTGAAAAGAAACTTATAAATAAGAGAGACACCTTATTTCTGATTTAGAAAGCCTATAGTATACCAGTGCAGGAAAAGAGCTTTTTAAAGACTTTATTGGACTTGGATGGGCATAGGAGGTAGCAGGACCAGGTGTGAGAGGAAAGGGTAATGATAGCTATGATTTACTGAGTACCTATTTTGTGATAGTTACCCAACTCTGGATAACTAAGCGGTGAACAAGACAGACAAGAACCCTGCTTTCCTGGACCTCCCTTTTAATAAAAATGTTTAGAAAGGAGGTGGGGATGGGCAACAAGCCAACAAATGAAGAAAGTAATGAAATGGGATGAGAGCCATTAACAAAATAATAGATTGATATAATAGAGTGACTTGGTGGTAGTGAGGATGCTATTTAAAATTTGTTGATTAGGGAAGGCCTCTCTGAAGGGAAGGCTTTTGAACTGAGACCTGAATGATTTAAAGTTCCATAATTTCAAGTTGCAAAACATTCCAGAGATAGGGAAGAACAAATGCGAAGTCCCTAACATGGAAATGGTAACCAAGTTGGGCCAGTACCCAAGACCTTCGAGTGTAGAACACTGATAAAGGTAGGCTGACCTGGAAGGGCTCATAAGTGGGACTTCCTCCCACTTCTTAAATAGCTCCTTCCAATGAACAGCATGCTGAAGAATTCTGAGTGAGGACAGTGTGAGGTAGCAGGACAGAATAAAAGTGTGGGGGCAGGAGCTAGAGCTCTGGATATCACTTTAGATCACAGATGCTATTGCCTAAAGTTGGAAAAAAGGCAGGAGAGAGAGAAGAAAATGCTTAGCCTTCCCTGAGGAATCACTTTTCCCAATTTAGAGGGGGAGGAAGTGGAGATGAAGGAAGGAGGCTTTGTTGTATAGTGATGCTGCCCTTTAGTGAGAACCAACGTGCTTGAGTGTGGCCCATCTGATTAGGAATTTCTCCTTTGAGGGATGTGGGAGCCCAGGGAGAGAGAGAGAGTGACAGGCCTGGTACCCTCCTCCCCACAGGTATTTTCCTATCTAGGTTAGGTATGAGGAAGTCAAACACATAAAGGATCAGTTAACTTGCCCAACAAGCAAGTGGCAGAAATAGCATTTAAAAGACAGTCTGTTTGCTACAAAAGCGGATCATACTGCTCTTTTTACAGATCAGGATCAATGAATGAATTTTTTATTTCTCTGCCTTAGAAGATTTTATTCATCTCCCAGAGTAAAAAAAACCTCACTTACTTTGGTGAATTGGACCCAATTAATTTCATCATTGAGTTTAGATATTTAGCTGATTTTTAAAATCATCGTAATAATTTACATATATATGTATCTCATTTAGGCAGAAGTCCTGTAGGAATTGGCAATTTTACTCTTTTTGAGTTGAGAGGTAGGAGGCATCCCATTGTTCAGTTTCCATAGAGAGAATTGATAGCAGTCATAAATGGTATGGTCCTCCTATCTGTGCTGGTGTAGGAAGGGCCAAAAGCCAAATACTATTCCTCATCAAAACTTTTCTCTCTTTTTCTCTTTTTCCTTTCCTTCTCTTCCCCTCTTCCTCTGCTTCTCAGCCTCTTGCTCAGGGTCGACTTTTTGTTCTTGCCTTACATAAAAGGTTAATGTGTGCAGTCGGCTCTAGTTATAATTACACGATTTTCCCCTTCAGGAGACAGTTTTGCAACTGATGATAAAAATATTCGGTCTCCATGGGTAACTGTAGTAAATATATTTTAAAAGAGACGTGCTTTCTTTCTTTCTTTTTTTTTATTATGTTATGTTAGTCACCATACAGCACTTCATTAGTTTTTGAGGTATGTTCCATGATTCATTATTTGTGTGTAACACCCAGTGCTCATTGCTGAACATGCCCTGGTATTAAGGTAATACGGATCACCAGGCTAACCCATCCCCCCACCTCCCTCCCCTCTGAAACTCTCAGTTTGTTTCCCGGAGTCCATAGTCTCTCATGGTTCATTAAAAGAGACGTACTTTCTGAGAAGAGAGGCTCTTAATGATATGTCCAAATTTATGACTGGTTATCTATTGCTTTGGTTCCAAATACTGACCCTCTGTGTGTCCTCAATTTCAATTTAAAAATATTTACTGACTTCCCAAGTGTGAAAACACTGAACCAAGTGGTATTCGGGACTGGGGGTCTACTAAATAACATATTGATGTCTGCTCTAAGGTCAGCTTTGTGAACTTCTTGGAAGACAAATGCAGTCTATGCAACATTTTAACTGATAAGAATAAAAATGATGGCTACTGACTTGGACTGCTTACCACATGCCAGACTTTGTGTGTATTTTACAAAGATTACCTCATTTCAGCCTCACAATAATTTAATTTGGTGGGTATTTTCATTCTCATTTTTCAGTCAAGGCAATTGAAACTTAGGTGAAATAACTTAAGGTTGTACTCAAATTAAGTGCCGGAGGCTGGATTTGAACCCCTATCTGTCTAAATCCAAAACCTGGGTGTCCAATCTCCTGAGGACTCCTGGTTAGAACCCTAGGGGGCTGAAGAGTGGCTGTCTTTGGAGAGATTGACCTGGGTTGAGAAAAGGTGCCATAACACTGCTCATTATCTTTCCACGTGATGTTAGAGCAGACGTCTGAGATTGGAGCCCTGGAATTCCAAAGATTTCCTCTTAGTTAACCTTGCTAAAAATTACCTTAGAAAAGGCAGTTGGGTAGTAAAGTTCTCAAGAGTTGCTAAATTTGAAGATGTAAACCCCTGTAAATGTAGAGTAACTGTGCTGAGGGCCCAGGAGAGTATGAAAATGAGGGGGAGACATAAAAGAGATTCAACTTAAGGGAAAGAAAAGAAAGTGAAAATATCTTATGAAAAATAATCGGAAGCAGATTTCAATCAGGAAGCGGAATGGTGAATAGACTCATGCCAAAGGGGAGCCGAAGACAACGATATCTGGGTTAGATCATTTAGGAGCTGCCTAGAGCTGCTGCCATAGGCTCTCTATAAATTTATGATGATGGTGATGATGGTGTGCAGCAGTAAGTAGGAAGTGCAAACTAGGGAAAAGAAGAAAAGAAAGTGGCTGAGTTGCCTTACACCATAAATCCAGGAGAAAAATATTCTCTCTTCATATGTCAAGGGTAAAATTGTGCCTCGAGTTCTCTATTTCATTTGGGATACCTTATTCCCATAAAGAAGCGCCTGGAGGGAGTTCATATGAGGACCAAAAAATGAGTATATCACAAAAATGTCCACTAATAGGAAAATACATTTGACTTTCCTTCTTGCTGTGGTGTTACTGTACGCAGAAATTTGAAGGAAACGAAGGAAGTGGGGGAAGGACAAGGAAGGAAAAAGAATTACAGTTTCTAGATTTTTGTGCCATCCCATTGCTAGTAAGTGCCGGCGAAAGGGACCTATGGATGGATATGTGGTGTAAGGTAGGAAAAAATGGATTTCGTGAGTTCATGTGCTTTCCTGGTAGCGTTGATAGGAATGCCTTTTTGAAAAAGAAATGGACACTCCTAGTTTGACAGTCTTATGGTTTGAGCCTAATGAATCTTGCTGTGGCTTTGGAAAGAGCAGGCCGAATTGGGGAGCCCATCTGCTGAGATGTGACCCAAGCATAAAGATGTGCTTCCATGGGTAGTGGATTCACCTTATACCCACTCAGAACTCATTCCCAGGGTGAGTTCACCTCTACTCTATGCTTCAAGTATGCAAATGATGGCTGTTCATCATGTCTCCCCGGCCCAGCCGGAAATGCCAGCTCAAAAAGGACAGAAGCAGTTGCCATGATGTTCTCTACAAGGTTTCAAAGAGCAGTGTGTTTGTGGGTCCAATGAAACAAGACTTAGATTAAAAGCCAGCCTATCTACTGGGCATCTGCCCTGTGCCAGTCAGTGTATGTGGTGCTTTTTGTATATATTACCTTATTTACTCTTATCTACTAATATATTAAAGTTATGAAATTTTCATGTTAAAACAGGAGAATAAATCTGTTGGAGGGTTTACAAGGTTACACTTCACCACCTGTCTGGTACGGACTCCTTGGTGGAGACTTGGTAGTCTCTTAAAGACAAGGTAGTTTGAATACCCAGATATGTGTAGGTAGACTTTTCTGTGCTTTCTTTCTGTAGCCTGGCTCAAGTGTTCGTTGCCAGATATTTGTCATCAGGCTTGAATAAACAAAGCAACATAACTCACACCTTGCAGGTGTTTAAAATGATCTTCAGTGTTAAGTTTGACTATATGCACCATTTGCCTTAGGCTCTGGCTTTAGAACTCAAATCCCCTCTCTTAAGATACGATCTACTATATTGGTGTCTAGACTGCTTAGATCTTTGAGAATACCTTGGAGTTTTCATTTACTATATATGTGTATATGTTTCTGAAACCTCCATTCTCTCTTGTTCATTCATGTATACCCTTGCTATGTGGTATATCTTATTGGTGACAGGTTTAATTTACAAACATATAACATATTGGTCTGAAGGGTGATAGATTTTTAATTTAGTTAAAGTGCTTCTTTTATTTTATATGCTTCTTTAAGAATAATAATTACTATGGGGCACCTGGGTGGCTCAGTCGGTTGAGTGTCCGGCTCTTGGTTTTGGCTCAGGTCATGATCTCAGGATCCTGTTGAGCCCCGAAATGGCTCCGTGCTGAGCATGGAGTCCACTCGGAATTCTCTCTCTCCCTGTCCCTCTGCCAACCCTCCACTGTTCCTCCCCCCACTTGCACATGCTCTCAATCTCTTTCTCTCAAATAAATAAAGTTAAAAAATCTTTTTAAAAAAGAATAATAATTACTATGTTATGCTGTGTAGATTTTTAATAATAGAATTCAATTAAAAAAAAAGCATGAAAAGCCCCCATAGTTGAAGTTGTGTCCATATTTTGCTGGGTGATCTGTATAGCAAAGCACTAAAGCCATAAGTGCTTATTGTTTGCTTAATAATCTTATGCAAGATGCTTATCATATAAGTTACAAGGTTGTTCTTAACTTTCTTCTTATATGTTTGTTTTAGATGCATTGCCAGTAGTTTAAAACTGTATTACTAAGCAACAACTGTTGCCTCCCACTGTTGTCTTTTTTTATATTTGATACTAACAGACTTCTATTTTCAGTATGTTGTCATATAAATTTATTAATTACTCACGTAGCTTGAGAAGTTATCCCAGACCTTGACCTGTGAAATTAACTAATGGAAATTCATTTAAAGCTGACTGAGAGCTCTTGAAAATTTCTGGGATGATCCAGTTTGTTTCTGGTCTGTGTTTATTACATTTAAAGGAAATCAAAGTTCAGGTATAAATGAATGAACATCAGCACTGGAAGATATTTGTATAACCTACATAAGTGCTGGGGCCACATGTGGTTCAGTCTTACAATAAGATAGCAACTGAACTTATTGAAAAGTAATTTTCAGTTTTACTTATGTCTCTTCAAGAACTTTGAAAATCGTTTTATTCATTACACAGGGCAACTATTCCTTTTTTTTTCTTTTTTTTTTCATAGAACCAGTTCCTGGTTTCATTGATCTGTTCTATTGTTGTTGTTGTTGTTGTTGTTTTAGTTTCTGTATCATTTATTCCTGCTCTAATCTTTATTACTTCCCTTCTTCTGCTGGTTTTAAGATTCATTTTTTGTTCTTTTTCTTAGCTGCTGTAGGTGTAGGGTTAGGTTGTTTATTTGAGATTTTTCTTGTTTCTTGAGGTAGGCCTGTATTGCTAAAAACTTCTCTGCAGCACTTGCTGTATCCCAAAGATTTAGGACCATTGTGTTTTCATTTACATTTGTTTCCATGTATTTTTTTTTATTTCTCCTTTGATTTCCTGGTTGACCCATTCATTGTTTAGTAGCATGTTGTTTAACTTCCATGCATTTGTGGTCTTTCCAAATTTTTTTCTTGTAGATGACTTCAAGTTTCATAGCATCGTGGTCAGAAAATATGCATGATATGATCTCAATCTTTTTGTACTTGTTGAGGCCTGATTTATGACTTAGTCTGTGATCTATTCTGGAGAATGTCCCATGTGCACTTGAAAAGAATGTGTAGTCTTCTGCTTTAGGGCAGAATGTTCTGCATTTATCTGTTAAGTCCATCTGGTCCAGTGTATCTTTCAAAGCCATTGTTTCCATGTTGATTTTCTGCTTAGATGATCTGTCCACTGATGTAAGTGGGGTGTTCAAGTCCTCTGCTATTATTATATTATTATTATTTTTTTAAAGATTTTATTTATTTATTTGACAGGATAGAGACAGCCAGCGAGAGAGGGAACACAAGCAGGGGGAGTGGGAGAGGAAGAAGCAGGCTCATAGCAGAGGAACCTGATGTGGGGCTCGATCCCAGAACGCCGGGATCACGCCCTGAGCCGAAGGCAGATGCTTAACCACTGTGCCACCCAGGCGCCCCAATTATATTATTATCACTTAGTTCCTTTGTGTTTGTTATTGTTTTATATATTTGGGTACACCCATGTTGGGGGCATGAATAAGTACAATTATTAGATCTAGTTGGATAGTCCCTTTCATTATGACATAGTGCCCTTCCTCATCTCTTATTACAGTCTTTGGTTTAAAATCTAGTTTGTCTGATATAAGTATGGCTGCTCTGGCTTTCTTTTGACATCCATTTGCATTATAAATGTTTCTCCATCCCCCCCCTCCCCCCGCTTTCAATCTGCAGATGTCTTTAGGTCTAAAATGAGTCTTTTGTAAGCGGCATATAGATGAATCTTGTTTTTTTAATCCATTCTGACACCCTATGTCTTTTGATTGGGCGTTTAGTCCATTTACATTCACAGTAATTATTGATAGATATGTATTTAATGCCATTTTATTACTGTTTTGTTGTTTCTGGAGATTTTCTCTGTTCCTTTCTTTGTCACTTTTCATCTTTCCTTTCTACTCAAAGAGTCCCCTTTAATATGTCTTGCAGGGCTGGTTTAGTGGTCACAAACTCCTTTAGTTTTTGTTTGTCTGGGAAACTTTATCTCTCCTTCTATTCTGAATGGCCGCCTTGCTGGATAGAGTATTAGATTTTTCCCATTCAGCATGTTGAGTATATCATGCCACTTTCTTCTGGCTTGCCAAGTTTCTGTTGAGAGATCTGCAGCTACCCTTATGAGTCTTCCCTTATAATTTAGGGACTTCTTTTGTCTTGCTGCTTTTAGCTTTTTTTCTTTATTGCTATATTTTGCGAATTAAATTGTAATGTGTCTTGGTGTTAGCCTGCTTTTGTTGATTTTGATGGGAGTTCCCTGTGCCTCCTGGATCTGGATGTCCAGATTAGGAACTTTTCAGCTATTATTTCCTCAAATAAATGTTCTCTCTCTTCTTCTTCTGGGACTCCTAAATACAAATGTAGTTACATTTGATGGAGTCACTGAGTTCCCTATACATGTCAAATATTCTTAAAATCCCCTTCCATTCTTTTTCTCTTTCTAGTGCTCTTTCACTTTGCACTGCTCAGGAGCCAGGTTCTCTCTTTCACCTTTTTACTTTCATAGCTCTACCATTTCTATTAAGGCTACAGACTTAGACTTTTCCCCTCTTGTTTTTATCCCAATCTTCTAGTTCCATTTTTGTTATCAATCACATTAATTCTGCACCACAAAAATTAATAGTTCTCTTAGAAAGGGAGTGAAGAAAAAAGCCAAGCAAACTAAATTTCTTTTCTGGGGGAATGGAAGGTTTGGAACACTAACATTTTAACCAAATTTGTCTTTAGTTCACTTAAAAAATTGATTAAATACAGTGCTTATTAAATTCATTGTTCATACCAAGCTGAGAATAAAGCATTATTAATTCCTTTGAAAATAAACTCCATGTTCAATGAATTTAATAAATAGGAGAAGTTGAAACCAGAAAGAATGGAATTCATTAATTTGGGACAAATGTAGAGTAGAATATCAGAGAAAATCCTGCAGATCACAAAATTGTAATATAGTTAGTGAACAAATATGCACCCTCAGGGAAAAATGATCAGGTATCACAGAGGACATTGAATAATAAGGCAACTATGTAGCACTAATGAAGACCGAGCTGAATTCAGAAATAAATGAAGAGAAATGGCAAGACTTTTCTTTCCTTCATATTCATCCCGGAAAGACATTTTCTAGCTCTTGTACTGATTTTGTAGGATTCAGGAAAATTTCAGCAAAGTTTGGATGATAGTCACAGGTATGATTAATCACTTTTGAAAAGAAAAAGCTGAAGTGTGATTTTTACAAGAGAGGATGGAATCTGTCTTCACTTGTGGCTTTACAAACTGATGGATATAATAATGAGGCATATTTGGTTAGTCTCTGGGGAAAAAATTGTCACATGACATTAAGTGGCAGAAAACATTTAAAAACATTTTAAAACTTTTTTAATTTCTAATTTTTTAAGCCTATTTATTTAAGAGGGAGAGACAGAGAGTGTGCGTGAGTGTGCGCAGGAGCAGAGGGAGGGAGAAGCAGACTCTCTGCTGAGCAGGGAGCCCAAGGTGGGGCTCAATCCCAGGATGCTAGGATCATGACCTGAACTGAAGGCAGACACTTAACTGACTGAGCTAGCCAGGACCCCACATTTTTTTTTTTTTTAATAGACAATGTGTTGAATCACATTCTGGGGAAGGCCTAGGAGATAAGTTTTATTTTGGGGGGGGGGTGGCTCTTAACAACTATGGAGGCAGGAATAAGAATGCTCTGAGTTAATATATGTAGGGTTTTTCCTGCTCTGGAGTCAATGATTTTGTGAAGTATCTTAAAAAATCTATTCCCTAAGATTGCACAAAACACCTTCATTCCTCTTTGTGCATACATGTGATTTATTTCTTGTTTCTGGAACTTACTACTTAATGCTTCTGCTAAGTTCATGAATATTTTAAATCAATTACCTAATCAATAGAGAAATTTTTCTCCTATTATATTTGGCTAATTTAACATTTGGCCAAATCAGAATGGTTGAATAAGATTCTACCAAATGTTATAGCATATCTTTGTAGTTTTTTTAAAAGGTATTTGCTAGGATTTGTATTTCCCTAAAGAGAGTTGAGTTTCTTCAACAAAATCATCCTAAATCACAACTGCTCTTGCCTTATTTTGAAATAAGCAGTACATCTTTTAAATGTGTATAGAAGTTTTATTTATTTTACCATTATCTCTCCCTCTTGATAACTAGGGAGGTGTACATACTTGTGTTAACCCCAGTGTATTAGGATTGATGTAGTCTATAACTTAACCTTATGTCCTGGAAATATGCCATAGTGGTAAGCTTTAAACTAAAACCCTCATATTGTTACCTTCCTTGGATGACAAGAGAAGGATGAATACTGTATCCTTCTTTCTTGTTTATCATGGCATGATTATGTTTTTCTTTAACACCGAGAAAAGGAAATTCATTATTGGTTTTCCTTCATTTCCTTTCAGACAAATGTAGGATTTTTACTAAGCTTGCAAGAATTGTAATTTGGGGGAGTGGCCTGTGCTATCAATAGATAAGGTTTCTAGTTATCCTTATTTATCTAGTTATCTAGGTATTACTGTGTTGGCCTTTTGAATTTCAGTTTGGGGAGTAAATGCTCAAAAGTTTCAATACCCAGCAGGACAAGAACTCATGGACTAAAGGGACTTTCTTCTGGTTGCTTTGGAGGGCAAACTATTTCCAAGACTTGCAAAGCTATTTTGGTTAGGTACACAGAAATCATAACTTTGTCTCTAGGTAGCATTTATAAGGAACTATTTATAGTGGTGAAAGTCTCTCTTTGGATTATGTTTTTATTAACCTTCTTCTATTGGATAGATTTGTGCCTTGATGCTATTTTAACATAATAAGATGGTTGTTTCATTTTCCTTCAATGAGGCAAATAGACCCCACCTTATAAGGCTTTCTACCCTGTGGCATCACCTGGGTACCTCCTAGTCACAGCTTCAGTTCAGCCCCTGAGTCAGAGAATTCTCTCTGGAGTTTTCAGCTGGAGTTTTCCTATCCTAGCTTGCTATCACATTGCCTGGAGAACTTTTTGACTCCATTCCTACTCTTGTTTTAAACCATATTCCCTTCTTCCCTGACTTTCTGGAGGCAAAGCCGATGCTTAGCCCGGCTTTGGAATGCCTGACTACAGGGCACTCAAATGCAAATCTCTGGTGCCTCTAAGATAGTATTCTGCCCCATAAACCTTCCAATCTGGAGGTCAAAGTAGTGGGGAACCTTAAGTTCTTAGTGGTGCTCCTGACTTTAGGTACCTCAGTGGAGAACCATGTCTTCCCAGCTGGAATGGGTAGCAGGGTTATAGGGATGTTCCCCTGCTCCTAAATTACCCACCACCTGGAAAATCTTTCAGATGACTGAAGCTAATGCCTTCTCCTTTAGATATTTTGCCCATGTTAATTTGAGTTTTCATTCTTTCAGGTTCCGTGGACGCTCATTTTTTTAAACGCCTGTCTCCTCTGCCTAGCAAGGTAAAAAAGATACATAAAAGCTCATTTAATTTCTCCAGATTTTTTAATAGATTTAATCAACTTTCTCATTCACCATTTGAATATGAAAGACTTTTTGAATATCAAAAATTTCACGTACCTTGAAAAGAAGCTTATGTGTGTCCTTGGCTGCCTGGTTGATAAAATGACTTTGGTGAGGGAGAATGTTAGCAATGTATGAATGAAAGATCCTGATTTGGGTGTTATTTGGACTAAGGTAAAAGAGAAGTCACACTCTGAATTATTTTTTTCTTTGGTGGGAGATCAATACTGTCTAGACATGGTCTCATTATGACTTTGCATTGACTAAGGCAGACTCGGTCAACAGTGGGGCTGACATTCCTGTAATCAGGCTGCTGGTGGGATATTTGTGTTGCCCGTTACTACAGAGAACCTCGGATTCACTGGTGTCCACTTTGTGTATCCCAGCATCATCCCTCTCAACTGTAGGGTTAGCCTAGATGACGGCATATGCCAACTCCTAACTTTTTTAAGAGTCTGAATCCTAGAAGTCCTGGAAGCTGCTCTTTAGGATTTTCTAGCATGTTTGGTGATAGTTGCATAGGGCATGAGAGGAACTTTGGAGCATTTGAATCCTCTCTGGTCTCTCAAACATAAAACTAGAGACAGTCATACGACTCACATGTAGAGGCCTCAGCCCACATCTGAAAGCCCAGCTATGTTCCCTGTCATACAGCTGCCTCCCCATTAATTTCTACAAATAATACCCTCACGGATGGAAATGTCACCATTTTTATATTCAGACTAATTCTCATTTATAAGAAATTTTCATCTATTTGAGTACATTTTTAAATTGAGGAAGTATATGATTCTTTGCCTAGGAGCAGAACTTAAAAATCTTGTCTTCTCCCTGTTAGATATTCTGACTCCTGGCCGTGCTGCTCTGCACAGCATCTTAAATCCTTCGTTTGTGGTTATTTGTTGGCATTTTGCAAGAGAGTGAAGCAATGTCTGAGCCACTAGAGGCCAGAGGTGGCCCAGCCTGACTGGGTTTCCAACAGTGGAATAAATGTGATTTGTCTAGCATCTTTACTTTTAAACTTTGGGAAAGATGACCATAGACTTTGAGAAATAATGCTGATTATATAAAGGATTGCTCATGATGAAAGATCTCTTTCTGGAAATTTAAGTGTTCTAGTATATTAGCATTATTGATCATTCTCTTTCCACATAGTCTACAGATGATCTTAGAATCCTGAAACTATTATTCTTCCTTGTCTAGTGTAATTACCAGAACAAGGAATAATCTAATTAAAAGACAACAAGAATGTGTTCTAATTGTTATAATAAATTATGCTAATACTCAATGCATTTACTTTTCAACAGGAATTTATTTAATGAGTTGACAGCCTGTCCTTTATTGCCACAATCTTAACTTTCATTTTTCCTAAACAAGACAACTTACAGTAGGATAGTAACTATCCAAGAATCCGTTGAGTCGTTAAGAGAATCTAAGGTCCCATGTAGTACATATGGATGAAGAAATGGGTCTGGAGTTTTCTAGATGAAATAATTACCCAAGACGGAAGAAGGTGAACTAATGACCAGTAGAGTCTATAGTAAAAATCAGTAACTGACTGTGGCACTGAAGACAATGGGCTTTTCATTTGTGTTTTAATTATCAAGTGTAGTGCTTCATGATAATATGATACTAACTCGTGTAATTGTGTTTGCTTAATTTTGGGCGTTTTATACAAATCTACTAGACACCATATTGTTTATTACATGTATGAGATGGTGCCTTCATTAAAGTAATATCATGATGAGGCAAAAATTCAGGAAATCACTTTTGATAGCCCTTATGTTTTCTACAGAAGATGCCAGTCTCCCTGCTGATTTAAACATAATTCAGATATAGTGTGTTGTGTAACTGTATGAGGAAGGACTCAGTGCAGTATGGGAAAAGATGTCAAGAAGGATCTGAGGAGAAATAAAAATCTGTGTAGAGAATGGAGGGACGCATACAGATCAATTCTAAATAAATACAGCCACTCAACATATTTGAGAAAAGCAGATTCCCAGGTTGATTCCTTGTTATTCTCCCTTGACATAACGATCTTTGAAATTTAATTAACAAGCCTTCAGGTAGAAAGGGATATCGGTACTTAATCGAGACTAGAAAGTGTTTTTGGAAGGGACATTTTCTCAAGATAGGAATTCTGTGGGAATAATTTTCCACTTTTGAAAGATTAATCCATTCAAAGTGTCAAGTTCATCAAGAAGTATGGGGCTGGCAACACATGCAGATTCCAGTTTCTACTCCTGAAGTTAACTCACTTAAGAATAGCAGCCACCGAGACAAACCAAAACAACATGCACAGCATAAAAGAAATTAGAATTAAAAGAAAATGATCTTCAGTGGCAAAGGAATGCAAGCAAATTTCTTCCCATTCTGACGTGCATCAGTTAAACAGGTTGATGATTTTTTGCCTGCTTGCTCCCTGTCTTAATATTCTAGTTCACTTCTTCATTTTCAAGGGGAAACTTTCATATGTTCTTTTTTCTGTTCTAAAAAGGTGACATTTCTTTCAAGTCCACCAGGCTTCAAGATTTCTTTCCTTTAAAGGAGGCTGAGTTCTATAGAGCTCCTAACCCACCTGAAGACCCCTCACCACCAGGTCTAAATTAGATCAAGTACCCAGGTGGGTCTGACCTACCTTGTTTCCAAGGCATGGACAGTGTCTGCCTTTGAGAAGCAGCATGGATGGGACACTCATTTCTTTTCTCTCTCTCTTTTTTTTTTTTAACTTTGACAATTTTTTTTTACTGTGGAAAAATATAAAGAACACAAAATTTTCCATTTTAAGCATTTTTAATATGCAATTCAGTAACATTAAATATGACTTTTTAAAATGATTTGAACTGAAAAGGAAATAAGCCTGTGCTCAAAGAAGCACTTATGTTGTGCATAAAGATTTTTTAATTTGTATCCTGCTTTATATTTGTTTCTACCCTTGCTGAAATTAATTATTACCAAAAGCGTGTGCTAGTTATAACCAGTGATACCTGTCTATGTGAAGCCAGAACAGAATTCCATCTACATTCTAGAAGAGACTCTAGATGCTCCTAGTGGGTTTGGAAGGGTATGTGGCTGGGGGTCTGCATAATAAATGGTGGCCATGTCTCTCTCTGAAGGTCCTGTGGGCATTTTTGGAGCTCAGAGTATAAATTTGACACGTTGTACATAAATCTGGTATTTTTTTCTCAGCTGCTGGCATTGGAAATTTTTGTTTAGTAAATAATGCAAAATACCCGTTAATATTTTGACAAAAACTGACAAAATCTGGGGAATTCAAAGCTACAGGGAAGCTGAAACTTGTCACGTCACTGAACATGCTGCCATCTAGCCATTGACTTGGGCCATGCTACTTCACTCACTGATCACAGAGACCCCGAAATCATTCCACAGGCAGGATGGAGCATGTTTAAAATGGGGTGCAGGAGGGAGGGGCTCAGCTGAGTCTTCTATTTTTATCGGCCCTTAACACTTCCTACCAGTACATAAATTAAATTTTGATACCTATGAGAATAAAGATAGTGTTAATAATTCATTGAAAATCTACATTTAAAAGCATGTAATACTAGCAGTCATTGTTTTGAATATTATGTTCACCAGTTTCATCTATTTGGAAGTTCTCTGTGGTACCTAGAATAAAACTTAAACTCCTTAGTAGAGGATGAGGGCCCCCTAGCACTCCCCCACTTACCTGTGTTTCCCTCTTCCTCTCCCCTTATTCCTACGAATGTTCTGTACTTCAGCCTGGCATTACTTCATATCATTTCCCAAACATGCTATGTTCACTTCTCTTAGGCTTTTGCACATCTTCTCCCTTTGCTTGGAAACTCCTTGAACTACTGAACCTTCAGAATCCAGCTCACACATCTCCTCCAAGAAGCTTCTGCCAGTTCTCCCAAACAGTGCAGCTCATTCTCTCTGTGTCAGCACTCTGACCATTACAGACTTGCATTTTTGCTCTTAAAATACGTAATTATTTTTACATGTCTACTTCTCCTGCCAGAATCAGAGTTCCTTATAGCCTACTGACATTTCAACTCAATAGGATCCAGTTTATATATATATATATATATGTAGCTTTCCNTACATCTCTTATTTTTGAGTTTCTACTAAGACCTAGGAACTTAAGGCTTTCAAGTACTGAATGAAAATGACAGTCCACCTGGTGTTAACTCAGAATCCTGTAACCAGTGAAAACATCCTTCAGGAATGAAAGGGAAGTCAACATATTCTCAGTTGAAGGAAAACCAAGAGAATTTGTGACCAGTAGAGTTACTCCAAAAGAATGGCTAACAGAAAGGAAATGATTTAAAAAAGAAAAAAAAAAAAAGGAACCTTGGAACAGAGGAAGGAAGAAAGAACACAGTAAGCAAAAATATTGGTAATTAGGCTTATTTTTTTCCTCTTGAAATTTCTAAATTATGTTTAAAGATTGAAGCAAAAATTACAGTACTCTCGATGTGCTGCAAATGATTGCAATATTTAAGGTAATTATAAATGGAGACAGTAAGGGACATAAAGGGAGGTAAGATTTCTATAATTTATTCAGAGTGGTAAAATGACACCGGTCATTTTATACTCATAAGTTATGAATATATAATATAATACCTAGAGCAACCACTATAAAAGTTATACAAGGAAATGTACTCAAAAACACTTTAGATTCATTAAAATAGAATTCCAGAAAATGTTCAGATAACCTACAAGAAGGCAGGAAAACAAAAACAGAAAAACACAATCCAGAGAGAACAAAGAGCAAACAGAAATAAAATGCTAGGCTAAGTCCTAAAATATCAACAATTACATTAAAGTTAAATGGTCTAAATATATCACTTATAACAGAGATGGGCAGAGTTGTTTGAAAAACATGATCCCACTATATACTGTCTATAAGAAATTCACTTCAAATATAACAAAAGAGGCAGATTAGAAGTAAAAGGAAGTAAGACATATATCATGCAAGTATTAATTAAAAGAAAGCAGGAGTAACTGGTTCTTCAAAGAAGTTAATAAAATTGACAAACATCTAGGCAGACTGACAAAAAAAAAAAAAAAGGACAGAAGATACAAATTACCAATATCAGGAATGAAACAGGATATCACAGTGGGCCCAGCAGATATCAAAAGAATAATAAAAGAATGCTGTGAACAGCTCTACAGATGTAAATTTAACAACTTAGAAAAAATAGATCTCTTTCTCAAAAAACACCAACTTCCACAATTTACCCAGTATGAAATAGATAGTTTGAATATATATATTCCTATAACTATTAAGGAAATTGAATTCATTTAAAAACTCCCCCAAAAGAAATCTCAGGCCCAGATGATTTTGCTGGAGAATTCTACCAAACATTTAAGGAGGATTTAACATCAATTTTACAAAGACTCTTCCATGAAATAGAAGAGAATACAATTCATCTTGTGAAGCTAGTATTACATAGACACCAAAGCCAGGCAGAAACAATATAAAAAAAGAAAACTATAGATCGATAATCCTCATGTATATAGACACAAAAATCCTTAACAATATATTAGCAAATAGAATTCATCAAAAAAATAGACATGATAATGAATAGACCATGGGCTCTATTCCAGGGATTCAAGGCTAGTTCAATATTAAAAAGCCAATCCATGTAAGGCACCATATTTATAGACAAAAGAGGGGGAAAAAAAATCACATGATTTTATCAATTGATGCAGAAAAAGAATTTGATAAATTCAATACTGATTTATGATAAAAACTCTCAGAAAAATAGGAATAGAGGGGAACTTCCTCAACTTGATAAAGAGCATCTTTTTAAATTACCCACAACTAACATTATACTTAATGATGAAAGACAGAATGCTCTTCAAGTCCGGAAATAAGGCAAGGATGTCTATTTTTGCCACTCCTGTTCAACATAGTGCAGGGATTTCTAGTCGATGTAGTAAGGCAATAAAAGAAATAAAAGGCACACAGATAGAAAAGAAGAAAGAAAACTGTCACTACTACTGATGACATGATTTTCTACTTGGAAAATCCTAAGTGATCTAAAAAAAAAAAAAAAAAGCCTCTTAAAGCTCAGTGAGTTCAACAGGTTGTAGGATATAAGATAAATTTTAAATATAAGTTGTATTTCTGTATACTAGTGGTGAACAGGTAGACACTGTAATTAAGAATACAGTGTATAGGGGGCACCTGTCTAGCTTAGACAGAGGAGTGTTCGACTCTTGATCTCAGAGTCCTGAGTTCAAGCCCCAAGTTGGGTGCAGGGATTACTTAAAATAAATAAATAATTTTAAAAAGAATACAATTTATAGTAACTCAAAACTATGAAATTCTTAGGTATAAATCTAATAAAACATTTACAGAACTTACAGGCAGAAAATGACAAGATACTGAAGAAAGAAATCATAGAAAATTTAAATAAGTGGAGAAACATACAATGTTCATGATTTGGAAGTCCCAACCTAGTAAGGATACCAGTTCTCCGCAAATTGATATATAGGTTTAATGTAGTTGCTACCAAAATCACAGCGTGATTTTTTTTTTTTATGTAGACAGGATTATTCTAAAATTTATATGGAGACGAAGGAACAATATTGGAAAAGAATAAAGTGGGAGCAATAGTCTACCCAATTTCAAAGCTTATATGATAGCTACTATGTGGCTATTCTTGGAGTGCTAAACACAGACATCAGTGGATCAGGATAGGGAGCCCAAAAAGTAGATCTAAATGAATATACCCAACTGACTTTGGACAAATGTGCAATTTCCCTCAATGGAGAAAAGAGAACCTTTTCAATAAATGGTCTTGGAACAGTTGACAAAAAAGGCACCTAAAACTTAATCTCACACCTTATATAAAAATTAACTCCACTAATGAATCATTGAACACTACATCAAAGACTAATGATGTACTATATGCTGGCTAACAACATAATTTAAAAAATTAACTCAAAATATGTCATGGACTTAAATATGAAAAAAATCCCATAAAACTATAATGCAGTAAGATGAAAACATAAGAGAAAATCTTTGGAATCTAGAGCTAGGCAAAGAGTTCTTAGACTTGACACCAAACATCATACATAAAAGGAAAAAAAAATGATATATTGGACTTCATCAGAAGTAAGACTTTTGCTCTGTTAAAGACACTGTTAAGAGGATGAAAACACAAGCTGCAGACTGGGAGAAAATATTTACAAACCACATATCTCACAAAGCACTAGTATCCAGAATACATAAAGATCTTTCAAACTCAACAGTAAAAAACCAAACAATCCAATTAAAAAATGAGCAAAAGTCATAGACATTTCACTGAAGAGGTTACACAGATGGCAAATAAGCACATGAAAAGATGTTCAACAGTATTAGCCATCAGGGAAATGCACATTAGAACCACAACGATGTATAACTCTCCACTTACCAGAATGGCTGAAAAAAAAAAAAAAAATCCAGTGATAGCACCAAGTGCTGGTGAGAATGCAGAGAAACTGGATTACTCATATAGGGCTGGTGGGACTATAGAGTGGAAAATGTTAGTTTCTTATAAAACTAAATATGTACTTACCATACTCTTGGGCATCTTTCCCAAGGAAATGAAAATTTATGTTCACACAAAAACCCGTACACAGATATTCATGGAAGCTTTATGTGTAATAGCCAAAAACTGGAAATAATCCAGATATCCTTCATTGGGTAAATGATTAAACAAACTGGGGTATGCCCATACTATGGACTGGTACCCAGCAATGAACCTTTGATGCATAGAGACTACTTGGCTGAATCTTCAGGGATTTAGGTTGAGAAAAAACAAAGCCAGTCCCAAAAGACGACAATACTGTATGATTACATTTATAGAACATTCTTGATATGACAAAATTATATAAATGGAGAACAGATTTGTGGTTGTCAAGGGTTAGGGAAGGGTAGGGTAGGAGGGAAATGGTTGTGGCTTTACAGGGGCAGTAAAAGGATCCTTGTGGTGATGGAAATATTCTGTATCTTCACTGTGTCAATGTTAGTATCCTGGGTGTGTTATTGTACTGCAGATTTGCAAGATACTACCATTGGGAGAAATTGGGTAAAGGGTACATGGAATCACTGAGTTTTTTCTAACTTGCACGTGAATCTCCAATTATCTCAAAATAAGATGTTTATTTTTAAAAAGGAGAGGGAGTCTGGACAAAAAGAAAAGGGGAAAATATAGCTGAATGTAATTGTAGAAGCTACCTTAAAAGGCCAGAGACTGGTTTAGAAGGTGGAGGTGGGGAGTTGAAATCTAAACAAAAATTCCAGAAAGGGTCAGGAATTAGTAGCATTATAAATTGATGAAAATGAGAGTGAGTGAATATGAAAAGAATGTTGAAATAATAATACATGGCTAGTAGATCCCCAAAGTCCTCCCCTACCCTGCATAGCCTGGGAACTGCTTCTCTCATCCTCTTCTTTCCTGACCAGGGAGAAGACTGAAGGGGGTGAATCACAGGGTCTGAGACTGGGGTTACCAGGCCAAGCTGAGGACAGGGGTATGATGATGAAAAGAGAGGTATTAAGTGAAAGTCTCCATAATTGGGCTCCCACGCTTTCCTACTTAGATCCCAGAATCTGTTAATTAATGAGAGGCAGGTTTATAAACCTGAGGCAAGAAATTGGAAGACACTTTTCTGGGGAATTTGACCAGCCCAAGAACACAGACCTAGAAATACTAACCATCAGGACTTCCTTCAAGCCAATCACACTAAGCCTGCATTGTTCAATATGGTAGCCACTAGCAACATGTGGCTACTGGGCCTTGAAATGTGATTAGTCTGATCTGAGATGGGCTGTAAATGTGAACCACACTGACAATTTTGAATACTTCATATAAAAAAAGGAAAATATTTTATTAATTTTTATTACATGTTGAAATAGTATTTTTACATATTGGGTTAAATAAAATATTAAAATAATTTAAAGATGGGGCACCTGGGTGGCTCAGTTGGTTGAACATCTGCCTTCGGCTCAGGTTGTCATCCTAGGATCCTGGGATCGAGCTCCATGTGGGGCTCCCTGCTCAGCGGGGAGTCTGCTTCTCCCTCTGCTCCTCCCCAACTCGTGCTCGCTCCGTTTTCTCTTGTGCTCTCTCTCAAATAAATAAATAAAACCTTTTAAAAAAGAGTTTAAAAATGAATAACAGACTGCATTTCTCCCAGATAGAAAGCAGAAAAAACAACTTTTATGGAGTCTCAGTGTTTTTATTAGTAAACTTAAAGCAACACGGTATTAACACAAAGGGAGCAATCAGCCAGGAAACTGAGAAAAAAAAAAAGTCCTAGCCACATACATATGATATGTGTGATGCATTTTTCTCTAGCTATTTCCTTTTGGAGTTGCTGAAGCCAGAAGTAGGCAGGCCTCCTGGATACACTTATGGATTGTTTCGTCCTCCTGAGTTTATCTTAAAGTCTGGATAAGGCTGACATAGACTTAGGAAAATAACCAAGGTCCTTCATGTATCAGTAGGAGTACGTCCAATGTGTAGTGGTTTGTTGAGTGAGTCAGTCTGTTTGGATTGGAATCCTAGGTGTGCAATTTAGTAACTCCCTGATTTAAACCAAGTGACTTTCTTTGCCTCTATGTCCTCATCTGTAGAATGGGACTAAAAATAATAGTGTTCTTTAAAAAAAAAAAAAAGAAAGATTTATCTATTCATTTTAGAGAGAGAGAGAGCAATCCCAGGACTCTGAGATCATGATCCTAGCCAAAACCAAGAGTTGGGGGCCCAACTGACTGAGCCACCGAGAAGCCCCCAAAATAATAGTATTCTTAAGGTCATTGTGAAGATTGCATGATTTAATGTGTGAAAAATGCTTAGTGCCTGACACATACTAAGCATTGTATAAATGTTATCTTTATTATTGCTGTGGGCTAGTGGCTCTAATATCATCTCTAATCCCTAGGACGGCCTCTGAGGAAGTAGTGTTATGAGAATTGGAGGCTTTGAGAAAAACAAGAACTGCTCTCTTGGGCCATAAAGTCATTTCCATTATCCATCCTAACTTGTGTTATAATCGTAGCACCTCACTGCTGAAAGAAGCCTTGTATTTATTTATTTATTTTTTTTAAGATTTATTTTAGAGAGAGAGTGCGAGGGCAAGCATGAATAGGAGAGGCAGAAGGAGATGGAGAGAGAGTTCCAGGCAGATTCCATGCTGAGCGCAAAGCCTGAGCTCAACGGGGAGCTCGATCTCACAACCCCCCGAGATCACCACCTGAGCACAAACCAAGAGTTAGTCGCTCAACCGGCTGTGCCACCCAGGCACCATGAAAGGGGCCTTTTATTATTTTAAGATTTTACTTATTTATTAGAGAGAGTGAGAGAGAGCAAGAGCGGGGAGGAAAGGGAGGAGCAGATTCCCTGCTGAGCAGGGAGCCTGATGCAGGACTTGATCCCAGGACCCTGGGATCATGACCTGAGCTGAAGGCAGATGCTTAACCGACTGAGCCACCCAGGTGCCCCTGAAATAGCCTTTTAGATCATCCTAAGAGGATACTGAACCTGTCTGCCCGGTGCATGGTTAAGGGCTGGGCTCTGGGGTTGGGGAGTCTTGTGTTCAAATCTTGACTCCACCACTCAGCACAGTCAGGTGGTGCTGGATGAGCTACTCACCTCCCCTCTCCAACCTGACATCGTGAGAGTTTCTCCCTCAGAGATCGTTATAGGGATTGCATTAGATAATGCATGGAAAGCCCTTGGCATGCTAAGTGCTGTGTAATTGTTAATTTTTTATGATGTGATTTTTATTACAAATATGATCTAACTCTCATGAGCTAGTTAAGTGGTAGAGCTACAGCCGAAACTCTGGTAGGCCTTTTTATTCAGTGCTCTCTCTTCTCTACTTTGCTACTTAATTGGTTAGTTTTCATTCATCCTTTTAGAGTCTACATTTCTAAAGTCAGAGTTGTTAGTGAAGATTTTATAAGAACACTTTCCCAGAGTTTTTTTTGAACTGCCAAGTCCAGAGACTTAGGATGTAGCTTGGTGCTGAAGTAATTGGCTCTCTTAGTCTTGCATTCTAAGAAGTTCTCCTAGGGTAAGGTTGAGAACCATGAGAGGAACTCTCACATTTGGGTAATTGCTTTCAGGAATAAGTTGCCTTGTGAAAACATATGTGATTCAGCTGCAACTCCTTCCTTCCCTCACCACGCCGTTTTTGAAAATCTCATGATATATCTTCACAATCTTGTTTTCTGAGTTTCCCCTTTTAACTATTGCCTCAAGTACCATCGCTTAATATTATTTTCTTTTCAATTTATCAACTAGTTGGGGAAGTGATGTACTTGGTAGCATGAAGAGTTTCTTAAGAATACAGAAACGATTTAATCTTAGGAGGATGCAGAAATGATTTAATTTTCTACCTGTCAAAGGTTTGAAGCATCATGAAACTGGTGTTTGCCAGGTACTTGAAGAAAAGGGTACACGATTTACTGCCACTACATTACGTCAACAGCCAGTTCGTGGTTAGAGATTAATTCAGAAAGCCTCATTAATATGTTGTGCTAATGACAAGGATGACATGTTCTAATACCTCCTTCAATGTAGTGTTTGTTGTTTTTTATGTGTGTGTGAATTGGATTGATTTGGCCATGAACAAGACAGAAGCCTAAAGCACTCTAATATCTAATAGGTGTCTTCTAAATTTCTTTTAAATTTGTACCCTTCTTCCTGGTTGTTAACCACATAGATTATTACTATGGTTTCATCTCCCCAGTGTGGAGTTTTGATATAAAAGGACTAACAGTTCTTTTCCAAAATAACTGAGAAAACATCAGGAAATAGAATTGCACAAGTATTTCAATTTTGTCATAAAGAAGCTTACCATGTTCCCGTGTTATTTAGACATAAATTAAAACCATGGCATTATCTTGCTTTGATTAGCATGAGAGTAAGAGAAATGTTTTATTATAAGGGCCTCGTTCCCTTCAAAAAATCTCGAAGGATACCTTAAATTTCTCGTACCACTTTCTTCTTGTGGTTTCCACAGTTGTTTTGTTTGGTTAATGAGCTGCTTCACAGTGACAATCATGCTAAATTTTTCGGCTACTTTTTCAAGCTCTCCCTCTCAAACTGGAGATTAGAGAGAAATAAGAAGTTTCAGACACACACACACACACACACCCGCCCATAACTGAATCCAAGTTGAGCTAGGTAAGGTTTGTAGTCTTCATTTATCCACGTACCAATCAGAAATTATTGAATGCATTTCATTTAGAATCTATGTGAAGTACCGTGAAAACTTCAAAAGGTGCTTTGGACAGTTCCCAGAGCTCAGGAAACTTGCCCTTCTGTTCCTGTTTTACTTTCCCTTCCTTTTCCCCATCCACCAAGTCCCCAAAGAATTTGAAGCTGTTTACTAAATTAAAGGTAGTGGACAAGCAATAGAACAATTAACCATAAAACAGAAATGTGACCATCTTTACTGCCGTAAGTTGGCAGGTCCTTGGAATGAACCAAATTTGATTGTAAGGCTCCTGGACCCTAAGGCAGAAAGGGAATTATTTGGCTTATATAGTATTCCTGGTCTCACAAGAGAAAGCATTACAGTTTTTCTATGCACATGGAATCTCTTGGGAACAAAACTAAAGGTAGAATTCTTGGTTGTAAATGCTGACTCTAGTGCATTTTTTAAACAAAGGAATAAGGTAAGACTCCGGGCATGGATCACATCTGCTTTGCTTACTGTTATGTCCCAGGGTTCTGCAACTGACTCTTGGGGGTTATTTGATACATAGTTGTTTAATTAAATTAAACTATTCAATGTAGAGTTTTACACTAACTTTTAATAACAACGAAGACACACTGTATACTCTCTGTCTTTGAATGTTGTGTTCTAATTTCCTAGAATGCCAGCCTTCCACACCGTGTTTAGCTCCTTCTCATCCTGCAAGCCTTGCGTTTAATTCAACCTCCTTTGTTTTAGTATCTCTTAGAGCGATCTCCTCCTTTCCTTTAGACCTATTGGCTCAACTGGAAAAGATACACTCCCTGGGGGAGTCTTTGACTTGGGTGCAGCTCCCCTAAGAGCCTCTACGAGTTAATGTTTGATTTTGATCACCTTAGGAGCCCACAACCTAGCGTAGTACTTAGAGTGACTTATTAGATACCCAGTAAATACTTTTAGTGAATGTAAGTAATTAATTACTAAACAATGCAGTGATGTGTGCTTCTAATGAACTTTGAATGAAAATGAGGATAATGGATGAAAATGTAGATTCTGTTAAACATAAAAAAACTGGTGGTAACTACTCTACTGAATTCTAACCATGTTCCAGGTCCTCTGCATAAATTGTCCCCCTCATAACTCGGTGAGGAAGGCAAAGTTACTGTCTCCATGTTTCCCATCCAGGAGAATGAGCACGAAGGTTGACAACTGGATAGAGTCATGTACTTGATTGGTAAAGCCCAGGATTCAAACGTTCTTATTAACCACGATGCAAAATTGTCTCCCTAAACTATTTTACTAAAGCATCCTGACGTTTATGTCTGGAGACACAAAGTGATAGTATCCTCCTGTGTCCTGAAGAATGTGGTAAGTCACCTTGTGAGAGACGACCCCCCGTGATTTCATTGTGAGGCTTCAGCTGTGTTTCTAGCCAGGAACAGAAAACGTAGAAGCAGAGGCCATACAATTCTTTCTTTTGTTCTCAGAGGATGGGTGTAGGATGTCTGTTTTACCCATCCTCTGTGGTGTGCAGCCCCCTTGCCGAATGCCCTTTGCCGCAGCTCCATTCATAAGGAGTTATCACATACTTCATTTGTTCATTTAAAAATCCCATGTTTATTGCAGTGCAGAGCAGCCACATTATTATAAGTAGTTAGACAAATTAAATGATTTTGTGTACTAGCTCTGAAAAGTCTAATTTCCATGTGCAGAATCATCACCAATTCAAAGGCACAAAAATAGCACATTTACATTGGTAACTTACTCATAGTGTTCCCTTCCTACCTTTTTTATTTTGTTTTGTTTTGTTTTGTTTTGTTTTAATTGTTAGAAACCAACTCAAACCTTACCTGTAGGATGAGACATATGAGGATAATATTTAAATATTAGGGCCTTGATGGGGTGAAGCCATTAAGGTAAATCCAGCCCTGTACTGGTGCCTTCTGCCTCCTCAGTGCGTTCTATACAGAAGTGGGGATTGCCAGAGTTTTCTTTAAGGGTTCAGCTAACTGCTTCTTCAAGGCCTTAAGGTCTTTCAAGTAAATGTACATATAAGGCATTTTTAAATATACAATATTGACCCAGGAGGAAGCATTGGGTCTTTTGGGGCTTTCATGATTACTGTACTTTCCTGCAAGCTTTTTTCCTCCACCAATTCTCCCTCTAGGAAGAGGAGGAATGTTCTGGCTTCTTTAAAGAATGACCTCCTTGACTTAAGGAGAATCCTTTGATTATTAGCAGCAAAAATCTTAAAGCTAACTCCAACTCTTTTTTTTTTAAATCCCAAATTCCATTTCGGAAGGGCAAAAAAAAAATCTCATCTCAAGCCCTAGAACATAGAAGGTTAATGGTGGACTTGCTTCAAGGAGAGAAATATGAAAAGCAAAATTGCTAAGTCTGCTGAGAACTAATCAAGTATATTGTTCCCTTGATTCTAGAAAATTACAACGAGCCTTTTAGAAAGGTTGAAAAGATGTCCATGGCATGCTCTCAGTTTACTTTGTCTGTAAATGCATGTTTCCCTCTTCCCTGTGGTTCCAGAGGTGCTGGTAAGTGCTGACAATAATGGCTGTGGTGGCCGGCAGCCTTTCCCCTGGCAGAGGTCCGTGTCTTTCCAAATGACAGATGGTTCCCTCTGCTGGCTGAACTTAAAGTCAGCCCTCCATACTGAGCCAACCCGGAGGAATCACCGTCATTAGTCTCACTGATTCCTAAAACGTAGTGTTGAGTTTTATTCTTAAAAAACCAACCATCTGTGACCAGTTTAAGTGCACTTTTGAACTGGTGATGACTTCCTGACTCCCCTCCTTCCTCCCTCCTTCCCTCCCACCCCCACTTCTTTCCTTGTGTCTCCTTCCTTATCTCCCTTCCTCCCTCCCCTCCTTCCTTCATTTCGAGAAAATTTTAAAAGTATTGAGACCACACAAAGGAATACAATAAACATCTGTATTCCCACTATCAAAAAATGAGCATCTGTCTCTGTTTAGTCATAGCTGCTTACAGGTTGTTTGTTTAAGGAAATTATTGATGAAATCAAATTCCCTTTGAACTACCCTATTCTGTCTTTCCTTCCACTTTCTCTGGTGCCTGCACCTCCTGCTCAAAATTCCCCACCATAGATTTAGGATGTATTTGACTGGTTTGTTGTTTATATTTATACACACATATATATGTATCCACAACCAATACATACTATTGTGTTTGCATGTTTAAAATTTTCCTTCTCGTTTTTTATATAAGACATTATTTATAAAACATATCTGTATTGATGCTTATAAAACCAACTGATTTCTTTTAACAGCTGCATAATACTCCATCTTATAAGTATAATGCATTTTATTTACCTATTCCCTTTTCATGGCACATTTTAGGTCATTTCCACGTTTTGCTGTACTTAGAAGAAAAAACAAAAAAAAAAAAGCAAAACCACTGCCGTGATCTTTTTAGTATGTATCTCCTTGTGCATATGTTTCTTGAGCCCAGTATACCTGGCAAGCAGATTCGCTATGTCATGGCATATGTGACAAATGTAATAAATTTTTGATAAATGTAATAAAATTTCTCACTAAAGTGATATACCAGTTCATTGTTCTGCCAGAAGTAAACTAGAACATCATAATATTTTTTCCTGTTTTTTGGGCAACACTGAATTTTGTCAGTCTTTTTTGTGTTGACTTCTTTGATATAATAAAAATAGAATCCTATTATTTTGTTTTGCATTTTCTTCTAGTGAGGCTGAGCTTTTTTTTTTTTAAGTCCATTGAGATTTCTTCTTTGAACTACTAATTTTTCTATTTGCTGGTTCATTTTTTCCCTTGATTTAGGAGTTCCTTATATATTCTGTCTGTTAAATATATTGCCAATATCTTCAGCTGGTCTGGCACTGAGAAGATCATTTCTTCAGATGATTGGTACGGTGAAGTTGTTATGGTTTCTAATTTAATTCTAAACATTATCAAAAAGTCAGGCGTATCTCTCTACCTCTAGTCCCTTGCAGATCCTTTTGGCTCTACTTTCAAAATATGCAGCAGATGACGACCAGTATTCCCTATCTCCCATGCTTCCTGACTGGCATCTGTATTCACTAGGATTGCTACAGGACCTGCCAAAGTGGCTCTCTTCAGTTTATTCTCAAAGAACCAGAGAGATCTAACCAAACAAATGACGTCTTATTCCCTCTCTACTCAGAATTGTCCATTGGCTTTCCAACTTGCCACAAGTGAAAGGCCAAGTCCTCGTAATGGCCCAGAAGTTCCACTACCATCCAGGTCCCTGCCGCAGCTCTGACCTTGTCTCCTACCACTCTCCCCTCACTGTCCAGCCACACTGGCTACTGTGCTGTTCTTCCAGCACACCAGGCAGTCTCCTGCCTTGGATTGTGGTTTCTATTCCCTACACCTGGAACTTTCTTCATCCAGAAGCATCTTCATGGCTGTCTTCTGCACCTCATTCATGTCTTTCCTGAGATGTTACCTTCTTTGCTTAAAAATGCAAAAATTTCCACACACTTGCTGTATTAATTTCCTGGGGTTCCCGTAACAAAGTACCACAAACTGAGTGACTGAAGATGACAGGAATTTATTGGCTCGCCATTTTCGAGGCTACAGGTCTGAAATGGAAGTGTTGCCAGGGCCCTTCTTCCTCTGAAACCTGCAGGGGAATCCTTTCTTGCTTCTTCTTGGCTTCTGATAGGTCCTGAGCCTTGCCTGGCTTGGAGCTGCCTCTCTCCAGCCTCTGCCTTTGTCATCACATGGTGGTCTCCCTGTGTGGGCTCTGTATTCCCACGGTCATCTTCTTCTAGGGACTCATCTTAACTAATTATATCTGCCATGACCCTATCTCCAAATAAGATCACATGCTCAGGTTCTAGAGGTTAGGACTTCAACGTATCTCTTTTGGGGGAATAAGGCCATAATTTAACCGTAAGATTCATCCTGGTCACTTATTCCCTTTCCACTTTGTGTTTCTCCAGAGCATGTAGCACTGTTTAACCAACCGTGTCTTTTACATTTTTGTTATATTTATGGTCTGTCTCCCCCACCAGAATGTCGGCATCGTGAAGGCAGGATTTGGGGCTATCATGTTCACTGCTACAGAGAACCGTCCTGACATTTTAGCAGGAACTCAATAAATATTTATCAAATGAATGATTATCTCTGTTTAATGACTACATTGAGCAGATCATGTAGCATGACATGGCCCAAAACCATTAGATAAAGAAAGGAAATAATTACCTTTAAACAAAATCTTAGGAAATGAATAGGTGTTTATAGTTGTGATACTTTAATTTCAAAGAAGGTCATGTGAAGAAATACCAGAGGTAGAGGTCAGAGCAGAGAAGAGCCAGCTGGAGGATTAGTACATTGTCATTGAGTGATTTATGGGCAGTGAGGTCCCTCTGGCCTCCTTGTGACTTCTCTGCTTCCGAGTTATCCCTGCAAGTAAGGTGGGGCACAGGGCTCTCACTTCGCCTGAACACCCAATGTGTGCCAGAGACTGTGCTTGGTGCTTTATCTTCATTTAAAAAAAAAATTATCCTTCTGATAACTATAGTCCTCAGATATTATTATGCCCATTTGACAGAGCTGGCAAGTGAGGCTCAATGAAGTTGAGAAGCTGTATAAGACACAGAGACAGTAAATGCATTATCAGGATTCAAGCTCAGGACCAAAAAACACACATTCCTTCCATTTTAAGATTCCCTTAGAGTCTTGTGGACACCACAGTTTCAAGGAAAGAGAGTAAACTGACCCATAAAATACTCTTTAGACAGATGATTTGGCATAGAGCACCATAAAACCAGAGACGTACTCTTCCTACCAGACTTGTGGTTCAGCCTCATCTTTTTGCAAAATAGAAAACCCCAGTGCCAGGACTGGCCAGCTCTTGGGAAGGTTCAAGTCATGCAACCAGAACAGTCCAGGACCAGAAGTGAGAAGATGTGTCAAGGCACTGTTCGCCCCTTCCTTTATGTGATCTTGTGTAAGTCACTTAAGCCACTCTTCAGCCACGATCTGGCTTGTGCTTAGTAATGAAACACCCACAGAAATCACGTGGGTGCCCTTATTCTGCCCTTTTAACACTTCCAGTGCAGTTGTGCTAGCTCGTATTCATGGTGACTGTCCCCAGTGAAGTTGCCTAGAGGCCATCCAGATCACTGCTCAAAAGATCACTTAAATTTCTTATTCATGGTGAAGTTATGGACTTCACCTGCCTGCCTAGACCCCCTATAAAAGCTCCATGCATCCTGTCACTGAGCATTCTGAAGAGATTGCAGTAATTGGAGAGGTAGTATTTACTTAATTTTAACTGTTTTCATGGAGTTTGATATAATCCACCTGCTTTGGGTGCATCCTTAAAATAGTAGTGACATTCTTATGTACACGTAGAATAGAACTTTTAAAATGGTAACATTTCTGGGTTCATTTCCCTCGGAGAATTTACCCTCTCTCGACTTCTATTTGTAGCTGCCATTTTAAAATTGGGGTATAAATATTATGTCAGTTAAATAAAGGAGTGATGACTTCACTTCTGGAAGAAAGCACTACCTTTCCTTTCCATGAAATGCAGCTTAACTGGTACCTGATTGACATGCCATTATATGATTCTCCCCCCACCAGACAGTTACACACATTTAATAATTTTTTTGTATGAAAAGTAAGGTTAAACAGCTACAAAATCAAGTTGTTATGCTTTGCATAGCTTTGAGAATGATCGTGGAATTGAAATGAAATTCATGTGGCAGGAGGATGCTTCCGATGTGAAACCTGTCTCCCAAAATGTCAGGGGATTGTTCTTGGTCAGAGGAAGTCTAGTGGCTTACCTTGGGCATGTGGGATAAATCTCAGAAAAAGACTAGAAGATGGGGCAAAATAATCACTTGTATTTATATGTTTTTGAATGGTTTCACTGGAAAGGTGACTATGCATTTTAAAAAGTAACAATAAAGGAAGAGAAATGTGTTCATGTGGTAAAATCTCCCCAGCATGTTGTCTGTGGACTGTGTTCATCTAACCGCTCGCTAGAACTCATGTGCTTACTCCTTTCCTTTTCTACCACTGTTTCTCATTTTTATTCCCTTAACAGTTACTCCCATTGTGAGGTCTCAGCAAACAATATAGCATGTGTAATAAATATAATACTGAAGAGCCCCCATGTTCCAGAACGCAAAGATACTGTACTCCTTTCTTTGCTTCCAGTCAAGACCCAGTCTCCTGTTTCACTTTATATTATCTGTCCACTTACCTTTGGCCCTGCCTTCGTTTCCTCTCGTTCCACAATTGCTTGAAGCCCATAGTTTATGCAATGTTTACAATTCAGGGGTTGCCCCTAAAATTTGTAGGACTGTGAGGCATTGCTACAATCTTCTAGGTGTACTCACCAAATGCAGATTTTGGCTGGATGGGACAGGCATCTTCACTTCTTAATGTGCCTGCTTCTCTCTGGTGAGTCACCTGCCTGTCTAGAAGGTTTACCTGGAAAACAGAGGAGGTTTAAGGAAAGTAAATGAAATGAAGTGAAGCACTGATATTACATCCTCTTACTATGACTCTTCGTATGGAGTGATTTGATCCTTGTGTTCTTGTCTGGTTGGTGTTTTTAAGCCCTGGAGCAAGACTCTTTTAAAGAAGTAAGTTGCCAATATGAATTATGTTTATCTGGATGTGGGTCATTTTAATATCAGTAATTAATAGGAAGAGGAATTGTAGACTATCGCTTCACGTTTTAGGCTCTCCGCTTACTCCTCTTTGCTTAGAAAGACTTCTTTTTCCTCTCCTAATAGTAACGGGCATTTGTTTCATGACACCAAATACCCACTCTTTGCTTTTTCTCTTCTTTAAGAGGACTCAGACTTCTGCTACTTACTGTGTGATCTCAGTTAACTCACTTAACCTCTCTGGTTGTTTCTTCCATAAAATGAGGCTAGTTATAGGAACTACCTCTTAGAATGGTTATGAAGGATGAGATGGCCACTTTTGTAAAATGATTAGCAAGGTACCTCACATTACAGAGGCTCTCAAGAAATGATAAGGATTATTCTTAGAAGGAAACGTGTACTTACCAACTCTGTGTTGGTATTTAAGGGTAATATTTTCAGTATTTTATTTCTCTCAGGGTGTTACCTATTGCAATTTTCAAGAAAGATAGGAATATCAGAGACCAAAAAATAAGGTAAAATAAATAATGTGGCAAAGTACCATGCAGATAATCTTTGGTAGTCATGAGCCTGTATGAGTCTCATTACTTTGAGATTAAATGCTGCCAGTGTAAGAGCCAGCAGACCTGAGTGATGTTTTATCATTTTATCATTTAACTTTATGTGGTGCTTTTATTCCAAATCTTCTTATGTACTTGGGAAGCTGATCAAGGAAGCTCTGAGTCTGACTTATGTTTCTACTTAAAACCCAAACCAAACATTGCTAGATGAGATAATGAGTGGAGGTTAAGTGTTTTGCGGAGAGAAAATCAGAAATGCAAAGGAATATCTTCTAATTCTAATTGTTTTTACTTCTTTCCACTTGGCTCAGTAAGCTTTATTGAATCTGACATTCTCACAGATAGCAACTATAAAATATGGGACAAAAAATTACCTGAGGCCCTAGAGAGTGAAAATAAACAGGCAGATTCTTTTTTTTTTTTTTTTTTGCTATTGCTATTTTATTTATTTTTTTTTTTTAATGATTTTTTATTATATTATGTTAGTCACCATACAGTACATCCCCGGTTTCCGATGTAAGGCTCGATGATTCATTAGTTGTGTATACACCCAGTGCACCATGCAATACGTGCCCTCCTTACTACCCATCACCGGTCTATCCCATTCCCCCACCCCCCTCCCCTCTGAGGCCCTCAGTTTGTTTCTCATAGTCCATAGTCTCTCATGTTTCATTCCCCCTTCTGATTATCCCCCCCTTTCTTTATCCCTTTCTTCCCCTACCGATCATCCTAGTTCTTATGTTCCATAGATGAGAGAAATCATATGATAGTTGTCTTTCTCTGCTTGACTTATTTCACTAAGCATTATCTCCTCCAGTGCCGTCCATGTTGTAGCAAATGTTGAGAACTCATTCTTTCTGATTGCTGAGTAATATTCCATTGTATATATGGACCACAACTTCTTAATCCAGTCATCTCTTGAAGGGCATCTCGGCTCCTTCCACGATTTAGCTACTGTGGACATTGCTGCTATGAACATTGGGGTGCATATGGCCCTTCTCTTCACTACGTCTGTATCTTTGGGGTAAACACCCAGTAGTGCAATGGCTGGATCATAGGGTAGCTCAATTTTTAACTTTTTTAAGGGACCTCCACACTGTTTTCCAGAGTGGCTGTACCAACTTGCATTCCCACCAACAATGTAGGAGGGATCCCCTTTCTCCACATCCTCTCCAACAATTGTTGTTTCTTGCCTTGTCTATTTTTGCCATTCTAACTGGCGTAAGGTGGTATCTCAGTGTGGTTTTGATTTGAATTTCCTTGATGGCTAATGATTTTGAACATTTTTTCATGTGTCTGTTAGCCATTTGTATGTCTTCATTGGAAAAGTGTCTGTTCATATCTTCTGCCCATTTTTTGATTTGTTTATTTGTTTCTCGTGTATTGAGTTTGAGAAGTTCTTTGTAGATCTTGGATACCAGTCCTTTATCTGTAGTGTCATTTGCAAATATATTCTCCCATTCCATGGGCTGAAGCAGGCAGATTCTAGAGGGGAATTGAGATTCAAAAACTTGGATGCAGGCACAAGTGCAGAGTAAGGTCCCCATTTTACAACTTTTAGATTGAGGGTATGGTGAAATTAATATCATTTGGGGTGGCTAACTCCAATAGAAAAAGCACAGTCTTTTTGATTTGAGGCTCCAACAAACAGAGTTCAGGGCAACCACAGCCCGTGGAAAATGAAGCTAGAATCCCAGAAAGGAGAGAGGCAGACAGGGGGAACTCCCAATTCTGTGTGTAAATCTTTGACTAGTCCCTAAACCATGCATGCGTGGAACAGACACAGCTAACATCTAAGAACTGAACTGAGATTTGAGTTGCTGCCCAAGAGATAGTTTTCAATTTGAGTATAACCAAATTATTTGCCTGCTATAACAAATAAATCAAGGCCGTTCAAAGAACTGTAATAGATTTCAGAGTCTTCGTGCCATCATATTCACATTCATATATTCATCTGCTACAACCCAAACTTATATAACATATGGAACCAAGAAAACATGACTGCCTTCTGAAGAAAAAAGGCAATCATCTGAGATGACTCCAAGATGACCCGGGTGTGGGAGTTAGCAAAGATTTCAAAGCAGCCATTACAACTACATTCAGTGAAGGACAGAAGAATACACTCACAATGAATAAAAACGTAGTAAATAGAAACTACAAAAAAGAATCAAATGGAAATTCGAGACCTGAAAAATACAATATGGGACACAAAAATTCGATGGTTGAGCATGCATTTGTTGGACGTAACAGCAGAAGATGGCAATTAATAAAAGTTTTCTTTCTAAAGAACAGGAAAAAAAAAGATTTAAAAAACTGAACAGAATGTCCTCACTGTATCTCTTAAGAGTGAAGGGGTCAGAAACTCTAAAATAAATAAATAAGTAAAAAAAAAAAAAATAAGTAAAAGAATAGAAAAACTGAACAGAAAAAAAAAAAAAAAACCCCACAAAAGCAAAACAGAAACTCAAGGACCTATGTGACAAAAATAAAATGTCTAACATGTATAACCATAGTCGTAGGAGAGGAGAAAGAGACTGGGACAGAAAAATATTTGAAGAAATAATGACCAAAATGTTCAAATTTGTTGAAAAAAGTAAATGTATAGACCAAGAAACTCAGCAAACTCCAAACAGGATAAATTTGAAGAAAACCATGCCTAGATACACTGTATTCAAATTACAGGACACCAACAAAAAAAGAGAAAACCTTGATAGTAGCCAGAGAAAATGGCATATTATCTTCCAGGGAGCAATGCTTTATAATTATAAATAAGACTTAACATCAGAAACCACAGAGGCTAGAAAAAGTAAAAAAGTATTTTTAAAGTCTAAAAAAAAAAAAAAATGAAAAACAAAAAACCCTGTTAACACAGAAATCCATGTATAGTAGATATGTACCAAAATATCCTTTGAGAATAGAGGCAAATTGAAGACATTTTCAGGTAAAAGTAAACTAAGAGAATTCATTCACTGCCAGCAGACTGACACCACAAGAAATGCTGTAGGAAGTTATTCAGGCTGAAATGAGATAACACCAGATGGAATCTTAAATCTTCAAGAAGGAATGAAGAATATCAGAGATTGTAAATATAAGAATATTTTTTATCTTAGTAACTTTAAAATATGTAGGATGCTTTACAGCCGAAATTATAATACTACCTTGTGGTGTTTATAATGTACTGTGTATAGGTGTACTACATATGACAGTTACAGCAGAGAGGATTGGGAGGCATGGTAAATGGACTTATTACCAAATTGCATAGTTTTCGAATTTTATATGAGGTGGTATGAAATTACGTAGATTGTGAAAAGTCAAGAATGTATATTTGAATGCTTAGAACAATCACAAAAAATCCAAAAGATAAAATAGAATCCTAAAAATTTTTATTTGTTTTATTTTATTTATTTGTTTGCTTTTATTTTTATTTATTTTATTGATTGATTTTTAGAATCCTAAAAAATTTTTAAATGACTCCAAAAGAATTCAGGAAATTAGGAACAGAGGACAAGAAACAGAAGAGGCAAACAGAAAACAGATAATAAAATTGTAGCTGTAAATGAAACCATATCAGTAATTATATTAAATGTTAATGGACTAAATACTTTAAATAAAAAGCAGAGTTTATCAGAATGGGTTAAAAAAAAAAGAACAACTATATTCTGTACAAGATAACCTTTAAATGTGAAGATACAGATAAGTTTAAAGTAAGTTGATGGAAAAAGATACACCATGGAGATAGTCAGCATGAGAAGTCTAGAGTGGCTATATAATGTCAGACAAACTAAACTTTAAGATAAAAAATATTACCAGAGATAAAGAATAATATTTCATAATGATAAAAGTGTCATTACATTAAGGTGACATAAGAATTATAAATGAATGTAAACATAATAAAATTCCTAGTGAGATCACTTAAAGTATTTTTGAGTCCAGAATTTTTTGAAGACTATTGTGAGTCAAGAGACATGGGTGTATCATCATTTTAAGTTAACAACCATTTAATAAAATTGTGGAATCAAAACTCAAGATAAGTGAAAAAAAGGCATAATTGGAGAATATAGCTATCTGTATGACTCACTGCTTGTGAGTTTTTCATTACACATTGTTATGCATTGTGTGTTTGCTTTATTAATGCATTTTATATGTTTGAACACCTCCCATGATCCAGGATCAAGTGAGGAATTAATCCCTCAAACACAGTTCATATTTAATTGCTATGCACCAGAATAGCTATTAAGTCCATTCTGTTTAATACCCTCACCATTACTAGTCTTTAAATATTTTGAATATTACCTCTGCTTATAATACTTACATAAATTAGAAGCATTTCCCCCATTTATCAGTGGGAGAATCTATGGCTCTGAGATTCAGTATGTTGCCCAGTGCCATGTGACTGGTGACTGATGGATGGACAAGCCAGCCTTCAAATCCAAGTTTGTGTTGTTTCCAAAGCTTCACCCATTACACCATTTCTTCTGAGAAAACCTCATTGACCCATTGTTATTAGGGTATGCATATGAGGATCTATAGTTCCCCTTCCTGGACTCCCTTTGGGACAAAGGAACGTTTTCATGGTATATCTGGCTACATTCTGGATACAGTCAGTGGCTGTGACTCATGGGGAAGTTTGCTATTTTAGATAGAGACACACCCATGACTTTGGCCCAGTTTTCTGGATAAACTAGTGTATGAATTATCAAACCTGAAAACTTCATATGTGTACATTCTTGATAGAGTTCTGTATTTCCAGTAGACATGTTTATAGTACAAATTTAGAGATTGTTGATAACTTCCCCAGGTTTCTATATACCCTATGACATGAAAGGTCATGACATGAAGGGTGGCAAGTATGGGTCCTGCACCAGCGGGAGGCAAACTTTTATATCAGTGGATGGAGTTCAGAGCAATAAGTGATTTCTAAATGATGTTTACGAGTTGTGCATTTGAGTTTTACTACTTCTGACTAATAGAACTTCATTTATATCTTAAAGGGTCAGTATTTCAGACTTTCAAATGTTACTATGCACCAAATAATGCACCAAATAACACTGGATACTTTTGCAAATGTTCTCTCTGAATCTTCACAACAATAATAAGAAATAGATATTATCCCCATTTAAAAAATTATTTATTTATTTGCTTTTAAAAGATTTTACTTATTTATTTGACAAAAAGGGCAAGAAAGCACAAACAGGGGGTGCAGCAGAGGGAGAGGGAGAAGCAGGCTCCCTGCTCAGCAGGGAGCCCAATGCGGGGCTCGATCCCAGAACCCTGGGATCATGACCTGAGCTGAAGGCAGGTGCTTAGCCAACTGAGCCACCCAGGCAGACCCCCCGCCCCCTTTTTAAAAAGATTTTATTATATTATCCCCATTTAAGAAATAAGGACACTAGGGGTGCCTGGGTGGCACAGTCATTTGAGCACTGGACTCTTGATTTGGGCTCAGATCATGATCTCCAGGTCTTGGGCTCAATCCACCCCCTGGGCTCTATGCTCAGTGGGGAGTCTGCTTGAGATTCTCTCTCCCTCTGCCCACCCAACCCCACTCTCTCTAAAATAAATAAATAAGTCTTAAAAAAAGGAAAGAAATAAGGGCACTAAAACTTCCATATTCTGTCCTTTTAAATAGAAGGGTAATACATTTGCTCCTCTCCATGACATTGGACCTAAGCAATAAGTTATGGCTTCACTGTATTTGCTTGTGAGAATATTTATATATTTTCCATAATACATGTGAGGGTCCCTAACCTGCAATCAGGCAACATGAATCCTGGTCATTGCTTCCTTACCAGCTAGCTAAGAAATCTGTACCTCATACATGATGGCTTATAACCAATTAAAAGAAGATTAATAAAATATGCATAGAAAATCAGGAAACAAATCCATTAGCCAATATTGTGGATAGAATTGCAAATTTACATGGAGTACAAAAATTCACTCTTGAGTTTTCGGGTAGGTAGGGTAAAATGGGAAACACAGGAAGTTTCTTATTTTTATCATCAGGAAAGTTAAAACATGTCAGAAGTTTCTCATCTGATGTCTAAGTTTCTTTCCTGTTTTTGAGATTTTATAAAAACGGGATAATGACACCTACCTTTCAGAATCTTGGTAGGATTAATTGAGACCACATTGGTGTGTAAATGTTAGTTTACTGTTGTCCTTATAGAATCCCAGTGAACGCTCCTGGTAGAAATCTCAGGAGGCTTAGGCTGTAGTTAACTTTGTTGAAAGTCCATACTCTGAACTTCTGTGGGTCATCTAGTTACTATTTATATAAGTCCCCCATGTTGTCAGCACCATGAGAAGCATTTTACAATCTTCTCCATACAAAGTAGATGCTATTGTCCACATTTCATAAAATAGGAAACTGAGCCCCAGAAAAGTGATGTCACTTGACCAAGGTCACACAGAAGGGTTTTAGTCAGAATTTGAACCCCTATTTCTCTGTCACCGAAGCCCATGTTTTTTTCCATTACATTACACTGCCTCTGAAATATTGAATAATTTAACAGTTTTGGCATTGTTTCCAGAAATCATTCTGGTTTATAAAGCGATCATTGTGAAGAACCAGTGCTTACTGGGTTAGAATTTGTGTAATGTGAAATTACAAATGGAGGCATAACTCAGAAGGCTCCACATAACCCCTGACAACATCAGAGAACCTTTTGTTATCTATATTTTATGTTTATGCTTTGTTTTTAAAAAGTAATTTCTTTGTCAAGACTTGAGGACTTGGAGAGTGCCAGAGAGTAGGGTCACCCTGGGACCACAAGTGACAGCTTTGCCAGTACAATTGAAATGTTTCTCAACTGTAAAGCTTGTTTAATGAAAAGAGACCCCAAAAAACCTTTCTACTAATGTGTCAGTTTGAAATGAGCAAACTGTCAGCCTGCCGATTACCATGCATACAGTATGTGCTCATTAAATCATGCACTGTGGGTTCCTTCAGGTTGTCAAACTCCTTAATTGAAAAAATGTGTAGTGTTGCTCTTATGGGAAAGAGGCACCAATCAAAGGACTGGAGAGCTTACTCTTAATATTTTAGAGTTTGCTTTCAACTGCAGCCAGAAATCATTCCGTTTTACAGTTTTGATTAAAGGACTATCCCTTCTGCATCTTTTTTTTGGTTTTGTTTATAATTCCAACACTGTAATTATAATGGAGTTGCTTTTATAACAGAGCTACTAAATCATCCTGCCAGCAGATAAAAACCAATGAGAAGGGCTCAGCTTCTTGTGCCATAAAATGAGGCTGACTTGGGGGGTGTTGGGGCTGAAACAAACTGGGGATGAGATGGGGATGGGTTTTAGGTTTGCACAATTTCTGCTGCAGTGTTTTCATTCTGGGAGGCTTGAGCCTTATCATCACCTCAGTGGGTGGGTTAATCCTACCTGAGAGCTAATAAATACCTTTAGATTGTCAGTGTTACTTGATTTGTTTATAGGGTAGCTTTCAAAAAAATGCCAATGCCCAAGCCCTCCCCAGATAAAAGAAATCGGAATCTTTGGGGGTAACGGTTTTAAAATCTCTCTCCAGGTGATTCTAATGCGAGCCAAGGTTGAGAGGGATTGGCCTAAATTCACTCAAGTTGTCCAGTATTTAAAGCCAAGACTCATTCAGCAGCTGTTATCAACTTCATGGCCTCAAGCAATGTTTCCCCACAGGGTTTAAACCCCTTAGTGTTTCCGAAAGTTAAAAACTCTGATTTCTGGCCTCCAGGTAGACCTATTAAAGAGATTCTTTGGAAATAGGGCCCAGCAATCTCCATTTTTAACAAGAGATCTAAGTGATTCTTATGCACTAAGGTTTGGGAATTTGCTAGAGAAGCAAGATGCTCTTTATAAGTGATGTTGAGTGGAACTTCAGATGAAAGTACACAAATCACAGTAAAATCAGGGCAAAGTTGTTTGTTTGTTTGTTTAGCATTAGGGATTTTGGTCCATTCATGTGGGCTGATTGGGATTTTATGCTTGCTTATAATAGCATCAGCTTTATTTGGGGGCTGCTCAGTACCTAGTGCCGTATCAGACCCAGGAACATACACACATTCTATTGCTTTAACCTTTAGATACCCGGTTCTAATGAATAGGGCCCATGCGTTTTTCAAGGGCTTAGGAAAATATTGAGAACTAAAAGAGAAAGAAAAATTATTTTGGTTTCATTGTATGGAGGAATTGCTGAATCAGAACAATTAGATATTTAATGAAATGGCAACGACATGAAATGTTATGCTTTTGTTATTAATTCCTTAATTTAGTAATTATAAAAAGTCTAGAGATACTTTATGAGTAAGCTTTCCTCTCTTCTTAAGAATTTCTGAAAATGCATGATGATTGCTGAGAAATTTTAGCTAATTTTAAAATCAAATAAACTAAATAATATATAACCAAATAATTTCAAATGCAAAAGTGCAAAAATTTATTTTCAAAGATTTTACATCCAACAACCCTTTAGTGTAATACATCTTGTATAAGATGGGGTTGAGCCTCCCTAAGAAAACATGCCTCGGGCCTGGGAAGGTCATGTAAGTATGCCCACATATCTACTTCAAAATTAAAGAATAGTTGATTGTTCTGGGCTTCATGCTCATTGACAAAGCTAAAAAACCAAGCCTAAGCAAGCTTCAAACAAATGGTTGAAACTAAACTTTATTGCTCACTTTCCCTCCGTCTAAAAAAAGAAGGCAAAAAGATTAAAGAAAAAAATTAATATTTGTAGTAACAGATCAAGCTATCTTTAAAAGTACATCACTTACATAAAAGTGGGGACTGTTAATGAGCCTCATATGAGACTGACAAGGCACATTGCTCACTATACCTCTTGCTCAGAAAATTACCCCTAAGAAACTGTGGTTATTAATAGGGAAACAACACATGACTAAAAAGAAAAGAAAGAAGATGCCACCAAAAATTTGGAGTTTCTGAGGTCAGTTGATAACTAGAGCTAAGTATGTCCTATTTGAATTCTCTATTTGCATATTTTGGATTTGATTGCATATGAAGTCACTAGTTTCAGAATTCTGATTCATGGTGATCCCTGCTACTAACATCTTACTTAAGGCATATCTTCCCCTTTTCTTAACCCCTCCCCTTGTTTTGTTTCTTTTGTAAAACTTAGCACATCTGTTTCACTTATTTGTTGGTTTACCCTCCTTTTTGACTATTTCTTTCCCTAGAATGTGTGTTCCATGAAAGCATGAGTTATGCCTGTGCTTTACCAAATCAATCATGGGGAAGAAAGGATGGTGGCAGTTGATCACTTTGTCCTTGCCAGCAATGATCAGTCAGGAATGTTTTACTATTAGGAATAAAGTTGCAAATGTTTAACCGGTCAGGAAATGTTTTAGAACATCTTTTTTTTTTTTTTTAAACTTTGGATTCTATAACTCCATGCTATTAATAAATGAGCGATGGAAGAGAAGATATATTCAGATTTCACATAGACTTCTCTTACCTCCCTCCAACATCCAAAAAGCAAAAAACCCCCCAAACCAAAAAAAAACCCCGAAACTGTCAAAAGAATAAGCATTTCTATAAATTCTCTGACTTCTAGATGAATAAAATGGTTAATTGTTCACTTGGAAATGACTACTTTATACTTTTGGAGAGAGGCCTGAAAATTTCTTGGCAGTATGTCAACTGATTAATAATTTAACATGATGATTGACTGGAGAATGGAAGTGGAGCTAATAGCTTCTCATTTTCCTCTTTATTATTTCAGACAAATTGGTAAGTCATGGTGGAGGTGTGGGGTGTTTCTGGGTCAACTGACTCTGGATTAAGCTCTGGATTAAAAATGGAGGGAGAGATTTGATCTTGCTAAGGTGTTGACCTCACCCCCTAATGGAGCTGGATGACTCTGTGATTGCTGCTTCTGATGCTTAGTGCCACTCTTACACTCCTAGCAAAGCCCGTGTGAACTCTAAGAAATTCTTACTACACCTCTGCTGTATGCCATATCGCACTAGACACTGGTTTGGTTAAAATACTGCATCCAACACAATCCTAACCTTAACTAGTTCAAAAATATGGCAGGAGTGGCACATACACCTACCAGCTAAAATGTATTAACTGTCTTAAGAGAGAGTTAGGAACAATTACCATGGGAGCCATTAGCTTATGGATTGATGTGAGGGACCTGCCTAATTGGGAATTAGTGAATTGAAACAGGGTAAGAGTCACACTGTCTAGTACAAACCGTGTATGTGGGTGGCAGCAACGAATTAGGAAGTGGCTGAGGAAGGAATGCTTGCTTGAGAACCTGGGTGAGATTTTTCAGGGCTCCTTATAGCTCCAGGTCTGTATGCAAATAGATAGGATTCAGATCAACTGTATCCTAGAAAGGCTGAAGTAAGCCCCATCCTAGAAAGTGTGTAGGGCATTACTTGGAAATTTCCAAGTGTTCTTGGGAGAGGGTGTGGCTTTAGTAGGAGCCAGTGTTATCCTCACTGCTGCCAGGGTACTGATGTTTTTCTATCTCTAAGGGAGGAGTAACTGAGCCCCTCAGATGCATCCCACAGATTCTGAAGAGAATTTTCATTGAAGTAAAAGCATCATATATTTGAATCCCAGATCTGCTTTCACTGACTGAATTTTTTGCTGTTATAATCAGGGCCTGAATGCAAGGACTTTTCCTCAAGGAGCAACAGGTTATGCATGCTTCCTGCCACCCACCTTTGTCCTGTGGATTTAAGTAACTTTCCAAATATCCATGTTTTGAGTATTTGTGTATTATATTTTGATGGACTGAATTTTGTTCTTCCAAAATTCCTATGTTGAAGCCAAACCCCCATTGTGAATGCATTTGGAGATAGGGCCTTTAAAGAGCTGATAACGTTAAATGAGGTCGTAAGGGTGGGGCTCTGATCCAACGTGATTGGTGTTCTTATAAAAAGAAATAAAGAGCCCAGGGATGCATGCACACAGAAGAAAGACCATGTGCACAGCAAGTAGGTCGCCTTCTACAAAGCAAGGGGAGCGGCCTCAAGAGAAACCAAGTCTGCTGACATCTTGGACTCTTAGCCTCGAGAACTGTTGAGAAATACATTTCTGTTGTTCAGGCCAGGTAGTCTGTGGTATTTTGTTATGGCAGCCCTAGAAGACTAATACAGTTACTGACAAATCTCCCTGGTAGGCTTGGTTTGTAAGCCTAAGTCAATGACAAGTTATATAGAACTCTTAATTTGGGCCGCAGCACTATGAAAGCCCTCCAGAAATTATTCTCCTGTCCTTCTCATTAAGCAGTAACCAGCATAACCATTGTATAAAGCTACTCATTTATGTGGAGCAATTTTCCCACTCCACTATCTACTTACTCAACAAACACTCACTGAGTGCCTATTACGTGCCAGTGACACACAGATTATGCTCAGAAGGAGCAGTGAGCCTAGAAGAGGAAACATAGCAGGCACAAGAAGGGCTGTCATTTGCAGGAATGCCACGGGCCCGCCCCGAGTGAAGGGATTCACTGCATCTGGAATGGCAGGGAAGAGTCCTGGCAGATGTGGCATTGAAGGGGGCTTTGGAGGATAGAGGGGATTTGGTCATGAAGAACTGGGCAATGGGGGAAGGACAGTTGAGGGGAAGGAACAGTGAGCAAAGGCTTAGAGATAGAAACCTAGGGAAGTTTATGGATAGATGTGCACTTTGACTAAAATGCAGAGTATGGAAAGGGAAATGTCCCTTTATAAGGGTGACTTATCTCAGACTCAGAGGGCTTCTTTCATGAAAGAGTGATGATATGCTAGGCACTGTTGTGTGTATATCCTTCCACTAACTCATTCACACTCTTAATACCCCTCAAGGTAGGTGTTAATATTATCCGGAAATAGGATTGGGAAACTGAAGCAGGGATGGGTTACATTACTTGCCAATTACTAGTAAATTATGCAGCTGAGATTTGAACCTGGGCACCCTGGCTCCAGAGTTGTTGCTTATAGAGAGAAGGCCTGAGCATAGATAGACTGGGACAAGATGCAGAGCTTTGAGAAAGTGGGTGACTTGTCCTATTTCCTTGAGTAAAGAGAAGGGCAGAGCCCCTGCCTCCAGTAGCCATGAGGGGAATCACAGTGCCCTTGGCCACCTTCCTCCAAGTTAGCCATGTTTGCAGCCATTCGTGGAGATAAATCGTTGGTACAGGGAAACAAAAGTGTTTTTCAGGCGCTTTGCTGCCATGATTAGCCTAGGACAGGGTTATGAAAGGAGCTTTTCTGCGTCCGCTGCCTTCCGGGGTTACATTCTTAGTGAATCTACTGCCTCAAAATGGAGCTTGTTAGTTGCGTGTCATCTGAGGGTGGCAATTAGTTGCATGTGTTTGGTTGGGTGCCAGCCCCCGGGGCGCCAGACCTCAGTGGGGGAGCCACTGTTTGTCATGAATTAGTCTTTAAATAAAAGCAAGTTTTTAAAATGGAGCATGCTAATTTGGGTTTTGCTAACCCCCTCGGAAGAAGGCTTGGCCTGTTCGGTGCCAGCTGGCTGAGTTGGCATTCAGCGAGAAACTGGGTCCCTACCAAAAATCGCATTGCTCCCGCCCTCCCCCTTTGAGAGCAAAATGGCAGCGAGGAGCTGGGTGGCACTGAGAAACAAGGTGAAACAGGGGCAGGGACAATGCAGGAATCAGATGATTAAAGGGAATTGAGCTGCCATGGTATTCCCACTTCTCCCACCACCTTAGAAAGGAAAGTCTGCCCCTCTCTTTCCCCACTCACGCTGTCCTCAGCCACCCATTCAGTGACTCTCTACATAAAAGGCTTCCTCATCCAGTTGCTTATACACTGCACCTTTTATACTCTTCCAAGTCATACTTAAGGGATTATCACTGCAGCTTTTAACTTCCCCTAGAAAGAGCTGAATGAGTGTGAATGGGGCGGAAGAATCTTCAGTGAGAAAGTGTCCCCCACCCCAAAATGCTCACAAAACCCCTAATCACGATGTAAGAATGCCACCCTGTTTTTGGCGGCGGCTGGCTACAAACGCGCTCATTAACAATTACTGTACATATAGGCGATAATTACAAGGAGTTGGGTCGCGCACGCAACTGGTGGCAACGGGATGCGGCGCCCAAACCGGCCCCGGTCGCCTGAACACGACCCTCCTTCACGTGAAGAGCGAGCCCACCCATCAGGGCTTTGGGTCTTGAAACCCTGCACTCTGCCCAATGAGTGTTCGTTGGAAGATTTGTCTTCTTAACACTTTCCAGGTGGGGTGATCGGATCATGCGAAGTGGCAACTGTGAGGCGACCGACGGTTGAAAACAGGAACCGTCCCGTTAATTCATCTATTTCCGTGTTGATGACAGTCCGCCCTCTGTCTTCCAGTCGGATGGCTGGGTGTTAGGTGTTAGGAGAGGAGCCGTGAAGGAGGCAAGGCGGAAAAGGAATTTCAATAAGTTTTACATTTGTCCTGAAGATTCAGGAAAGATGGAAACTTTTTTTTCTCATATGAATATATTTGTGCAGCAGATTGCTGAGAAATATGGGTCCTCCTGGTTACTAATGTGGTGTGCATTAAATTTCCTCGAGTGAGGTTTTTGCTATATATATTTTTTTAACCTGTAATGTTTGCTGCTGATGCCTCTGTTCTTCTGAATGCAGTGTATAAAGTTTGCTAATAAACTGACACTCAGTTTCTCAGAGACTTAGCCTGAAAGCCCTCCTGACAAGACGGGAATTTGTTTGTTGTTGTTGTTGTTACTGTTTTTACTAATGTTGAGGCAAAATTGACAATGAAGGGCAGTTTGAATACTTGAGCACTGTAAATCGTTTTAAGGGGGATGATTTTATTTTCTTGAAGGCAATGCATTTTGGAGTTTGTTTAAATGCTCATTTAATATTTTGGGTCTCAGCAGGACAATGTGTTGCTTTTGAAAAGTAAGAGTCGATAATGAGTCCATGGAGCCTTTAATTTATGATGTATCTGACAGCGTTGTGGTAGATCTGATATGGGATGCATGCGACTATGTCTGCAAGCTGAAAATAAACCAGCTGGTATTTGTTCTGAAAACATTCCGAGAACACCCTCCTGTTAATGGCCCATGGCTTGATCCAGCATCTGGTAAACTAATATATTGTCATTTTTACCATGAAAGTCAGCACAAATCATTAATGATTCTGGCAGCCATTTGCGTTCTTCTCTTGTCTAGAATACACCAATTACCATGAAATTATTCCTATTAGCAACATGATTGAATGATAGTAACCTGACTGTAATTTGTTGGCAGAAATTCTTTCATAATGACAATAATGAACTGTGCGTTTGAGTCCTTGCTGGGTTCTGTTAAATAGGAAGGTTGGATATTATAGGCTTCTAACCCTCATGAACAATACTGTGTGAATTGAAGGAAATGTGCCATCTTGCAGATTTGTTTCGAGGTGGGAGCTTATCATTTCGTTCAGTTCTTTGAGAGAAGGAATCACTATTTCCCATTGAAAAGGGTGTTCAGGGACTGCTTTGAGATATGCACACACGATCATCATCAGTATATAGAACCTGGTGGGGTTCGTTTTTCTGTCATTATAGACGGTACCTGATTCTTCTCAATGAAATAGTCCACATATAATCATCATCAAAGAATGAAATGATACCATTCATTCCAGTGACTAAGAAAACTACAGAGAACTTGATACTGCCATGAGATGGATAAGTTAAGTGTCATTTTTCTTTTACCCAATCTTGATCTATAAGGCCACATGACCCGTCTAACTGGAAATGCCTATTAGGCTATTAGTCCAACATATATAAGAGGAATGAGGGAAAGAACAGCTATAGGTCTGTGAAAATTACTGGTAGGCATAAGACAGATTAGCCATATTCTCTAAAGATCTAGGGAAACTAATGAATGTCAGCACTTCTGTGGCCCACTTCATATCCTCTTGTCTCACTTGTTTCTTGGGCTACTGCTGTGGAAACCAACCTAGGGCAGCTGTGGAAACCAACCTAGGGCAGCTGTGACCAGAAGCCTCTTGCCTGCGATGCGTTGGGTATCCCCATCTTCCCCCCAAGAGCTTCTCAGACACTTTGCGTAGGACTGGCAGCCTGGAAACACAAGAGAGTAAATAAACCACAGAGTAATCCCTGACTCGTGGGAGAGGGAATAAATGGTGATTAAACGCTCTCCTCTTCCATGTCTTGTTCAAGCAATTCCAAAGCACATTATCCATACACATACACATCTGAATCACATCGGGTTTCTCAGAGAGGTCAAGACTGAGCCCCAGTTGCTCACAGTGGTGATTAACTTGAGAATCCACACTTATGTTGGATTTCCCTCCGTGGAGGATGTTGTTGCTGCCCCATCACCATCAGCTTTCCTGGGGCAGCATACCCGGACTCCAGCGACTTAGTGCTGGATGTTAACGTTTCACAGATGAACCCTTCTCAAGAGAATTTCCCTCCACTGACAGGAGCTACCTTCCCCAGAAATACCTGCAAGACTCCCCTACTCTTGACCAAGGGCAATCCATAGCCAATTTCTAACTGAAGCTGTCAAGGTGGGAGGCCTATGTGCTGCCATTAATACTCCAGAGTTCTTTGTAGGATCAGGCTAGACGTCAGCTAAAGCCATGGATTTTCTTGGCTTCTTCTCTGGCCCATTCAGTCCCTTGTTTCCTTACAGCTTTCTCCTGAGGGCATTCCTTTAACCAGTTACCCACACAAGAATGCCCATCTCAGGCTCTACTTCTCGGGAGTCGGACCTAAGATATCCTTTCCCTCTGTTTCTCTCTCTAGTCCCCCAATCCCTTTATCTAAAGTTCTTTCCCAAAATAAGCTACCTGCTTGTAAGCCTTTGTCTTAGGTACTGCTTTCTAGGGTGGGGTGTTGGAGTGGGATGGGGAACCCAGCCCATCATAGGAAAAGATGTCCATTATGTTTTGAGGCTTCACTCTGTGCTGCCTACTGGAGTAAGCGCACATGGTCCCTGACAAGTGCACTTAAAGAATTAGGTACCATAAGATTATACTAAAGTGAATGATTCAGATAATAAATGCAGCAGTTGAGATACCTATGATGTGGAGCATGAGGGTCTCAAAAACTTATTGGAGGAAGTGACTTGAATCCATAAAGACACATATGGAAGGCAGAAGGAGGTGGTGGAAGAAAATTTAGCTTGGAAAGACAGCAGGAACAAAGGCTCTGAGTGTGCTTGAAAATCATTAGCCCAAGGGACGCTGGTGTTGCCATCCCTGTGAATATAGGCTTCATGCTGAAGGAGTTGGGTGTGTCCAGAATATGCTTTGATCTGTTTGTTCCAAATGCAACTTTTGGGCATTATGGTAGGCACTGGGAGTGATAAACATAATAGAAATTGTCCCTGCTCTCAAAGAATTTACAGGACACAAGTAAACAGATAAACATTTATAATTACAGATTTTTTTTCTCACTAACACTCTGAAGGAAAAGGACAGGGTGCAGTGACAGATAATAACAAGGCGGTGTTGGGGGGTGGAGTGTGGCACCTGGGTGGCCCAATTAGATAAGCGTCCAACTCTTGGTTTCAGCTCAGATCACAATCTCAGGGTCATGGGATCGAGCCCCGTGTCAGGCTCCATGTTGGGTGAGGGGTCTGCTTAAGATTTTCTCTGCCCCTAACCTCCCCACTTTCTTCATCTCTCTCTAAAAAAAAAAAAAAAAGAAGAAGAAGAAGAAGAAGAAGAAGAAGAAGAAGAAGAAGAAGAAGAAGAAAATCATAAGAGTCACTTATATCACCTATATTAGATCAGGTGGACTGGGAAGTCGTCTCTGAGAAGATGACGTGTAAGCAGAGCTGTAAAGATAGAAAAAAGTCATCTCTGCAAAGTGGGTGGAGCAAGAGAAACATGGCAGTATGGCAGCCAGAGGGATGGCATATGCAAAGGTCCTGAGGCAAAAAATACCTCAATATAGTAGAGGTATTAAAAAAGGCCAGTATTACTATATTGCACTGGATAAGGAAGGGAGTGCACAAGATAAAGTTGGAATGTAAGGATGAGCAGGATTTTAGATGGCATCCTATGCTGTTGTATCCCGAATGCAATGGAAAGCAATTGGAAGGCCTTAAGGACAGAAGTGATAGTTTCCAATTTATGGTTTTAAAATATGACTGTTGTGTGGAAAATAAGTTGGGTTGGGGGACAAGAATAGATGTGGGGAGAACAATAAAAAGGCGGCTGTAGTAGTCCATGTGAGAAATGATCAACTGGTCTAGAGCAGAGTCAATGGATGTGAACTAGAATGTACTTGAATGTAATTCAAGACAGCTGGGATTAACTCTGATGATCACTATTGTATCCAGGCCTACACCTGAGGTTTGTGGGGACCACAGCAGGAGTCAAATGGAGACCACATCCCGTCTGTCTCAATGTTTAACAATGATAAATCTAGCTAATAAACTGTTAAAGAAATATTTTTATCGTTCTTCTATGAGAATATAACTTTTTAACAACAAAATCCAAAATATAGCTATGATTTTTATATGACTGAAAATTGGCAAGATATCAAAGATAACTGAATTTGATTATTACTGCATATGTTCTATTATTAGGGATGATATTTGGATGGGTTTTTAAAAAGACAGAAATGTTCATAAATTATTACATATTTATTCCAAGTAACTTATTTCTTATCTTCATTTCAGTAAAATAAATGTGGTGGCATAATAAAGGAGTTTTCATCCTTGTTTTTGTTTGTTACATAATTTGTGTCTATTGGCAGTAGTGATCTGATGCAGGGGACTATAACTGAGGTCATGGGGCCAAGGTTAGCCGCACTCTTTCATTCACACATCGTCTGTGGCTCCTTTTTGTGCTGCAGGGGCAGAAGTGAGCACCGGCAACAGCCTAAAATGTTTATTGCCTGGTCCTTTACAGAAAAGTTTGCTGGCCTCCCATGTAAAGAATTAAAAGCTAAGCTGCACTTGTATTTACAATATATAAAATATGAATATATTTTCATTAAGCTTCTAAATTAATGATAAATATTAGAAGGGTTAAATTATTTTTTGGATCTTTTCAAAAACGCTACTTCTTGTAAAATGTCCAAATGATTTATTAGAACTAAAAGGCAAAATGCAGACCATTTAACTAATAGAAAAATGTTAGGTCAATTGAGGTATGCTGGATTTTAAATTTTTATTTTTTGAGATTTAAATTCAGTCTTATTAAGTATTCTTATAACAATAAAATTGTTTTGTGTTCGGTGTCTAGTTGCCAATAGAAAGAATTGGTGTCAGATTTCATGCATCTTATGCCACTACATACATATATTCAAATTGTAGGAGAGCGTGCGATATTGAATATGGTAAACTGTGCCAAAAGCATCACGTGCAACAGTCGTGAATGCTGCTGGAATTTGTGAGGCGTCTGAAACAATGAAACGGTACTACAAGTGTCTGATGGAGAATAGATGTGCCACTCTGCTGGGAACTGAGACTTTTTTGTGTGTGCAAGAATCTGTCACACTCATGTTATCTGAGAGGAAAGAGCTGACAAATCAATCTGTCTTACTCTCATTTAAGCCCTTCCTCTGCTTGACTTCTGCCCACACCCCTGAGCCCTGTGCAGTTTTGCACACGCACAACCCACAACTCTCCCTGGCACTCACGCAGTCACCTTTTCTTCAAGGACATCAAGCAAGAGAGGTAGCGAAGCAGTTTCCAGGGCATGGATGACATTAGACACAAAGAATAGAAGTGACTAGTTGTGTTGTACAGGAACCAAGCACCAAGTCCTGAGTAACAGAGACCCCCGTTGTGTTTTCTAACCATTTTTGGTTGGGTTATGTTTGTGATATGGGGGCCCCTCTGAAACGTGGGTTTCGGGACATGTCAAATGATACAGTAATGCAGTAGCGATGTGCACACTGTAGAAATGGAAGGAGAAATAAACAGAAACATCATAAAAGAGGATTTTAACCTCTAAATCTATGGAAAATCAAGTAGGTAAAAAAATCTGAACAAAATGATAAAGATGAAGTGGATACTTATATCTAAATTTAGACCCTGATAATAGAGAATATAACTCCTTTTCATAGACCTTTGGAAAATTTGCAGTACATGGCCTTTATAAGTTACAAAGAAATCACAGAGAATATCAGGAAGGTTGAAATAGTAAAGTTCCCATCACCTGCTTCCAATGCAATAAACTAGAAATTCATTATTAAAATCTTACAATCTGGAGATTTTAAGACGCCTCAATGAGCAACTCTTAATTCAAAGAAGCATTCAAAATCCAACTTTGAAATGTATCTAGACAGCACTGATAAGGAAAATATAACTCTTGTAAATGTGTGGGCTACTGTTAAACCCCGTGCTTAGAAGCCAATGCAGAGCCTTGAACACCTAAATAACAACAACAATAAGAAGGAGAAATAAAGTGCCTTAATCCATCTAGGCTGCTATAACAGACTAGGTGGTATAAACCACCACCATGTCCTAGAGGCTGGGAAGTCCAAGATCAAGGCTCCAGTAGGCTCAGCTTCGGGTGAGAGCCCACTCCTTGGTTCACAGAGATTGTCTTCTTGCTGTGTCTTCACATGGACAAAAGGGCGAGAGCTCTCTGAGGTATCTTGTATAAGGACACTAATCCCATAATATCTCTTTTTTTTTTCTGGTTGTTATTTAGCAGAGCCCTCATGACCTAATTACCTTCCAAAGTTCCCACCCCTAAACACCATCACACTGGGGATTGGGTTTCAACATACAAATTGTGGGAGGACATAGTGAGTCTATAACATAAAGGAATTAAACATCAGACTTAAGAACAGGAAAATAAATAGAAGGAATGCAAAAAGAACCAAATATTACAAAGTAAAAAATGAAATTTTCTAATCTAAAACAAACCAAGTGAGTATCCTGAGTAAACCCAAGTGCTGTTTCTTTGAAAGCAATGCAAAGAAATAAAATAATCCACCTACTTAGCCTAATTAAGAAAAAGATAAGGAGCACAAAAACACAAAATGAGAAGTGAAAAGGGGGAAAAGAGCCATGATTAAAGAAGACATTAAAAGAATAAAAGGAGAACCTATGCAAAATGTTTTGTGTATAACTGAAAATCTTGATGGAATGGATTTTTTTTATAGGTAAATAAGTTATCCAAACTTACTCAAGAAGAACTTCGACAGCATTAGAAAAATCTGAGGAAGTTATCAAAGATCTAAAAGAAAGCCACAGATCTTTATGCTTTCAGAGACAACTTATTTGGAACTTTTAAGGAACAGATAATGATAATACTACTTAAAATTGGCAAGATTAATTTCTATCTGCATAATGGAATAAATACTGTGCAGTCATTCGATAGGATGCAGAGGTTCTGTGTGTGGCTATGGGACAATCTCCAAAATATATTAAGGTGAAAAAAAGCAAGATGCAGAGCCCTGAATCTATTACATCACATTTTGAGATGCGTGTATGTGGATGTGTGCGTGCGGGCACACATGTGTGTGCATATGTGTGTGTAATATCTGTAGAGGAATACAAAAGCAACTGGCAACATGGGTAGCCTCTGGGGAAAGAAAGGAAGCAACTGGAAGATAGGTAAGAGGCAGATACTTTTTAATTTATGTGGTTTTGTACTTTCTGGAAGTGATACTACATAGTGAAAGAATTATCAAAATAAAATTATCCCCAACACCAAGAAGGAAAACCACCAATGAGTTTTTATGAAGCCAGCATAACACAGACCTTGGTTAAGTCTGACAAAGACAGCATGAAATAGGAAACTATAAATCAGTTTCATGCATGGGCTTATGATGAATACTTACAGTAAAAATTTATAGATATAATTCATATTATTAAAAGAATATTAGTCCTATTAAGTAGGGTGCTTATTCCCAGAATGCAATGGTGTTTCAGTAATAGGCCATGTAGTAATATATTCTTAACTTCTATCCTGTATCGCCTCTCATGTGGGAGAGCTGTGTGTGCTCAGCTGTCATTATCTAGAACTATATTTATATGTCTATCTGCTACATTTTGTCAAATCTAAAATGCTGTCAATTGTAAGATATCTGATTATAGAAATGTTAAAATGTGAAAAACTGTTTATCTTAGAGTCAATGAAGTACAGTGTCCTTCATCCCTTCCCCCTTCCCTCCCTCCCTCCATCCTTCAGTCCTTTCCCTACCCTTCCTTTTTCTTTCCTTTCTATCTATCTATCTATCTATCTATCTATCTATCTATCTATCTACCTAGAATATATCCAAGATATATACTTAGGTGAAATAGTTACAACAGTTTGGATACCATAGTTCAATCTGTGTATTTTTAAAATTAATATTTATACAAATGCATAGAGTGTGTACGTGTGTGTTCTTCCCTTAGCAGGATTTACAGAAAACTGTAAATAAGGATCAGCTTTGGAAAGAAGGTGGGGGCAAGGGTGAGAGAAGGGAGACTTTTATTTTCTATCTTTCTGTACTATTTGAATTCTTTACTTTTATTATCCTTGCTTTTATTTAAAAGACATTAACAGGAGCTTTCATGGCAGGAAAATATGGGCCGTTTGTTGCTTTGTAATAGAAGGTGCCAGAGCACCACCCAGATACCCCCAGTACCTTTCACCACCCCAGCTTCCAGGTCCTTTCCTTCTGGTGGTCACAGGTGCACCCGTCTTTGCAGTATCAGCTAGAGCTACAGGCTTTGCTGGGCCTGCCCAGACCTGGAAAGGCAGCTCTTAGCCAATGATTGAGTGGTGAGGGAATGTGAAAGCCCAGGTCCCTTGCCGGGGAACACTCCTTTCAAAGGACTGTGCCCCAAATCCTACCCTTGTGTGGCTTCTTTCCTCTCCCTCTCTGGCTTCTTGCCACTGCCTCGGCAATTTCTCTTGGGAGCTGTTCCTTAACAAATCACTTGTATATAAATCCTCTTCTCAACATCTGATTCTGAGACCTAAAACATTTATGTTTCACTTTTAATTTATAGGTTATTAAAAAGAAATCTTTAAATGTCCTATGTATGCATATGTATGTATATAAAAGAAATAACATATAATAGAATCAAATTATATTGGGACTGAGGAAATGAAGACTGGCTTTCTTCCACTGAGCCTTCTTGTGTGTTATAGACATTAGAATCATTTATTTATTTGTTTGTTTATTTATTTATTTATTTATTTTTCAGTTTTTAACCAGTTCAGTCTTTGCTGTTCTAGTTTCAACACAAGGGTATTTGCCCACCAGCTTTAGTACAGCTATTAATTTTCCTGTACATACTTAAAGCCCACCCTTCAGCTACTCAAAGCTAATGTATTATGCAACTTCCTAACAACTTCTGGGTCTCATGTTGGTAAAGCACAAAACTATCAATTCTCAATGAAAAAAAAAAAAAGAAATTGTATAATTGAAGGATGGTCTCAGGATGCAATTACTAATGGCTGTAAATAACTCTGCCTACTTTAAGGAGGTCCTGCAGTATGATTCCTCAGTGCCGGACCTCAGTGGGCAAGTGAATTACCAAAAAGCACTTTGCTTGTAGATTGCATTGGTGCCTTTGAGTCCAGGGTTCCTTGTCAAATAAAGCATGTCATTTGGGTGCAGCAGCTTTGCATTTTTAATCATGTTTGATCTCCCAGTCGTTCATTTGCAACAGGTCTGCTGGCCATTATTGTGAACTGGCAAGGCTGTGTTGCAAATGGTTGTGCTCCTCGGGCAGTTTATGTATTCTGGTAATCGTCAAAGTATTTATAATTCTCCTGTCTTTACCCTGAATGTGTGCCTGTATTTACAGCCATAAATTTCTCTGGATTTGAGTGGCTGTTGACAGCATGGTTTTAACTGTAACATACTCTGTGTGTGTGTGTGTGTGTGTGTATACACACATCTATATACATGGATATTTATTCTCACACCCACAAACAGGGTAATTTATAGCATAACACACATACAGGCTTTAAAAAACTCTGTGCCTGTCATAAACAGCAGAGTGTTTTCTCTGTAGTGTAGTGCTGGGTATTAGAGGGATAAATGGTGTCTAAAGTGTTTCTTTCTGCAGGGATAGGGTGAGGAGGTCTTGGGCAACGAGCTGTCTTGATTGGAGGCTGCTTCTGCTGCTCTCAGAGCAGGGCGTCTCTCTACAGCCCCTGAAAGAGGTCACTCAATCTTCCAGCCCACTGTGCCTTTGTTTGGAAGGAGGCCACCATCTGCAAGATCCCGGGAACTGACTCATTAGTGAGTACCGGGTGGGGAGTCACTAGTTTGGAGAAGAGGCATGTAGGCAACTGACTCTAACAAAATAGTTAAGCAGTATTTACACTCTGCTCTGTTCCTTTTTTGTATGTCTGTAATAAAGACATGGTCCACTGCTGATTGTTGGACTTTGTTAGCATTCAGTTTGCCTTTTTAAAGGGAGACAAAAATTTAGGAAATCTGGGGATTGGAATGTTCTCTTTCGTACTTGCTCTTACACCAGGTAGGGCTGGCAATTTGTTTATAGTCAACAGAAGATGTGAAATCTGGTTTTAGCTCATTACGTTGGGTGCTGGGTGTTCAGACATACTCTATTTCCGTATTTTATTATGAGTATTAGCTTTATCTCTCCTTAAGATTATAAGTTTCTTGAGGGCTGGAATAGGGCTTTGCATTTCACTTGTGTCTTCAAAATATGTTGCATATCCTTCAGGAGTACTGGGTGTATGGTTGATGCTTAGTAAGTACTGATCAGTTGGACTCCCTCTGAGGTCGTCACTGAGTTTCTGCTTAGCTCAATCATAGGCTGTAATAATGGTCAGGTGGGAAATTTGAGTTCAATGTTTATTTATTCAGTAGCTCAGAGTATTAGTGTCTGGGATTTTTAGCTAAGTATTTTGTTGGGTTTGTATCGGTGGTTTTCATAGCTTTTTTTCTGTTAGCTGAGGAGCCTGTACTTTAATGGACTGGAGTGTGGGGAACAATATGTACAACAGATGAAAGGGGAGTTGCTCTGTCTGAAACAGGGGTGGCACTTTGGGCTCAGATTGAGCGGCTTCATTTTCATTGCTCACTCTTCTCTCCTGCTCCATTTCCCGAGATATCCCCAAGCCAAGTGGTCAGTGAATCATCTCCTAGGATGGAGAGGGCTCCTAAGAGTATAGCTGGAAGACCATTTATCTAAAGAAAGTGTCTTTGAGTATATTATTAAATTTGGTCCACAATTTTTAAAAATAGACTTAATTTTTCTAGGGCAGTTTTAGGTTTACAGAAAAATTGAGCAAAAAGTACAAAGTTCCCATGCACCTTCTCTCTCTCTCTACTCAGTTTTCCCTATTATTAACATCTTGCCTTGGTGTCGTGCATTTTATAATTGATGAGTCCATATTGATACATTGTTATTAACTAAAGTCCCTCGTTTACATTAGGATTTACTTTTTGTATTGTCCATTCTGTGTGTTTTGACAAATGCATGATGTCATGTATCTACCATTGTAGTTTCAGGCAGAGTAGTTTTACTGCCCTAAAAATGCCCTGGCTGCAACTGTTCATCCTGGAGTTGAACATTTGTTAGGGTACTCCAGTGTTCATAAAAGTGGTGGTGGCAGGGATCAGGTTTGGTACTATTGAAGTTCTGCTCTGTCTCTTCATCACACTTGGAAAAAACTTCAGATTTATACTCCCAGAGAGTTTAATTGGGATTACAGGTAGTGATCATGATTCCTCTCTGATAACTCAGTAGACCACCTACACTTTGGTGTTCTGGAAGAGCTGTGATTTATCAGTGAAGCTAAATGTCAAGGTGAATTTCACTTGAACGATGTCATGCTTGTTTAGAATATGTTGTGATATGTTTGAATCTAATGTGTATTAATATTAATTTTGACTATTTTTATGTCTAGATTCTAGATCTGTTCTTCCAAGTACTGACTTGCGAAATACATTTCCTTAGTTCAGGGGCCTGTCTTTGACTTTGGTGCGTTGCTAATTATGCACACAATTTTTAGAACGGCACTGACAATGAATACAAAATATTAATAAACCAACAAGACAAGCAGTTTTCAGAAATCACATTATGTATACTTAATGTCTAACTGACCTTTTCTGCAGTTACTTAAATCTTTTAAAAAATTCATTTAATTTCAAAGCCAGAGTATTAGCCTATTTATATGTAAATTGTCTTTAATTCATGCATCGATTTAAAAGACTAATCCAAAAGATCTTTTACCACAAGTGACCTTTTTGACTCCACACTTCTGGGAAAACTGTGAAGTGGTTTCTTGGTGACCTCGCATCCACCTGTGGTACAACATACGCCAACTCTGGTCTGTATAAATCACTCACAACTGTATAGTTTCCAACCAACGCTGAATTATTAATGGAATAATTATTCTAGTTCCTATCAGAATTTCCACAGAACCATTTACGGGGCTTTTTTTCTTTCTTTCTTTCTATTTTCATCCTCCACCAACAATCTAATTGGAAGCTTCACTAAGAAATATAGTCCGTTGTTCAAGACACGGAGTGAGGTGCTTAGCAGTAGTGGTTACTGCCTACAAAGAGCCTGGATGTCAGAGAAGCTTAAATTTATGTTACAGCCTGCCATCCAGGCCCGAGAATCCAGAGAATCTTAGGAAAGCAAACGAAAGAGGTTAGCATCAATATTCTTGCAGCAATATATACATTTAGTCCACTCTGGGTTTTCTCCCCGTGTGTAGTTCACCTTAGGGGTTAGCTTAAGCCACTGCTTCATAACATGTTTCCCTTTTTCTGGGGATACATATAATTTGGAATTTGCCAGAGTCTGTTATTAGTGGGTAAAATGCAAATAATGTATATCTTAACCAGTGTAACCATTTGAAGTAAAATTGAATGTGTCATATAGGATATATATGTATTTGTTCTTTTCTGACCTCTCTCTCTCAACATTGATGTCTCTGTCTGTTAGGGTTTCACCCTGTGGTACATAAAAGGAGGCCACGAATGCCCCGAATCATTTGCAAATGTGTGTGTATGTGTGTGTGTGCGTATTTGTATTTGGTGTGAAGTGTCACCACAGCAAACAACTCTATAGAGTGAGAACATTCCCTTAACTGTAATGTGACTGTAAACAGCCCTCATCCCTACCCTGTAGCTGTGTGGCCGAAGGCCCATATATGTATATACTTCCCCTTGTACATTCCCTCATCCTCCAGTATCCATACCTTTGGCCTTTTTATTTTATTTTTATTTTTTAAAGATTTTAATTTATTTGAGAGAGAGAGCATGAGAGAGAGAGAGAGAGCATAAGCAGGGGGGAGGGCAGAGGCAGAGGGAGAAGCAGACTCACCGAGTGGGAAGCCCGACTCGGGACTCAGTCCCAGGACTCTGGGATCATGACCTGAGCCGAAGGCAGACGCTTAACTGATGGAGCCATCCAGGCACCCCCATACCTTTGGCAATTTTAAAGACAGGCTGTAGGACTCCAGAATAGAGGAAAGCTACTAAACATACACACATGTACATACACACACACAAACTTACTAAACATACATGTATATATTCAATATACACGCAGTTGAAGCTCGGTTTTGACAGTATTTATGTTCTAGAAAGTTGCCACCAACATTGAATTAATGAATGCTGAGCCATTGCTCTTAGAGGAAATTCAGGGTTCCTGCAAGTCTCTGGCCGCAGCATTGTGCTTAACTGATCAGTACATAACTTTGTTTTATGCTTGTTTTTGTTTAAAGGCACATAATTTAATTTTTATTGTTGATTTGTTAACACCGAACACATGGCCACCAGCACTATAACTCATGCCCAAATGAAGCTAATCGAACACTTGTATTTTCTCCATTAGGCATGTCACAGCCTTCTTGCGCTCAGGAGCACTCTGTGGCCCCACAGCCCTACACCTGGGAGCCATTTTAAACAGGAAACATCAAAAAAAGCACAACAATGTGAAAAGCGGAGCACTAATAGACCCCAGAAAAGAGAGTCATTTATAGTATGAGAGTTAGAACAATATTTTGTTCAACCTCACTTAGGAACATATTTCTGGAGAGAAATCTGTCACCACCCTGGGCACACCCACAAGTGGCTGCAAGGTGCCATGAGCATTGATTTTGGAGTTACAGATGAATTCTAGTGAGTAGGCAAATTCGCAAATCCAGAGTCCACAAATAATGAGGAGAAACAGTATATGTAGATATTTGCTGTCTGTTTCATTGTGAGGCATGTGCAGGTTTGGATGGCTTCAGGGTGAATAGGTAGACAGGCACGCGGCCCTCATGGAACGGGCGTGCACCCTGCAGGAGACACAGAGAATAAACAACTATCTAAATAATTACCTAATTACAACAGTGGGACCCGCTCTGGTGGAAGGGTACCAGATGCTGCTAGAGCATGTAACAAAGTATCCAATCCCGGGCTGAGTGGTGCAGGAGGGCTTCTGTGAGGAAGTAACATTCCAGCAAGTGCTCAGAAGGATGCATAAATATTCAAGAAAATATTAGTATGTATAAGAAGCCACAGTAGGGATTTTACTCAAATTCATGTCTTCTGAGACTTTGCTTTTCTCTTTTAGGTAGAGTTGGTGACATTGATGTCAGTATGTATTTTCCATTTCCCTTTACACCTGCAACAAGGTTTCACCCGTATGGGCCATTACTTGGAAGCTACTTGGAAGCTCCCACTCTTTGTTGGTTAGCTGGGAACTGGAGCTAGAAGATGCTGACAAAACAGCGTATCACACAGCGTGGGGTAGTAAAATATGGCTCCAGGAAGGAGAGACCCTTTCTCCTCTCCATCTTCTGTTTCTTCTTCTCTTTTTGTCTTGTTTCCGTCCCGCCTCCCTCGTTGGCTCTCTGCTTTCTTTTTTTTACACTGACTTTTCCTTTAAAGATGATTACTAGGATTCTGAAAGATGAAAGAAGCCCTCTGATTCTTCCCAGTGGGTGAAGCTTCTCACTGGAAGTTGAATAACCAGGTAGTATATTTAAGCTGTAAAAATGCCTCTGGCTTCTCCTGCCCCTTATTGAATAAACTCAGAGAACTCGATGAATTGAATTAATTTTTAAACTCATTGAATTGAATTTAAGCACTTAAAAATGTATCTTTTTTGTTTGTCTATGCCAGTTTCATCATATATAGATGTGACCCTTGATGGAAAGGGAAAATCAGCACGTTTATTTGTTCATCCATTCCCAAATAGCTATCAGCCCTCAGCTCTGGGTTAGGGCCCTGTGCAAGCGGTGATATAAAGATGAGAAAGACATGTCCCTCTTCATGCTTGTCTTCCCTCGGATTTGCCTGAACCAGCACCAGCCTTTTCAGGTGATAATTACTTTGTATATAAACATTAATTAGACACTTACTCTGTGCCAGGTACCATGATAGCACTTGACATGCGTTTTCTTCACAGGGTCCTTAGGAGATGGGTTCTATTATTATCGCCATTTTATAGACGAAGTCTTAACTGAGATTCAGAAAGCTGAAATAAATAACTTATTTGAGGCCAGTTATTGGTAAGTAATGGGTAAAGCTAGAGGTGGAGTCACCTCCACTCTTAAGCATCATTTCTTCTTAAAATCTTTATGTGTAACTCAGTAACTTTGGGAGTTTTAGTTTAAGATGCCAACTAAAGTAAGCTTGTAACACTTAAAGATTTTTTTATTCCCACAAGTTTCTTGGGGGTTATGCTCTTCTTTCCTGGTTTCTTACCAGGAAACACCTGTCTATAGATTTTATAGATGAGAAAATTTAGGCACCTAGTGGCTAAGGAACTTGCCCAAGGTCATGTTGTTAGGAAGAAGCATCTCTGGGGTTCCGCTGAGGGCTGTCTTAGCTTTGACTACCAAGGTCTCCTTTTTAGAAAGGAGCTATTTTTTTTTTAATTTACTGCTTTTTCCCCCTGATTTCAATACTAATTCATGCCAAATGTAGAAATGTTAGAAAACACATAAACAGCAACAACAAAAATGAGACATTAAATTCTTCTGTTTTTATCCCCATAGATAATCCCATACTCTTTCATTAATCATGAAAAATGCATTGTGTTTTTTGTCTTTTGGGTTTTTTTTTTTTTTCCCTGTTTCTTGCCTGTGCATTAGTTTTGTTTCTAGTGTGAAGCTGTTTGCTTCTGGAGGGTAGGGAAAATCTCATTTAATTCTGTCTCCCATAGCACCTATCTTCTTACTAAGCATATGTAAATTTTCAGCAAATACTTATTGCTTTAAACTGAATTGAAATCACCTACTGTTTGTCCATCATACCCCTTTTGCAATTACAGGATATAGCAACACAATCCCAGAGGCCCCAAGAAGGAGGGGAATCTTATTTTTCTATCATTCTCAAATTCTGTCCCCCTCTGCCTGGGGAATTGCTCAATTGCTATGCTTTTTCTGGGATGAAACTCGGAGCACATCAAAGTCAGCTTTCAGATGCTGCAGAGAGCAAATAAATTCTCCCCCCGGTCCCTTGCTCATATCAGGAATATAGTGAATGTTGGCAGAGTAAGTCAGGCAAGCACTTCCCTCCATGGGGGTTTCATGGTATGCTCTTCGCTTGCAGTGTAGGAAATGGGCTCATGGACTTCTCCTGGCCTACAGATTCCATCACTACAACAGGCCGCTCTTATCTTTACCTTCAGCTTGGCACCACAGATCTCACTCATCACGTCCAAGGGCTGTTCTCCGTCATCACTCTCTGACCTGCTCCTACTTCTTAAAATTTTCCTTTTTACTTCTGGACAAAACACTGTCTCTGCTTCTTCTTCTTTTCTTCTCCACTGTTATTTCCCTGTCCCGTTTTTCAGCTTTTCTTCCTACGTCCTCACTTTGGGCACTTTGAAAGTTTACTCATCAATCCATTGATCTTGTCTCTTGATGATGTGTTTCCTAGAAACTTCATCCAGAATTCCAGTTTCCATGATTATCTCTGTGTGGAGAACACCCAAGAGTCCCAACCACTCCAACTACATTTCTGGCCTTTGTTCAGATCCCCATTTTCCTAGCAGAAGTACAGGGGAGTGTGCAGTAACCTGGTATTAGTAGGGGCTCTTACCCCCCTCTCCTCCTCCAGGCCAAGCAAAGACAAGAACTTAGGAGGAGAGGTCTGTAGAACAAGCCACCTGACAGCGTGCAGGAACTTTCAGAGGATGGGAATAGACAGCCCAGGTGTCTTGTAGTCCCAATCTTGAAGTCCTCTGATTCTCACCAGAGCTTCCCATTAACAGAACACATCTTTAGCTTCTCAAGCTTTACTCCTCTGACTTCTTTGGACCACAGACCATATTAAGGGCCCATTAACTTGGAACTGTTCAATAAAAGAAACCATGTTGGGACTCCTTGACCCTCCAATGCCCATTGAAGTTCTCACGAGGAAAAAAAATACAGCTAGTGCTTTCATGGTCTCCCTTTGCAGGATGGGTCCAAATTTCCCCTTCTAGCCTTGTTCAAATGACCAAAGCAGAAGCCAGATGAACTTGGTAAATAAAGAGAGATTGTCTGGGTTAGCATCAAGCTTGTAACTGGCTTTTCTTCATCAAGATAGGGTTAGTTTTCTCACTGCCATGATATTCCCTTAATACCCTTATCTCTCTAGCAAGTCAAGTTCACATCTGATCCCTACCTCTCAGCCTTGGCCTTGGGTTTCCCTTGGAGCAGCTCTGGCCTAGGATTTTGTAATGTTTCCAGTATTGTATTATTCCAGTCTCTACTCACATGCTACTTCCCCCCGTAGCTCATCACCTGAGCTAAAGGACCACCTTCTCCCTGCTCCCTTTGTAAGTTACTATCTCTGACATGATCTGTTTTATGGTCTTCGTATTGATACATACTAAAATAATCTTGTTCCCACATTTATTTCTTTGCTTTTTGGTGTCTCCTTATCCCCTTCCTCTACTCCCCACCAGTAGAATTACATCCCATGAGGGCAGGGATCAAGCCTGTCTTGCTCACCAACCTCTCCCCACAACTTAGAATAGGACATGCCATAAAAGAAGTTCTCGATCAATACATTTTGAGTAATTGAACTAAATTTCCCAGTATGTGAGGGTTAGAACCAGTGATGGAGCCCATCTGCATAGAATCCTAAGGTTTTCCTTTGACCAAATTCTTCAACTTTGAGACTGTTCTTTTGCAATTAGGTATATATTGAGTATTCCCCGTTTTTAAAAATGATAATGACTTTAAATATTATTAAACAATTTTAGACAAAGTAATAGAAGTGGTTTGCTTCCTTTGCTACCTTACATCATTCATCATTCAGCCAGTACCCTTCCCTGTTACTTTAGTTGTAGACGACCTTATGTTTTTCTAAAAGCCATCAAAGTATTTTATCTTGTGGTATTTTCACAGTAAACTTTGCAGAGTATACTGAACTAGTAATATCATATGAACTTTGCACATGAAGAGATTAAGCCCTACAGAGGTCAAGTGGCTATAAATTTGCCTTCTTTGTAGGTTGAAAAGTGGTAAACAACTTCAGAATGATTGGCCCTGTTCCCTGTGATTCATCCTTTACTTCTCTTTTCTTTTTTTTCTCTTCTCTTAGTATTAAACTCCTTACTAGTCCTTCTTTCCTTAGGATTTGATATGCCATTTTTTCTACATTTTCAGTGATTTTCTCTGGGTCTATAATTCCTTTATGGATATCCCACTGGTATGCTTGATGGTGCAGAAACAGTATTCAGTCCTTTTCTGTGCTTTTAGTTTGCCAGGGTAGTATGGTGGTTGGCACAGTTTTAGCTTATTGGTAAAGGAATGACTTAATGAATCAGTAAGAGATATCTAGCTTGTCTAGAGCCTACATCTTGCAATCAACAAGGAGGCTATTTAAAAATATAATGAACTCATGAGAAGGGGCTCACAAATGCACTCCCTATTCTTTTGGCATTCTACCTTCCAGAGAGTATAAGTATATCAGCAACAAATGTTGGCCCTTGGAGGTCTGAAACCCTGGTTGTTGTCCTTGCTTTTCAATTATTCGCTCTTTGACTTTGGTAAACTCACTTCTGTGCTGAGCTTTGATTCTTTCTTCTATAACAGAGGCTTTCAAACTGTTCATATTTAAAAGCCAGCATCCCCTTTGTTCAAAGGATGGTCTTATTTAAACTGTTAAAGAAAAAAAAAAAAATGACATAAAAGGAGCTGTGTTGGTTGAAACACCGTTGTGGGCTTGGTATGCATTGACACAGTTTGGAAACCAGCAACCAATAAAAGGGACATAGTAATATCTGCTCTGCCCAGCTCTCTGAATTAGGTATGTGAAGATGTTTCATAAAATGTGCTTTGTTCTGTCAATTATGATGTCATCAATGAAGATAATTTTATCATTTTATCTCACTTCAGTTGATCCACCGAACATGTCACTGCAAATCCAGTACAAAAATTTTAAAGTCTTTAAATTGAGCAGCCACGTTCCAGTAGGAATGTTGTAATTCAACAGGAGGAGTGAGTTGAGAACATTTGGAAAAATACTAATCAAGAAAGTTATTAAAGGCAAAATGAGGGTGCAGCTATATGAAAGGAGATGGTATTAAGCCAGAAATTGGGCTGGCATTGTTTGGCGTTAATTAAACTTGTAACAAGTCACAATAATGCCACTGTAGCTTTAGTCTGGGAAGCTGTAATCTAGTTCCCAAGTGAATAAACTGTAAGGCCATAGGCCAAATAGTTTAACAAAAGGGAATTAGATGATTATCTTGTAAACCAGAGAAGCAATGATATTGTGGCTTAATTAAAGAGCTTGGTAGGAAGCTCAAGTTACAAGTTAGAGTCTTAAAGCAGTTGCTTGGTCATTTGCAAGACACCGGGATGGTTTAATTTATGAGAAAAAAGAAGAACCCAATCGCCACAGATGCCCAAGGACTGAGACTCTGGGAAAACAGAAACGCTGTAATGCCACACAAATGGTGGCTGGGGGAAAACACTAGGGGGGATAATTTAATATAATGACGATAAAGACTAATGGAATAATAGGGAGTGTTTCCTTAGCAATCAAGAAAATTGCATTGACAGGTATTAGACACCAACATGATCAGGGGGATTAAGTCTAAGGAGATTTGGGGGCTTAATAGGACACAGAGCTAGAAAGTACACTAATAAATATTGATGTTCTGGGTTTTAACCTTGGGTTAATTGTTGGCTTTCTACTGTTTTGAAGGTTCTTTGACTATTGCTATACAGATCATAACTATTAATGTCTATCTTTCTGCCTGAAATATTTGATTGAAGTCTGACTCTTTTTCCTTGAAATCCTCTCATTATTTTTCTAAGGCGCTTCTTAGGTAGCTTGATAATTTTGTTCTGGTTGGTGACTTTACCTACTCACATTTTGATTATGACTCTATGGTGCCTAAATAAATAAATACGTGAGATGTGAACAATCTATGTAGTCTATCATCTGTATGTTTAATTTTTATCTCTGTGATAATTGGTATGCTTCCAGGTACCAGATTATGAACATAGGTCCTGTGTATACATCATGGGGACAAAATCATTCTGAGTTTCAACTATAACTTTTTTCCCCCCTGAAGAATGTGGCTTCCTGTCCATAGACAGTCATGGGGCAGTCTAGACTAACTTACTGGTTCAGCTTTAGTTTAGAGCAGAAATCTTTGTAAATCGTTATATACCACCTATGTTTTTTCTTTTCCCACACTGTTAAGAATCTGTCAGCAGTGCCTGTGATAATCCGCTGTTGCTTGGATCAGGCACTCCTCTGAGTTTCCTGCAAAAGTAAGCCAAAATTGTGTCTGCAGATTTTCAGCTTGATGACACCTTGGCTTAATGAAAATTCTTGAAGAAGAGAATGTAATTTTTTTTAAAGTTCCAAGCTGGTAAAAATGAACAATTTTGCATAAGGAATAAATCCTTAGCATTAAGATAAATGAGAAGCACCGTTGATGTGAAACCAAGTTTGCTTTGACATAGATAAGGGGGCTAAGTAGGATTCTATGGGAATTCACATGCTGGATCTAAATCTTTTTAAAACCACTACATCAAGAAATGTGCTTTTTTCCTCCCATAAGATGACTCTTTAAATATTTTCCTTGAGCACTTTTTAAGTAACCTTTCTCAGTGGCCTTGACACTGTGCTCTGAAACTGGAAGCCTGTGAAGGCACTGAGAACCTCCTCTCGAGGGGGTACTATGGATACCCTTCCAGTTTGCCTGAGTTTTGCAGTCACTCACCAAGCTGGGGAAAGGGACAATTCCTGGCATTCGTGCCTGCTTTAATACTTAGACCACCCAGATCCTGTTTTGAAATTACTCTGACAGATTTCTTCACACTTTGGATGAGCTATGCAAAGTGCAACCAAAAAAAGCAAAATGATCGTTGAAGAATGGGATAGATTGAGAGATAAATACTGGGTTCAAAGCACTGGTGTGTCCAGGGATGTATTTACAACTCAAAAGATAAATGGAGAGCTAGGCTTTTGACTTAGCCAAAGATGTTGCCATGTTGACTGACAGAGAAGTATATTTCATACAATAAATAGACTAGCCTTAGGCTAAAAAAGAAGATTGAGTTGGCAAGGAATACAGGTGGGATTCTAGAACTAGGGGTCAGTCTCATTGACTACTTACAGCTTGAAGGTAAAGAAGGGCAGTGGAGATTCCACAGAAAAATATTGCTAGATTAGAGTTTCCTGAGCAGGAAATGCTAGGTTGTGAATGGCTAAAATAGTTATTTGCCCAGATACTGGAAGTGGGAGAGGAAAATATGGCCAGGGGTATTAGCTGCAAACACCAGAATCTGCTCTGGCTAGTTTAAATAGAAAAGGAATTTATTAAGGGATATGAGGCATTTCAAAGAATCATTTGGAGTCCCAGAGAAACAGGCTTGAGGCTCAGCGTCCAGGAATAATTCCCAAATCATACTGCAGAACTGCGTTCGTGAGAAACTAGTCATTGATGCTGTAGCCGGCTGAAGGACCATGCTCTGGAACTGACTGATGAAGGAATTGTCACCATCCACCCAGTGGATGCCAGAAAGTTTCCCTGACTGTAACCCCTATGGATACCAAGGATTTGATCTTACTACAATTTCTCTTAATATTCCGGAAGGCTGAACACCTCTCCCACTGCCTATACAAGCAAAATAGATATCACACACAACCCGGTTTTTATTCATTGCTCACTTTCTCCTTGTAGCAAGCAGGCAGAGATACTTTCAGTTTGGACAACATTTAAATTCACTTGCCTTTTTGGTTAAAATACAATGTGCTTTGTATGAAAATGCTTTCACTGTCTTTATTTCTTCTTAAAAGTGCCGATTATCTGTTTGTTTAAGCTAAAGGTAGAATGCCTCTATGTCAACATTTGTAAGCTAATCTCAAGGTGTGTGTTTTGCAAAGCAAATGAGTCAGTACTGAATTAAATTTGAGAAACACTGGAGTAAAGAAATAAAGTTTCTTTAATTTAGAATTAGGATAGGCTTGAAAAATATCCAAAAGGTTATTGAGTAAGCCACATTTCCTAAAATAGTTGGGCCATGGAACCCTTTTTATAAGGACACATGTGCTCTGAGGAATACAGTTTGAGAAACACTGCATTAAACTGGGACCTCTTTAAGGACAATGATCCTGACTTAGTCATCTCTGTATTCCTACCACCTAGCCCGGTGCCTGGCACATAGTAACACTTACTGGCTTGGTCAGGGTGAGTTGGGAAAAATATCTTTCTTTGACCCTAGTTCCTGTTGTTATCTTTGATGTTGTAAAAAGACCATGGAGTCAGATTTGAGTCTCTTGGATCTCTTGGAGTCTTGAATTCCTGGTCTATCATTTGAAAAGTCTCCTTTGTTAAAGTGCCAGCTTTTTTTTTTTTTTTTTTAAGATTGTATTTATTTATTTGAGAGAGAGGGAGAGAGCAAGAGTGAGCACAATCGGGGGGAGGGGCAGAGGGAGAGGGAGAAGCAACTCCCCACTGAGCAGGGAGCCTGATGTGAGACTTGATCTCAGAACCCCAAGATCATGACCTGAGCCGAAGGCAGATGCTTAACTGACTGAGCCACCCAGGCACCCTTCAAGTGCTAGCTTTTGAGTTTGTTTGAGATAATGGAATTCAAAGGGACGAAAGGTAATACTTTGTTAAGCAGTAAAATTATTCGCAAATGGATATTCACAATCTTCACCATTTCCCTGGTCTCTGTGCAGGAAAAATTTGTGCTTCCTTGGTGAACTCCCAGATCCTTTCAAAACTAGCAGAAGTGGAAGAAAACTAAAGGAATTGAGAGGTTGTGTTGAACTACGTAATAAGGAGTTGAGAGTTGAAGAGAGTGAGCAGGACAGGCTGCCCAGGTTGGGTGTTAGAGTGTTTTGGGTAAAGGCCAGGAGGGAGCATGTTTGTCAGCCACTTGCCAAACTTGGGAAGAGTTTTTGAGAAAGGCTGCAACCAGAAGAGAATGATTTGCTGGTGTTTTCTATGCATCAAGAATGGACTCTTCCCTCCTTACATTTTGCTGTGTGTCTAAGTAGAGATGTGAAAAACCTTCTGGATCCTGGATTGCGTTTCTCTCTGGGACATGGTACCATGACCGGATGACACAGATCCCAGGATTTTAGTGCAAGCATCTTTGCTTGGCTTTTTTCTTGGCTTTTCCCTTACCTTTCCCATGATGCTCTCTCTCCAGCCCAGACTGGTAGGCCTCAAATCATTTTCTTTCTGTTTTAAGCCCTAATATTAATTCTTGTTTGATTTTTTAAAAAGATTTCATTTATTTTTGCAAGAGAGAGAGAGAGCGCACGTGGGCCCGAGCACCAGGGAGGGGTAGAGGGAGAACCAGGCTCCCTGCTCAGCAGGGAGCCCAATGCAGGACTTAGTCCCAGGACCTGGAGATCATGACCTGAGCTGAAGGCAGACGCTTAACCAACTGAGCCACCCAGGCGCCTTTAATGCTTGTTTGAAGGGAAACTTGGTCCACATTTTGAACAACTTTGAGTCTATGGCAAGTGTGTTTTTGAGAAGGTGACCAGTCTCCCAGTGTCTAAACTTCCCAAACTTCCTCTTTCTAATGTAGCAGAGAAAAAGACACCTGAGGCTTTCTGATGATTTTCAAGGTAATGTAGGCGGTAGAGCTTTTAGTGCTGCTTCTCACTTGATGAGAGGTCACAGGCATTGGTCTTGACAGCATGTTTGGAAACCTTGTTTCAATTTCCTAGGAACTTCTATCCCTAGTGCCAGTCTTTTGTCTTTGAGCTTCAAATTCTTCAGTTCGTCTTTTTGCCTTATTATGTCTACTCATCTAGCCAGCCATGAGGAGAGAAATTAACTTCTGCATTGTTGAGGCCAGAGCCACCGAGGCAGGTGTCAGACTGGTTGCTTGCTTATGAAAGGCAAATATTGCCATCTGATAATCCTGGCTTCGGTGCTAAATTGACAGTGTGGGATGTTACCTCCCTTTGTACTCTCTTTGGTTTCAGGTAAGACTTAATATGACCATAATCTCATATTGGGATTTTTTTTTCCTTCTTAATACACCCTTGCTCTTTCTTTTTTCTAAATAGCATATAGAATGAGTCAAAATGTTAACTTGTTATTCACAAAGAACTGCTTAATACCCTGCAATTTAGAAATAGGGAGAAAGTCACAGAAGGGTTCAGATGAAACTGTTCTCCATGTTCTTCCTTGGGCATGCCTGTTTCCCAGTCCGAGTTTGCATTGTCACTGCTTAACAGCAATGAAAGTGAAATGAGCTTCTACCCCGTATTCCCCGGAGCCATTGTCCATGCAGCCCATCCAGCCACCCACCCAGCCACCCATGAGTGAAGAAATCCTCTTTGTGATGAAGTTGACCCTCTGGGCTCTGTTTCCGAAAGGCAGCCTGGAATTTTCTGCATCCTCAACTGGACTGTTATAAAACCATTTTGGCAGATCCAATTACAGTGTATCTCCCTGTGTGCGTGTGTGTGCACACACATACATTTTCTTACCCAGATAGGATGGTTTTACCCTGAGGAATTGGTAGCATGCCCCATCGACTCTAAGCCCCTCAGGAGTGGTGGAAGTGACAGGTGGAGGGATCCCAGCATAATGGAAAGTGTGCTGGGCCAGATGTCAGGAGATAGGCTTTCCAATCCTGCTTGTACCACTAATTTGCTGTGTGACCTGGGGTGACTTACTTAACCTCTCCAGGGGTCAGTTCTTTCACCTGGAAAATGGAGTTAATAGTACTTGCCCTTCTTGACTCAGGGGGCTATAGGGAAAATAAAGTGAGACTGTGGAAGTATGGGCAGTTTGAAATGGATAAACCCAGCCTTCCACAGATAAACCTCAGTGTGTCTGACAGACAGGATATCTTTATCTGAAGTAAAATGGAGTATTAGCGGAAGTAGTTAATATGGAAGAGCCTTCCGCTTCTTTTAAAATTAAAATCCTACCCCAGGCAAAAGAGCTAGCAGCCCTGTAATACAATAATCTTGATTTGTTTATATGCTAAGCAACATGTATATACTGTTTTTACTCACTTAAGGGTTACCCAATCACATTCTATTTCTGTATTAGTGTTACCGGACAGAGAACTCATTCTTTTTTTTTTTTTTTTAAGATTTTATTTATTTATTTGACAGAGATAGAGACAGCCAGTGAGAGAGGGAACACAAGCAGGGGGAGTGGGAGAGGAAGAAGCAGGCTCATAGCTTAGGAGCCTGATGTGGGGCTCGATCCCATAACGCCGGGATCACGCCCTGAGCCGAAGGCAGACGCTTAACCGCTGTGCCACCCAGGCGCCCCAGAGAACTCATTCTGAACTCAGTTTCAGCTGTTCAGCACTTGGTTGCTTTATTCAGGAAGCCAGCAAGCTGGGAAGGTGGTAGACTAACATCTCAAAGACTATCCTCTCGGGGACGCCTGGGTGGCTTAGTTGGTTGAGCCTCTGACTCTTAATTTTGGCTCGGGTTATGATCTCAGGGTGGTGAGATCGAGCCCTGCATCTGGCTCTATGCTGGGTGTGGAGCCTGCTTAAGATTCTCTCTCTCACTCCCTCTCTTAAAAAAAAAAAAAAAAAAAAAAAAAAAAAAAAAAAAAAAAGACTACCATCTTCTCTGTCTGGGGGTAGGTGAAGAGTTTTAAAGGGAAGGTCATAGGGAAAGGGAGAGGGGCTATGTGCAGGAGTGACAGGTGTCCAGGCAGTTAGTCTTCTGTTGATGTGACCCTGAACAGACTTGCTGGCATCAGAAACAGCTCTTTTCCAATGTAGTCAGGACTTACCTTCTGGAAAAGTTTGGTTCTTCACTTCTCCAGGCCAGTGGTCTGCAGATTTCAGAAAGTAAATTAGTTCTGCTACAGATTGTGGGACTTAGGTCAGCAAACACGGAGCTCATAAGCTTGAAGCAAGTTAACCCTGAAGACCGTTTGGAGTGGCTGCATTAGCAAATACATTAAAGAACACAGTCCATCGTCCGCCATGTAACTTAGTGGGTAAGTGCATGGGCTTTGGTGTCATTCAGACTTTGAATTCTGGGTTTGAATCCTGTTTTTGTTTTTGAGAGAGAGAAAGAGCGCGCGTGAGCAGGATGGGAGAGGCAGAGGGAGAGGGAGAGGGAGAGAGAGAAAATCTTTTTTTTTTTTTTTTTAATTTTATTTATTTATGTGACAGAGACAGCCAGCGAGAGAGGGAACACAGCAGGGGGAGTGGGAGAGGAAGAAGCAGGCTCCCAGCGGAGGAGCCCGATGTGGGACTCGATCCCGGAACGCCAGGATCACGCCCTAAGCTGAAGGCAGCCGCCTAACGACTGCGCCACCGAGGCATCCCAGAGAGAGAAAATCTTAAGCAGTCTCCATGCTCAGCACAGAGCCCGATACAGGACTTGATCTCACGACCCTGAGATTATTACCTGAGCCGAAATCAAGATTCAGATGCCCAACTGACTGAGCCACACAGGCACCCCATGAATCCTTTTTTTCCACTTAGTAGGTGTATCTCCTAGGACAAGCTATTTACCTGCTCTAATCCATAGTTTTTCATCTACAAAATGGGCACTAAAATATTCCCACTTTACAGCTCTGGAGGCTGGGAGTCACAGGGGCCTGTGACAGTTACACAGCTCAGAAAGTGGTAGGTCTCAGGTGTCGGAGAGGATTGCGTTTAGATGTAGTGAACAGACACCCAATTACAATCATGTAGTAGGCAGGGTCCTTGAGAAAGACAGAACTAATAGGGGAGCTCGCTCTAAGTATGTGAATTTTTTTCAATAAAAATATTGTGAATTTTTTTGAGATTTGTAACTCTTTGAAAAAACTAAAAAACCATGTAACCTAGGAATATCCAAAAAATTAATAAAAAGCTTGGTATGTTATGAAAACACAAAATATAAGTAGATACTAGTCTATTTTGTCATTTATTGCTGTAAAATATAGATTATTATAAAAAGTTAAGATTTATCAAAAGTTATACACACACTTACAGACCTTACACTGTCTTTTTGTTTTTGATGCCTGGTGTGAGTAATTGTGTAACACCTACAGTGTTTTGTGTTACGTAAGACAACATTGACATAGGTACCAATAGATACATGATTCATCGTGTCAACATGATGATGTAAACTTATGGTATCGATGGATACACTCCAGTTCTATATTAACTCTTCCTTATGATTTTCTTAATAACATTTTCTTCTCCCTAATTTACTTTATTGTAAGATACAAAATAGTTTTTAATTAACTGTTTATGTTACTGGTACGGCTTCTGGTCAACTTTAATGGATCTTATTGTTCCTTTTGATCACTCCTAGATGCAAGGAATTTTGAAGCGGGTATTTTAATTAGGTCATTAAAAAAATCAGGGTGCAATTAGTAACAAAGAACGGGAGAATAGGGGCGCCTGGGTGCCTCAGTCGGTTAAGCGTCTTCCTTCAGCTCAGGTCATAATCTGAGGGTCCTGGGATCAAGCCCCACGTTGGGCTCGTGCAGCAGGGAGTCTGCTTCTCCCTCTGCCTGCCCTTCCCCCTGCTTGTGCTCTCTCGTGCACTCTGTCAAATAAGATTTCTTTAAATCTTAAAATTTAAATCTTAAAATAGGGTGGGAGGAATAGCTATCGAGTAGGCAAATCCTCCACACCAGGAGTTTTAATGCCACATCATTTATTTGGTGGCCTACAGCAGATTGCTCACCATGCACACACGGAGGTGCCTACCTTGGCTGCACTGCCCTTTGCAGGAATCACTGAGTTCTCTTTGGAAGGTGAGCCCAGGAGCTCTATAAAATCAACTTAGATTTGATGGAAGCTGGTAAAAAGTAGGGAGAAATATTTAGGCATTTTCTTTTCTGTGTCTTCATAGCCCAGGTAGAGAAGCTTCTCTTTCCTTCTGTGGATGGGAATGGTACAAAAGGGAAAATAGGGAGGGTGGGTGTGGGGATGGGGCAGGCACTAGTCCATGTCTGTGCAGCTTATGCATCCATGTGGGTCAAATGATTTCTCAGAACTTAATTGCATTATTTCATATGTTCCTGCTACAGGGTGTGAAACAGCCTACCTCACTTAACACTGTCACACTTCAGTGTTTAACTGAAGCCCAGAGAGAAAAAACATCTATAGCATCAGGGTTCTGGGGTGCCTAGGGATGTCAGAAACAATCACTGGAAGAAAATCGTGTCCAAGAGTGTGGGAGAGTCTATCTAGATCGTCGCTTGAGTTCGTTATTTTTTTAAAATCAGATATTCAAAAGGTCTTTATATTTACAAGTAAATATTTCAAAACCCATTTAATGAAAAATCATTTGGAACTAAAGTAGGAACCGTGTGTCACGTTATTAAAATGTGACCAAAAAGTGTCTATTTTTAAAAATTTGCTCATGGAGAACAAAGCAAAGAAAGATATAATTTTTTCCCCCTTGCTCTCGCTCAGACATGCATGTACACATACACATACTTGCTTATCCATACAAAACACCAGATTCCGTCTCTCTGTGTTATCTTGTATTCATTTCATATTCCTTTCTCAGTATCGCTGTGAAACTACTTTGTTGTATCATTTCCACGCAGCTCTTTTGGAATTTTTGCAATTCTAATTCTCACTGCTTATTGCATTACAAAAGAGTGAAGGGAAAGTGGATTTGCAGGCGGGGCATTTTAAATTCTAATGTCAGAGGTCATTAGTCTTTTTTTTTTTTTTTTTTCCCTTTCCCCTCTTTGGTTATATCTGAGAGCTTGGCTTTCACATACCAGGGGTAATTTACAAGAAAGCTTTTAAAAGCAGCATTTGAGATTTATTTTGCACATTCTCAGAACCTAAAAGGCTAAATGAGAAAGAACCTAAAATAAAGATCATTTCCATATATTTGAATGTTGTGTTGGTTGACTTGCTCACATATGTTGGAGAAAGTGGGAATCCCCACATCCTCTTTAGTTCACTTTCAGGCACAGTGACTGCCCCACACATTCCTCCCGCCCGGATCGGAATGGGAGAACGCCTCCAAATGAAGCGTTTGGGATTCTCCTTCTAGCTTCAGATTGCCATATCTTCTGTATTTTCCTCACACTAGTATCTTCATTTTTTCTCTACCTTAAATTAATACTAATGAGATTATGGATTCACATCAAAGGCAGGTTGCTACCTATCCCTACTCCACCGCTTTGCCCTGGAATGACTATTTCACACTGTCTTCTCAGACCTCCAGCGGCTCCTCCCTGCTCCTCTATGGTAGAGACGACCTTACCTTGTGTTTTACTGAGAAAAGCTCAGTCAGGCGCTCTCTATGGTAGAGATGACCTTACCTTGTGTTTTATTGAGAAAAGCTCAGTCAGGAGCTCTCCCCAGCCTATCTGTAACCAGACCCCGTGCTTCCTTCCACAAGACAAACTGCTCTGCGCCCACCTGTGGCCTTCAGGGCTCCTGGATCTCCCCCTCCCCCCCACCCCTTCTTGCTCCTGCAATGATCTGTTCTCAACTGCATCCTCTGGGTTCCTCTCCCTACTAGATAATTTCCAGCAGCATTCAAAGATGCTTCTATATCTCCACATTGAATAAAAAAGAAAGGAAAACCTGCTCAGTTCCTGGCTACCAAGCATTTCTCTGCTCCCCATCGACAATGTAGAACATCAGAATTGTCTATAGATGTTCTTTCCATCAGACTTTCAACTCCAGTACTTCTCAAAGCACGGAGGGGTCACCAGAGGCCCCTTCTTGGCCAAACCCTTTGTTCTACTCCCTGTTCTTTTCTCACTTGACCCGTCAGCAGCATCGCTTCCTCCTTCTTGACACGCTTTTTTTCAGTTGGCTTTGGGACACCACACTCTCCTGGTTTTTTCCTGCTACCCTCCTGGCCACTCCTTTTCAGTGTCCTTTGCTGGCTCCCTTCATCTTTCTGACCTGTCAGCCTACAATGCCTCAGGGTTCTGTCCTTTGAACTTGTCTCTTCTCACTCCCTTCACTCCCCAGATGGTCCCCTTCAGGCTCATGGTTGTTTGCTGATGTTTTCCAAATCTCTAGCTCCAGCTCGGACCTCTTACCTCAACGCCACACTTGGAGTGTGCATCCAGTGCCTACTCAGCCCCACTTGGATAGCTAAAGGCTCATCAAACATAAATGCTACCGCCCTGGTCCAGGCCACTAGCTCTGTGCGTGAGACTTGTGTCTGAGTGGTTTTTGCCAATCTTTGCCACCTTATTTACAATGCAGCAGCTAGAGGGATCCTCCTAAGACTAAGTCTATTCCTGTCACCACTCTGCTCAAAATCCTAATGGTTTCTTGTCTTCAAAATAGCAGCCAGAATTCTCAAAGGGGCTAGTAGCCTTGTCTCGCCTGTCTCTCTAACTGTGTAGGCTACCAAACTGTCCTCACCTCGTCTGCTCCAGCCACACGGGCTTTTTCACTGTGACTCAGAAGTGTCCAACATTTCTTGCCTCAGCCTCTTGTAGTTTCCTCTCCTGGGTCATGCTTCCTCTGGGTGTAGTCATTGCTCACTTCATCCGTCCTTTTGGTGTTTGCTCGAATATTACCTTTTAGGAAAGGTAATATTCTCTCTTAGAGAAATCTCCCACCCTGTATCCTCTGTAACTTTTCTATGAGCATGTCAGATATTGTTGACTTGTTTATTTTCTGACTCTCCTCTAAGGCATAAGCTTCAAGGGGGTAGGTATTTTGATTTGGTCTTTGCTGTGTCGCCAAGTGCCTTAAATAACGCCTTGCAAGTAGTAGCACTTAATAAACATTGATTAAATAAGTGAAAACTTGAATGAGAACTACAAATCTAAATATTTAAGCAGGAGCTCTTGGTAACTGGCCTGAAATTAAATATTGGTGATGATGAATTCTTATTTTGTTTTCTGATCCCTAGCACCCATGATTTTGACATTTTATATCTTTGGCCAGTTTATGGTGTTGGATTTCCTAAAGAAGTAAAGAGTACATGATTTATTGGTAACCCTTTTGGGTTTGTGACCCTTACATCACATACACAGAACATCAGCAGAACACAATATTAGTCAAGGATCACAGTAACTGAACTTTCAAAATCAAATCTTGCCTCTCTCTTCCTGTGTCGGTAAGGAACCCAGCAGGAAACAGATGGCATATACAAATTGGGTAATTTGACTGGAGTTTAATAAAGGTACCATTTTCAAAGCACAAGGCCCTGAGTGGAGTGCCCTGAGGCTAGTAGCAGCCTTTTCTGGTACCACCCAAGGCATGAAGAGGAGAGGAGAGGGAAGATGCATGGAAAGGGAAGGATACTAGAAATCTGAGGGGGAGCTGTAGGACAGACCACCTGGCAGAGGCCATTTGACCAACCATCAGTGTGTGGTTGAAGGATACTTTGGGCCTGTGATAAACCCTGGGGAGGGCTGAGGGAATAAACATCCCAACTCTGTCTTCTCCCTTCCTCTAATCTCCAGCGAGGTCTTCCCATTGGCCAAGCCCAAGTGGAACTCAGAAGCCAAGGGAAGCCTTGGCTGCAACCTACAGAAGCCAGCCTCTGAGGTAGACAACAGGATAGGAAAGGGTGGAGGGTACGGAGTGCCTGGGTGGCTCAGTCGTTAAGCGTCTGCCTTCAGCTCAGGGCATGATCCTGTCATTCTGGGATTGAGCCCCACATCAGCCTCCTCCGCTGGAAGCCTGCTTCTTCCTCTCCCACTCCCTCTGCTTATGTTCCCTCTCTTGCTGGCTGTCTCTCTCTGTCAAATAAATATTAAAAAAAAAAAAAGGAAAGGGTGGAGGGTAGATTGGGAGAGCAAATGGCAGGCCTCTAGCAGAACATCCAAGGGCTGTCTCCCAGCTGTAGCCTGTTCTCCCATTTCCCCACTAGTCTTCTTGTCCATTCTTCATGCAGCAGCTGAAATAAAACCCTCAATCTGTGTGTGTTGGACCCTTGTTTAAGACCCAATCACTTGACAACTTTCATTGAGCTTAGACTAAATCCACACCCAATCTAGTGGTGTACAAGAGGGGCTGACTGGCTCTTACCGCCCACCCCCCCAAATTATACTATACACCACCATCTTGGCTTGCTGTACTCACTCACAGTGCAGGCTAACCCTTCTTGGCATAAGTGAAGCTCATTATCCTCACCAGAACGTCTGTGTGGAACACCCATTGCTTATCCCCTTACAGTGTTGACTCCTTGTCATGAGTTACATCTTATCCTTTGAACATCAACACCTCAAGGAGCCCCCCTCCTCATATAAAGGATGTCTTTTGTTTATTCTTTATCAGGTACCCCAATATTTGCTTCACAGCATTTATCACAAACTATAAATGGCTCCTCCCTCTCTCCCTCCTTTACTTCGTTAAGTCTGTCTCTGAACAAAGGAAAGCAAGTTTCATTTAGTCATGAGCCTTCTCTGTCTTGTTCAGTGTGTCATCCTCCGAGTTCAGAACTATTTCTGGCCCAGGTGGTTTCTCAATAGATATTTGGTGATTGAATGAACAAGCATCCTTTTCAATGAAAATATCCTTCCATTTATGCAATAAAAACAAAAAGGGGGGTTACCTCTAAGCTTCTCTTGAATGCATTTGAATTTCTATGTCGCTAGTATCTGCAGGATCTCAAATATATTAGTAAGTGCTTAATATATATTTGAATAAAATACCCTTACTAACAACAGGGCTGATTTGCTATGGCTTAGCAGATTGTTTTCTATGGTTGGCGTATTATGTCTTTAACAAAATTAAGCTAAAAAATGAACAATACCCTCTCCCTAATCTGTAGCTTCACAGCATAGCTAATTACCTGTGTTGACCGTCCAGGTGATTTATTGGAAGGTGGCATTAGGTATTGACTAGGCTTGAGCTTTAGAGCTCGAAAGACCTGGCCAAACTCCATTTAAGCCAGTCACTGGCTGGGCAAGACTGTGGACCTTTCTGAACCTGTTCCCATGTCTACAGAAACTAGGATAATGTAGCCTAATCTCTAGAGCTGTTATGGAGCTACAGGTGATAGAGATCGTCCTCTTTTCTGCACCCCATCACGTGCCCTTCAATACAAAAGCAGGCTCGCCCCCCCCCCCCACACCTTCTGTCCTTAGGATGCTGCTTCCTCAGTACCTTCTCCCCAGTCCATTTTATTAGTCTTCGGATCTCATGCCTATATTCTGGTTATTGGGAATTCCGCTGGAAGGCTTTCCTGTCCGCGCTTCTCTTTATAAAGTTGAATTCGCTCTCTGGTGGAAGCAGCCGGGAGCTCAGCTGTGCCCGTGACAAATGACACACCCATCAGGCTTTTCAGTCGGCATCATATTTGCCAGACAAATGTAGACAGCACTTTCATGCAGCGAAGCACTTTGTTAGTACTTTGAGCCTCTGAGGGACAATTTGAGTTGGAAAAAAAAGGCATTGAAACCTTGTACAATACTCACCCCATTACACAAGGAAAACCAAATAAGTTTATCTGACAAAAAGGTATGGGTACATTTTTGATGAAAGAAGCGCAAGCCACAGGGCGCTCTTGCTTCTCAACAGAGAGACAAGATGCCTGGAAGTTTTATCTTTTGTTTATTTCTTTTCAGTTAAGTTTAACTAATACACTTTGAATGCGTTTTCTGTGCCAGGCACTTTTTCTTTACTGCTTTAGATGGATTTAAACTATTAAGATTGCAAAGTAAAAAATATTTCGGTGCAGGCAGTTCTTACTAAGATCTGACCAAAGAATGGGATACCTTATTGGCAGTTTGGAAATTCATTGGTACTATATGTGCAATCTGGCAAAATTAAATTTCTAATACATGAAATGGTTGTCTGGAGTCTGGTTCCTTAAGAGATTCAAATCAGTTCCATTCAAACCTATATATTTAGCTTGTACTCTTGATAGATGCTGAATGAAATAGACAAGGGTATACTCCCTTCCGTCCCTCCCTTACTGTCAGTGTTCCTTAACTCTTTTGACCGGTGTCCTTCCTTTTTTTTTTTTTTTCTTTTTTTTTCTCTTTAAGATTTATTTATTTACTTGAGAGAGAGCAACAGCATGAGCCAGAGGGTCAGAGGGAGAGAGAGAATCTCAAGCTGACACCCTGCTGATCACGGAGCCCAGCGAGTTGGGGGAGGCTAGATTTCAGGACCCTGAGATCACGACATGAGCCAAAACCAAGAGTCAGATGCTTAACTGACTGAGCCACCCAGGCACCTGGACCAATGTCCATCTTTCCTAAATATCAGTACCTTAGGTCCTCCTTATACATTATTTGAAACTTAAAATAAGCCAAAGTTGAAGACCAGTAGGTAAAGCCCTGCTTTATTTTCAAGTTATATGTGCAACACATTTATCTGTGTCTTCCAGAGACATACTGACCTCACTGGTGAGGTGAGACACCCACATATACCGCACCCATTTACACATGTGTCATTTACCGTCAAGCTTCACATGTTCAGTAGCGACCGGAGGATGCAAATGTGTGGCTTCATGGGTCTAACATTGGTCACACAGTTGCTGTTGCCTTAACTTTCTTAATTGAGCCCACATTTAAAATTGGGATATGTCACATAAAGTGCAGATATTTGACTTCTGTTAAGAACCGGAAGATGGACTGGCAGTGAGCCCGCATTCCCATGTGGCAGCGGCAGGCTGGGGCTTCGCTTTCCGGTGACCATGCCTCCACAGCTCAGTGTTGAAGGCTTATGTCTGAAACGTGGCTTCCATCGTGCACGTAAAGCCCCTGTCTTCTGGAAGACTCAAGTCTGTCAACTCGGGTAGAGTCCAGAGAGGAGAGGTTGAAGGATTTTCATCTACAGAGTAGATGGACCTTGAGATACTGGTAGGATTTATATAGCTGAAGAAATGTGCGTGTGTGGGAGGGGGTTGTTACAGGCAAGAAACTAACTTTGATGCTGAATGCCACCAGTGGGTGTGATGGTTTGTGCGATTTATTCCCTGTAGTTTTTCTCTAATAATATTTAAATTGCTTAAAGAGGCAGATGACTTTTTTTTTTTAATGAAAGCAGATCTAAAGTTAAAATTCTTACTTCCTTGCAACCGTGCAATCTGATATGCCTTCTTGAGAGGAAAGAAAAAGGGGAGAAGGTAGAGCTAGCTAAGAGCTAGGAATTGGGCATAGCTAAGGTTACAATAATGGGTGACTGTCAGGCTTATGAATTCACCAATTAAAATTGTGTGTGTGTATGTCATGAGTGGTGCATGTGTGTATGTGTGGTATGTGTGTGTGTATGTATATGTGTGTAGAACATCTATGTTCAGAACAGCCGTACCACTACAGCAAGCATTAGATTTTTCTGAGAAAATAAGGCTTAAAAATGCCATTCGTTGTATATCTCCCAAAAGATAGTAGTTGAGCTAGTACCTTTTTTTTTTAAGATTATTTATTTATTTATTTGGCAGAGAGAGAGAGAGGAAACACAAGCAGAGGAACAGCAGGCTTCCTGCTGAGCATGGAGCCCAATGCAGAACTTGATCCCAGTACCCTGGGATCATGACCTGAGCCAAAGGCAGACACTTAACCAATGGAGCCACCCAGGTGCCCTGAGCCAGTATTTGCTTTACAAAAGCAAGGGGGCCTAGAACAAGAGTAAGAGATGGTGAGTTTGACCAAGATGTCTTCAAGGAAAGAAGTTCTGTCATCAGTGATACTCAGTATCTTGCACCAGACCGACTTGCACCCAGACCAACTTCTCCTTCTGCTTGGGATTTTCCCAGCTAACATCATCCTTAAGATGATGTCTCCGAAAAGCTACTTCTAGGATAAAATCACATCTATGAGTAGTAACACCTTTACATTTGAAGATTTGTTTCTATTTTTCAGTGTAACTAACCTTTGCCCTTTAGGCAGAGGCCTGAGGAAGAGGGCAGAGTGAGTAGGGTTTGTCATGTTTTGTTTTGATATTGTTGGGGAATTTCAAATGGAGTTGTTTTATTTTTCCAGCAAGGCCAGATCCCTTGTATAGTTGACTGTTTCCTTGGTCTTCAGAAGGTCCATCATAAGGATTTGTGTTAAATTGAAAACAGATCTCCTTCCAAAGGAAAGACACTTTTATTGATCCTGACCTTTTTCTTTTGCTGGTAAGGACTTGTGTTGCCTTTTAAGCAACTGGAAATCACTGTGTTTCTTTTGTTTCTTATAATCTTTCTTGTATCCTGTTCAAAGGCCTTCCATTCTGAAAATAAATTTCCTATGGAAATCGTAAAAGAGTGTAACTCAGGGAAGAGTTAGGACTATAGAACACGCTTAACAAATCACCAGAGTGGCTTGTGAGGGGCAGGTCAACACCTGATTTCCCCTGCCTTGCCCGCTTTTAACACGCCTCTCCTCCATTATTTCTATCTGTAGCTTGTGAGCTCCCGCAAGAGGTACTTTAGAACTTTATTTCATCTAGTGGTGCCCTGAGAAAACTTGAAGCACTGAATTGGGATTATATTAGCTGGAAGAATCAAGAAATTAATTTCCTTCAAGAGAAGAATGGCATGTCTGGCCAAACAGAATATTGCTTAATGTAATAGAACTCCCAAATGAAATTGGGGAGCGGATCTTTCCCTAACCTGGGGGATGTGAGATTATTGAATTCCAGATTCCTGTATAAATTAACATCTCAACGAATGGGTCTGCCCCCCTCCCCCGACTCTGCCAGCCATTCTCTCCCTTTTTCTGTGCTTTCTGCCTGGGAGTGTTTCTGTCCCCCACCAGAGGGCCACAAGTCTTCAGCCAGCTCTGTCAGGGAATACAAGAATTAATGGATCGGAACTTAATCCATAACTCCCTAACTCTGAGGCTTTATTTTTTTTAATAGTTCATAAACTTCTTATTTTCCTTTTTAGCCTAGATTTCCTCTGTGGTGAAAGAGAGTTTGCCAGCCTTTGGCTCGGCCTCATAAAAACATGTTAAAGGACAATGCTAGGTTGTGTGACTGCCTGTAATTCACCCTCATATAATATTCCAGAACTATCCCAGAGTTTGTGTCTGAATTTGTCCTAATAAAAAGAACCCCAGGGTCAAGAACACAGCTCTTTCCAGTTGGATTAATTTGTGCACTCTTAAAGAGCTAGAAGACCAATGGATATTGCTTCTCGTACAGCTGTCGCAAGTAATGTTACTGGGAGCGTGACGGATGCCTAACAGGGTACATGGAGATCTCTATTTTGACATTTTTTAAGTGACACAGTGGGGTTTGTAATTTTTCCGAATAACTCAATTAAGTGTCTGTCTTTCCAAATTAAACTCTCTGAGGGCTCTGCCGTATCATCTTTTGCCCTCCTCTGGGTGACAGAATTGGGAAATAAGTCAGTAACTGATTTCTCAGAGGGAGGTTTTGAGGTCATGCATGGCCCCCACAAAGTTTTCCCACTGCCAACAGGCCCCAATGGGATTTTGAAATAGTGGCATTTGCCGTCAGGTGGTGAAAGCACCGAGAGTGGAATTTACCCAGAGCTGTGGGTCTGAAGAGTTTGCAAAGTCAAAGGCAAAAAAGTAGCCCTTGTTGAGAACCTGGAGTGGGATCTCACAGGTCACCGCTGAGAAGTCCTCTCCATCAGAGAAAGGCTGGGAAGCCGCTTCTGAACCCAGGCTCTTCCTGCTTTTCAGTCTTCATGCACAGCCTCCTCTAAGGGCCCAAAGGCCTCAGGTTAATGTACTTCCTATGAGAAAGTCCGTGCACAGCTGATTCCCTTCCAGGATTTCACATTTATCTGTTGGGATAAGTACAAACTCAAAACATGGTGTATAATTTGTGTGATTTCTTCCTGAGGTATACTTTTTCTTTTTTGAAGGGCAATATTCATTGCCCGATGCATTCTTCCCCCCAAAGTGAGAAAGGCTACTTTCTACTCATCTGATCTGTGTGTCAGAGTGCTTAATTCCCTATAACATCACCAACACTGGGTATTGTACGTGTAAAGCTGTCAACCTGAAAGATACGGAAAAATGGTTCACTGTAATTTTTGTTTGAATTTCTTTGGTTGATAATGAGGTTGGGGGCACCTAGGTGGCTCAGTTGGTTAAGAGTCTGCCTTTGGCTCAGGTCATAACCCCAGGGTCCCAGGATCGAGTCCCACATCAGGCTCCCTACTCAGTGGGGAGCCTGCTTCTGCCCCTTCTGCTCTCTCTCTCTGTCAAATAAAATCTAAAAAGAAAAAAAAAATAATGAGGTCGACCATGTTCCCATTATTGACCATTTCTATTTCTTCTTTTGATAATTACCTATTCACATTTTTGCCTATTTTTCTGTTAGGCTTTTGCATTTTACTTATTGCTTGCCATAGCTTTCTGTACATTCTGGACTTACGTGATTCTTGTGCAGCTTCTGGACACCAGCAGCCTATCAAGAAAATATTGGAGAAGGGGCCCCTGGGTGGCTCAGTTGGTTGAGTGTCCGACTCTTGGTTTTGGCTCAGCTCATGATCTCAGGGTTATGAGATTGAGCCCTGAGCTGGGGGGGGGGGGTGCGTGGTCTGTGTTCAGCAGGGACTGTGCTTGGGATTCTCTGTCTGCCCCTCCACCCACTTATGCACACACATACACACACACACACTCTCTCTCTCTCTCTCTCTCTAATATAAATAAATAAATAAAATATTTAGAAAAGAAAATACTGGAGAAGAAGACAGTATTAAGCTGAAAGAAGAGTTTATTGCTGTCCATCTAATCTCTGTCCCTCTTGTATAAAATTAGAAAGGAATAGTCCATGCGTTTCTCTGATTTCTTCACTTGTAGTAAAGTGAGGAATTATTAAAGTGAAGCATTTCACCTGTGTAGCTTCCACAGTGAACACCTAGGCAACCTCTGTTTTAATCACTTTCTTTTCATCCAGTTGGTAAGGGAGAGACTCCCCAGTAGGGCTCTGGGGTTGGCCTAACACATGACACCCAACACCAGACGGATGGGATTGACAGCAACCTATTATTAGTCACATATACTCACAGCCTAGGGGAGGAGGGTGCTGCACATGCCAAGGTCACAAGGGGCTTGCACCTGGGGACAGAGTGAACAACAGGGGCTGTGAGAGGCAGGCTTTGCAGTATCGAGATGTAATTGGCTTGAGTAATTCCAGGTGCTGACGGGAAACTGAAACCCTTTACTCAGGGAACAGGAACTGTGCCTGGTCCCCATTACAGGGAGAAGTGCTTGGCTGGGGGACTCTGTCCCCAGGAGCGAAGTGGGAAGAGGACCCTGTAGTTAGGCCATTCAAGGCTGCCTCAGTTTCCCCCAGATGTCAAGGCGGCACAAAATAGTGGTCCTTAATTTTAGGCCTTATACCACAACTATCTCTGAGAGATGAGGCCCCAGATTTAGTGGCTTCTTCTTAGTCCTCATCGCCCTTGACTGAGTTCATCCTCTTCATTTCCCGAAAACTCTTTCTCTCCACTGGCCTCCTTACCACAGCCCTGTTTAGGGAGGCAGCATGGCATGAGTGAGATGCTCCCCGAGTCTGGCAAACATGGCTGTGACCCCACCTTTGTCACTTGCTTGCTGTATGGCCTTGGGCGAGACATATTACTTCTCAGCCTCTGTTTTTATAAAATAAGATCGTAACTGCCTCCCGGAATAACATGGAAAGAGTTCCCGACATTGTGTCTGGCTCGTATTGAGCATCTAGATCTTAATTTTTTGGTACCTTTTACTTGTTCATCTGCAGACTCCTGCCATCTAAATGTGAGTGTTAACTGAGATTTGCTGCGTACCTTCTGACCCTCTTCCTCTGTTCCTCAGCCCTCAAAGGTATAGCCAGCTACCTCTCCTATGGCTTCTGTTTGCACTTCAAGGCAAATAACTCCCAAGTTCCATATCTTGCACTTATTGCTCTCTGGTTCTCTGGGCCCACATTTCTAGCTGTTTCTTAGAGATTTTTCCCTGCAGTATCTTATTTAGCATTTTTTGAAAGATTTATTTATTTATTTGAGAGAGAGAGAGGTGGGGAGGGACAAAGGGAGAGACAGAAGCCCAAGCAGACTCCGCGTTTAGAGCCCGAGATCATAACCCTGAGATCAAGACCCTGAACATCACACGACCTGAACCAAAAACAAGAATCGGATGCTTAACTGACTGAGCCACCCAGGTGCCCCTTATTTAGCGTGTTTAAAATTTTTCTCTTCAAAGCAGTACTTCTCCTGGCTGGCTTCGTCATTAGTGTCCCTGTATCTTGGCTTAATAGTCTTATATCACTTTTCATTTCTCTCTCTTTCAGACCCACAGAAACTCAGCTGTCAAGGACAGTGGGTTTCTTCTCTCCATAAGCTTGCATCTGTCGTTTCCACGCCAAGAAATCAGTACCTTTCGAGTTAGAAAGTTGCACTAGGCTCGAGTTGTTTTCCGTCTCTTGTCCTCCCAGTCCAGCCTGTGCCCACTCCTTAGTCTCTCAAAGGTTCCTCTCTGATCATGTTTCCTCTCCTGTAGAGCCACCAGTGGCTTCTTGGTGGCCCAGCACTGATGCAGGTTCCCAGCCTGGCACATAGGGTCCCTGCAATGAAGTCACAGCTCACTCCCCAGCATCGGGGTCTCCAGCATGTCTACATTCCAGCAGCTTCATTTAAAAAAAATAATAAATTAGTCCCCAGCACACATGTTGCCCCAAAGCACCATTGTGTATTTGTCTATGTTTTCATAGGTAGGATATGTACCTTCCCATTCTCAGAGTTTTGAAATCTTGTATTCAGAATTCAAATCCTGTTTTTTGCTGGCTGCCAGCTATGTGACCTTGAAAAATCACTTAGCCTCTCTGAAACCTGGGGTCCTTATTTGTCAGTGCGTGTACAATGATCATGCTGCCGACTGTTTGTGAAAACGACTAGCAGTGCTTGTGTCACAGACTCAAGTGATCTCTTCTCTGAATACCAATTTTTTGTACTCATAAGGTACTTGTTTTATATTGCCTCGTGCTGTGTTATACTTCAAAAGGCTGTGTGTTCACCAACTATACTGAAAGTTTCTTGAAGTTGGGCATTGAATATAGTATTTCTTTATTCATTTCCCAGAGATTTATTGGGCACTTTGTAGGTATCTCATGGTGAGCCAGGAGCAGGGGAGACAAGAATGACAAAGACTTAGTCCCTGCCATCAAAAAGCTTGCACACCGTCTAATTATGATCGAATGCTATCTACATGTGGTGGAGATAAGCCCAGGGAGAGCCCGGGGCGGGAGCACCTGACTCAGCTCTGAATCCAGGATAGTGTTCTGAGGAGGTAACATCTGAACGGAGGAAGGGTGGTAGGAATTAGCCAGAAGCAGCTGGGGAGGGCAGTGCTGCAGGATGAGCGAGGGAGAGCATTCGGTGCAGAAAGCAACGTGTTTACGAACACAGAGGGGAAGCAGAGCGTGGTCTCTTGTGAACTGCAGGAACAAAATGGCTGTGATCTTGGTTTTGAAGGAGAACTAGCAGGAGATAAAAGTAGGCAGGTAAGCAAAGGCTGGATCACGGGGAGTTTTTCAATCCCTTCTACGGGAATAGTAGTTCCTGGTACAGCACCTGCATCTGGTAAGTTGTTTCTGGCCTTTATGATGAGTAGATGCACGTGACTTAGTCTCAGAGTGTTTACAGTCAAGGAAACCCAGTTCGGCAAGAGAACAGTTTCAGAATTGCTCTCCTTCATAGTTTCTAAGAAATACAAGTACAGGGTTTCAGGCCACATTTATAAACAAACAAACAAACAAACAAACAACCTTCTGCTCCTATGCACTTCCATACCTTTCATTACACCGATGTCTCTTCTTTCTTAAAAGTAAAACCAAACCAGGACATGTTCTCTCCTCCACCAGCCAATCCACTTTGTCCTTCCTCTTCCCCTTTGCACGTTCCCTCAGACTCTGTGGTGCTGGCTGGACTTAACCTCTCCCCAACTCCCCTCTCCTATCTGTCCCCCTCTCCATTTCTACAAAAGTCGAGAGAAACTGATTGGCAGAAACAGGTCTCTCCTCAGGTGACTGTAGGTCAAGAATGATTATCCAAACACAAGTGAGGAATGAACGAGCCATTCTGTGGAAGAACTAGAGGCCACTGTGGCCACTGCCAGAGCCCTGCATGTGGTGAGTTGAGCCTACGTCAGAAACTCACCTTTTCATTTTAAAAAAGAAATTTGTTCATTCAGGATTCTGTTTTCTGCCTCTCCCCCCCTTCATCACTTCTCCCAAACCTTGAATCAAAAACTTCTAGAAAGCACTGTGAATAATTTATATCCTTTTATTACTCATTGCTTAACTCTCTTTGGGGGAAATGAAGAGAAACATTTGTCTTTCACTGTTTACTGTCCCGTGGACTGAGACCATGTCAGCTGCAGGCAATAGCAAAGATTTATGACCACGGGAGCTGTCATTACAGAACAGTTGATTGACCCATAGTTTTGGTTAATCAAAATATTTTTTTCTAAATCAGGAGCCGTGCGAATGACACTAGAATGGAAATTCAACATTTTACCCACTTCCACTGAAACCTACTTGTTATCTATCATCTTTCTTTTCAGGGCTCAATGGTGAGCATTTTCTTCCCTGCCTATTTAATTGGTTTTCCTGTGGAGTCTTTCTCAGAATTTGTAAATTCAAATAGAGAACTCTGATGACTCCGAGTGCAGAGTGGTACCCTGCCGCGGGGGACATGGGAACACAGACATGCTCAGGTTCTTTTTGGCTTGGTCTTTCAAAATTCTTTACTCAGCTTCACAGAACCAGGGATTACAGTCAGGACCAGTCTTGGACCATTGAGATGCCTCTGGCACATTGGGTTGATTCCACAGCAAATATTGTTAGGATGGGTCAACTTCACTCCATCAAGTCTGGTACCATACCATCCAAGACAAAATTACTCTCTCACCAATACTTCTGTAGTCTAGCTGAGCTGGACGAGCTGGCCTACCCACTCGGCATCCCACCCTCAGGCCCCAAATCTATTTTTTTTCAAAGCATAAATATGATCATATCAACTACTACCACTACTCCCTGCTTGAACACTTCTAAATGGCTTCCCATTGCTCAAAATCCTTGAAGTGGCTCAGAAGTCCTTGCATGGTCTCCACTAAGACTCTGTCCCTTGGATTCTCTATTCCAATCACACTGGCCTTTACTTAGTCCCTGTAGTCTTTCCGCTCAGTCTCACTACAGGGCTTTTGCACATTTCATTGCTACAGCCTAGAAATCTCAGCTCAAATGTTTTTACTTCTGAGATACTTTCTCTGCCTCTCTTCTCCGTAGCTGGACTATTCCTTTGTTTTGATCCTGTGGCACTAAATACCTCTCCTTATACACCTTTCAGAGGGTCAGTTGTATTTGTGAGGTCTTTGACTAAGATCTGCCTCCCCTGGGGTTCTTTGAGGGCAGGGCCCATCTTTGTTCTGACTCACCTTGGTTATCCCCAGCCCCTAGCACAATCGATGCCTGGTTCTTAGGAAGTGCTCAGTAATGTGTATTGCTTGACTTGGATGAATGAATGAACTTGAGTACAGGTTTAATCAGAGCGTGGGCCTTACCTTGTCTTTGAGGAATGTATCTGGTTGACAAGAAATCCAAATGAATCTGCCCTGAAACAGCCAAGAGTTACAATGTACTCAGATGCAGGAAGGCTAGCAGCAGCCTAGAGCAGCCAACCGCTTCCCTTTCTTTCTGTTTAAAATGATGGACACCATTGATGATAATAGTTTTGGGTGGACATAAGAACAGTTTCTCTGGGGCTGCCAGGAGGTTTTTCAATTGTTATCAGGCTCATAGCTATAGAACACATATTTTTCTCTGCCGTTTCCATGTTTTCCAGAGATTGTCATGAAGTTGTGGATACTTACTCGCAAGTTGTGTACAAATGAGTTTTGGTTGTTCCACTGACCCATCCCTATTAATTCGTTCCCTTTTCTGGATCCTATGTGCATAGGAAACAGGAAATATCTCACTTGGGCAGAAGGATGCAACTCTTGTCTATATAGTGGGGTTTCTTCGTTTGTTTGTTTGTTTGTTTCTGAATATTACTTCCTTTTTCCAAGGGAGAGAAGTAAATGGTCTCAACAAGGAAAATGCATGTTTTGGGTCTGGGGGCTGCCAGGGAAGGCAGGAGAGGAGAATTTTGCCAGGCATTGAAAGAGTAGCTTTCTTGGTCTGAGGTCGAAACATGTGTCCGTGTCTCTGGGCAGATTTGGTTTAAGACCAGAACAAATAGCTCCCCTTCCATGGGTTCTGACCTCTGGGGTGAAAAAAAGGAACTAAGCCAGTCCAACTGCAACTGCTGGGGAAGTCATTGTTCTCTCCAGCCTTCTGGGAGCCCCAGATAATTAGCTGTGCAAAGAGCAAGTTGGAAGCAGAATTCCCCTCTAGGGTTTCCCGTGTCCAGCCAAACAAAGCGAGCTGAGCTGAAGACAAATAAGGCCTGTGACAGAGAGTGAGTGCCAAGTCTCCTTTCTCCGTCCTTGCTTCTGTTCTGGTCTCCAGATCTGAGTCCTCAGCTTCCTTGCTGCTCATAATTGCCCCTGGGCTCTCATCATGTGTAGCTGGAGGGAGTTTTCTCTTCATAAGGAAGCCCGTGGGCCATTCTTTTGGGACTTGGGAGGGCTCTGGAGGAGGAGGTTGGCCTGTGAAGAGAGATCTCATGTCCTCCTGGTTCTTCTGATGTTTTCAAAAAGAAGCCAGAAATCTGGACTTTTGTGTGAAGTCACCCAGTTTAGTATTTTGCTACATGTTTTGTTTTGCTCATAAATACTATGCAGGCCAAACACACACACACACACACACACACACACACACACGCTTTTGTACCTTTAAGCTAGACCATGAACATCACAGAGGTGCAGATTGTGTCTATGCTGTTTGCACCTGTATCCCCAGGGCCTGGCCCAATGCAAGCTCATTATCTCTTGACTGACATCCATAGGACAGTCACACTTGCTGATATTCCCTTGATATTAATAATGCTAATAAAATGCAACAATAATAATAGTATTAGCTTTTTAACTCAACACTTCCATAAAATTTAATCTGTACCATGACCTTAGAAGCTACATAGCTTCTTGTTCCAAATAGAGATAGACGTCCAGAGCTTAAAAGAGGTGACCAAGCCAGTTGCTCAGCTAACGAGTGGATTCTGCTCCAGGCTGCACTGCCTCCAAAACCAGCATTTATAATCCTGCTGCTACCCTGCCTCCAGCTGGGACTGGCCAGAGGGAGCCAGGAGGGACCCTCCAACGGTCTACCCTTCCAGAGAGGACCCCCCCCAAGCCTGGTGTTCTGGTGGAGTATCTTCATGTTGAGCCCGCAGGGCAGCCATTTGAAAAGGTAGATATGGTAGGAGGGCGTCCTTATTTTACTTCTGCACAGCATTTTTTCTCTGCTCTCGCCTGAGCTGTGACACCCTGCCTACTTTCCCTTTGCCCTCTCTTTGTAGAGAATTACCTGCAGGGGATGTTGATTAGCTATGGCCGTCATGGTGTCCCCTTGTTTGATATTTGGAAGTGATAGGGAACTGTCTATATTTGGGCATTTTTCTAGGACTCGGGCACTCTGAGTTTAGGTACTTGAAGCCATTGTTTGGCTTCCCTAGCTAAAAGCAAGATGGTGACTCATCAGGGCTTCTAAAAGCAGATGACTGTGTAATAGCCTGCTGGCCACAGAACACACTTTTTCTTGTGGTGCAGATACTTTGCTGCAGGTTTTGAAGTGTTAAAGCATTAGTCTATGGGAGACACAAAGCCTGACTAATTTTGTAAGGCGGGGGTAGGTCTCTACAATAGCTACCATTTCATGGACTCACATATGTTAATGATTTCAGCTACTGGGGAATCCTTTTAATCAGGAGAAAGGGGCAATGGGAATGAAGGATATAGGCCTTCAGAAAAACCAAATTACATGCTCATGACCTGCTTTCTACATGAATTACTTCTCAATGTCCCTTTTGATTTTTTTCACATATCATCTTGGTTTGAATCCATCTTACTCTTTGGTAAATTGTTGTCTGAAAGAGAAGGGTTTTGCAAACTGGACCATTGGTTTCGAGAAGTGGAAAGCAGCTTTTTAAGGAAATCCATAGTAATTATGATCATAGCTCCAATTACTGAGGCATCATTTAAGGGTTTTGTGCTCGTCCCCTCTGTTACTCTTCCCCCAAACTTTGTGAGATGGTATTCTCACTTTTCAGTTGTATCGTTGAGAAAACAGGCTCAGAGAAGCACAGTGACGTGCTTGAAAGCACACAGTGGTAATGCCTGGCTCTTCTTTCCAGTACCATTTGTGCATCAGAATATCTTTTAAATAATGCAGCTTCTTGGGCCACAAGCTTGTGCCTTATATCTCAGTCAGGGAAGACCCTAGGATCTATATTTTTCAAAAGTTCCTGGGTCACTGTAATGTATGACTAAGACTTGGAAAATATTGTCATATATTACACCATATATCACCCCACATCTTTTGAAATAAATCAAAGTACAGATTCAGTTTGGAGATTTCAATAGTTGTTTTCATCTCTTTCAACTCAGCCATCCCCACTTCTACCTTGGCGGCTCCAGGAAAGACTTCTCAGAGGAGATCACATTTTGCCAGGTCCTAATTTATGGATAAGAGGGGGAGAAGGGAGGGCATTGAGGCAAAGTGATCTACAGGTAGAAGGCACAGAGCTGCCAGCGGATCGAAGTGCCTGGGGACTGTTACAAGGTCAATATGCCTGGACAGTTGGTGACAGATGTACCCCACATGTTATCAGCTGAATGCAAGTGGACACTGTCTTGGGAGGTCCCACTGGCAATACAGCAGAATTGGCTTCAGCCAGGGAGCACAGAGTGCTCATCTCATTGGCCAGTTTCCTCGACAGCCCGCTTCAGGGCATCCTTAGCTGCATGTTTCTGCCTGACCACTGGCTGGAAGATGACCAGGCAGGGTGCTGACAGCTCAGATAGGGTTCCTGTCTACAAACGCCTTAAACTCACTTACAATAGGATCGGAAATGACAGTGGATAGAAAATAATTTGGCACAACACAGTAGGTGCCGAAGCAGACGTTTGAGGTGGAATTAGGAAGTCTTTAGCTATTTTGAGGAGTCGGCTAGAAACCAGCAGTCTTCCTGAGAGTGCGCCTGTAAAAACATGTGGATTCTTGATTAAGGAGGTTTGTTCACTTTCTGTGGAACAATAAGTGCCTTTGATAATTTAGACCCAACAACTAGTCTTTCTTCACCAATTCCAGGCTATCAAATAAATATGTCCAAAGAGTTCCTTCTGGAATAATATTGATTAGATGTTCCAGTCTTCACTGAAGTGGGGAGTGTGATGAGTCCTTGTACAATGGTAAATAAGATGAGAGAGCCTCACAGTCAGGAGCCATTGTGCTAATGTTTTGAATCCTTTCCTCACTGCCTCAAGATTCCATGAATCACCTACATATAACTCCTAGGAGGTGGCTGAAGGATACCAAACTCATCAACATCACCCTGAATGGCTGTTTTAAGTACTGTTTCTATTCAGTTTCTAGGGTACTGAGGGCTTGAATTGCCTTAAGTTCCATTTACATGTTGTTAAAGAAAACCCAAGCCTGACAGTAGTGAAAGAGGTAAAAAGAAAACAAAACAAAGATTTTATTCTGGAGCCATTGCAGTAGGGGAAAAGAAACCTCAGTGCAGAACCGGGTTCACTGCTGAAGGAAGTGTGGACAAGTGGGGATTTATAGTCAAGGAGCAGAGTAGGGGTCAGTGGATGGGAAATTCCTAAGAGGGTAGGGCAAGGCTTACCAAACTGACCTAATGGGATTCTTGCTGAAGGCAAACCAGGGTGATTAGGTAGCAAGGGTGAGAGATGAGGAATTTGGTTAGATATCAAGGGTGATTAGATATTGAGAGTGGATTTTTTTTTCCCCTAAACTAACTTAGCAAAATTGTTGCAACAACTGGGCTATGGAGACCCCACAAAGAAGTCAAGATCGAGGCCTAGAGGGATTAGAGGAGCCAGACCAAAGTTTAATCAGGGAGAGAGTCTTTGTCATACAGAAGACGGTCCTCATTTCCTCAGAAGGTGTGTTGTGGGATAAGAACTGGTTTAGAAAAGGGGTGCCTTGGTGGCTCAATTGGTTAAGCTTCCTGGTTCTTGATTTTGGCTCAGGTCATGATCTCAGGGTCATGGGATTGAACGTGGTGTCAGGCTCCCAGCTCAGCGGGGAGTCTGCTTGAGATTCTCTCTTTTCCTCTGCTCCCCCTTCACCCCTCCCCATGTGCCCTTGTGTGCGTGTGCTCTCTCTCTCAAATAAATAAAAATAAATCTTTAAGAAAAGAAAAACAATCATGGGGGTTTTAGTTTGAGAAGATGAAAAATGTTCTGGAGATGGATAGTTCTAGAGGTGGTGATAGTTGCACGGCAGTGTGACTGCACTTAATGCCACCAATCTGTACACTTAGAAATGGTTAAAATAGTAAATTCTATGTTCTGTGTGTTTTACTGCAATGAAAAAAGAACAATCAATCCATGATAAAATAGCGACAGCAACATCAGTAACAATGATAACAGCTATAGTTCTCACCATTTCTACTTTGTGGTGGGTGCCCTGCTAACCACTTTGCAATGATTATCTCCTTTTCATAGAAGAGGACTTGAGGATTGGAAGGGTTAATGAGTTTCCGGGGCTCACACAGCAAGTAAATGGCAGTCTCACCCTAGAGCTCTCTATCTTGGCTTATGCTCACGCTAAACCACCTCATAAGATGGTCTTTCCAGTCTGAGGCCCCCCACCTACCAATAAACAACTGCAGTAAACAACTAAAAGGAGTCAAAATGACCAAAAATTTACCTTCTCAAATGACAGCAGCTCTGAGATATGCACAGATCTTTTAAAAGAAGAAGTATGCTCTGACTTCTTGCCTGCCTTTACAGTTCAACTGTCTAATCACATAACAGGATAGTCTATTATTTATTGGAAAGATGGTTAGCTGAACATTCCCCATCTCTTTGAAGAGAAGAACATTCCCCTTGTTTCTTTGTGAAATGCCACGTTTCACCTAGACTCTGAGCTCCTTATGCCAGAACAGTCTCTTCTCATGTATCCTCTACGTGGCACATCACAGGTGCTCAATAAAATTTTTGTTGAAATGAGCTTCCAGTGATGTCGAAGTTGCCAGCATAAGCTCTCCTAATAGTTAGGGGGTACTCTATGGTTGTATGGTGCATTAATATCTCCTGGAATCTAAAATTCTGGAAGATACATCAGAGGTGATTTTCAATGAGGAGCCATTTTGCTCCCCAGCAACAGGTGGCAATGTTAGGAGACTTTTTAGTTGTCATAACTGAGAGGGGCTGTGTGCTACTGGCCTCCTAGTCAGGAGAGGCCAGGAATGCTGGAGACATCTCCACATATATACCAGCCAAAAGATGTTGCTTTGGCATACGGATTATTTTGATGTACTTATTTTGAGAAACTGCAGACACAGGAGAAGCTCTGGAAACAGAATAGAAATTATGTTTTATAAAGTATAGATAGGGGCCATACGAGGAGGAGAGCTATAGCCCGAGGCTTATCTGCATGTTCACCTTACCTCTCCTCTCTGTACCTTCTATGCTTGTGTTCCCCACCATGAAACCCCAGACCTCCATACCTCTCCTCAGCTCTGGAGGGTATATAGGCCTCAGTCATCTGTCTTTATGAGTTTCTTACCTTTGTGGGGCTCCCATAACTACATATGTAATTATCACTTTTTTCTTCTTCTGTTAATCTGTCTTATATCAATTCCATTCTTAGACCAGCCACAGAACCTAGATAGAAGGAAACATTTTTTTCTCTACTACACATCCTGCCATGTGTAGGACAATTCCCCACAACAAAGAATTGTCTGGCCCTAAAAGTCAATGGTGCTGAGGTTAAATACACCCTGCTGTAGGGATTTTATTCACTCATTCCTTCACTCATACATTCATTTCACAGGTGTTTATGATCCGACTCTGCCCTCTGATTGACAGTTGAGCAAGCCTGTTTGTTAAGATCACATAGCTAGGTGGTATAGGTCTAGCACCTGAACTGGAGGCTCAGGGAGAGGTCTTCCCATGCACGAAGGTGGCCTCCTACAGCCTATTACTGATTCAAGTGCCATCTTGGTGGTCACGGTGAGCAGGCCCTGCTGAGACCGATAGGACTTTGAGCCTGTGCCTGGTGCCTGGAACTGATGGAAAGGGCAGTGATCTAAGACAGCTCATTCAGGCTGCTGAAAGCCTCCGGGCTTGGGCTCCCTGGGCACTTGCTGATTCTGTGGAGGCAGGGACCGTTTCCCGGGCTTCCTGGGTAGGCCACACTCCATTGCTGGGCCAGTCCCTCTTCACTGAGCTGGAACACTATCTCAGCCACCCTGTTTTCACAGTGCTTCTAGAAACCATTATTATGGACTTTGTTGAAAGAATTATCATGTTCACACAGCTCTGTATTTGCAGTAGGCTTAGGACTCTTTTCAGATTTGAGCATTGGCGGTCTTTAATACGATCTGCTTTTCAACACACATCACATGCGGTCCCCCTCCCTTTCCTCTCCCGGGCTGACTCCTTGCTGCCCTCTGATTGTGGTCTGTCTCAGTGTGCAGAGAACCTGCAGCTAGCGTAACAGGTGCTGTATAATTCTCAAGATGGTTGAGTTGATGGATTTTAATCAGGTGAGTGCAGTTTAATGCAAATGCTTCTTTAGCTGAGTTTCATAAACTGGGCTACTCAATATTATGGTCCCAAATATTAGTTCAATGCTCATGGCTTACATAAATGGCTTTCCTTTGGGGTTAGGTTAGGGGAAAATCAATAACAAGCAGCTGGAAATGTGGAAAGGGACTGTGTACTTACACTCCATCATGATGTACCCCTGCTCCCACCCAGCACCTCCTCGCACTTATCTTTTTTTTTTTTTTCCATAGCTCACTTTTTTTTTTTTTTTCTTTTGTCACATTTAGGGCTTTACAGTGGTATGAAAAGCCACCCTGGCTCCTCCATCCATTAAATGGGAAATGCATATGAACAAATAGAAGAATTGCACCATATAATACAGCTGAAATACAATGTTATCATCTTCCCACTCGGAGCATTTCTCAGGACGGTTTATGTCCCAGCACTTAATCGTTTGCTATTGTTGGTGTACCAACACAATGCTATTAGCAACACAGAAGTCTCAGGCTTTCTGTTTAGGTTGTCTTCATGCAGGCTAGCCAGAATTTAGATATTTGTAAACGGAATTTGAACAGTGGCCTTTCTTCACAATATAAAATTCAGATAAGTGTAACTGGTCATGGCCCAACTCTTGTTTATTAATTAAGGCTTTATAATACGGCACCATTTTTGGAAGCTGTGGCTTATGCAAAGAGGAATACTAATTACATTCTGCATTTTCTGTAATAATGGGGCAGTGTTCTGGACAATGCAGTTTATCCAGACAATGCGTCCAGCTCATAATGTAGTTTATTAACAAGGAGGCTCTGAATGTTTAATGGGAGACTGATACAGCCGTGAAAGGGTGACATAAATAATATTCCTGGCCAGGCTGGGGCAGTGGCAATATGTTGCATGCTGTTAACCTCAAGAGGTCTCCAAATAGCTTTTATGTGTGCTTGCTCTATATTTGTTGACCATTTCTTGATACAAAGGAAGCCAAGTGACCCGAGAAAATCTATTTGGTAGTTTCATTTTCCTATTCTCTTAACATTTCCTGAAGCTTTTAAAACAATAGACTTTTACGTTTGCATGGATTCCTTTTTCTTAGTTTTCCCCAAGGATGGTCATTTTTATAATTATCATCATGCATTTCTTATGATGGCCATTGTGAGAATCAGAATAGCCTAACATTTTTTTTTCTGCCAAATTATTTTTTTTAATTGAGTTGCAATTCCTATATTAACCCCCTACTATATTAACCCCTTTTAAAGTGTACAGTTCAGGGGCACCTGGGTGGCTCAGTTGGTTGAGCGTCCAACTCTTGGTTTTAGCTCAGGTCATGATCTCATGGGTTGTGGGATTGAGCCCCATGTAGGGCTCCGTGCTCAGCAGGGAGTCTGCTTGAAAGATTCTCTCCCTCTGCCCTTCCCCTCACTAGCTCGCTCTCTCTCTCAAATAAATAAATAAATACTTTATTTTTAAAAAGCATATAATTCAGTGGCATTAGTATATTCACCAAGTTTTGGGACCATCAACCACTTTCTAATTCCAGAACATTGTCATCACCCCACAAAAAGACCCTGTACCCATTAGAGCTCATTACCCATTCTCCCCTCCTAGCCTGTGGTGACCACTAATCTACTTTCTGTTGCTATGGATTTGCCTATTCTGGACATTTCATATAAACGGAATCAGACAGTATGTGATCTTTTGTGACTGGCTTCTTTTACTAAGCACAGTGGTTTCAAGGTTCATCCATGTTGTAGCATGTGTCAATGCCCCATTACTTTTTATCGCTCATAATATCTCATTATATGGATAGACTTCATTTTGTTTATCTATTCATTAGTAGATGGACACTTAGGTTGCTTCCACTTTTTGGCTGTTATGAATAATGCCACTATGAACATTTGTATACAAATTTTTGTGTGTCCTTATGTATATATTTTTTTTCTCTTTGGGGTATATACTTAGAAGAAGAATTGCTGGGTCATTTGGTAACTCTGTGTAATTTTTTGAGGAATTGCCATACTGTTTTTCTAAAGCACCATTTTACATTCTTATCAACAGCGACTGAAGCTTCAAATTTGTCCACGTGGGTATGGAGTAGTATCTTATTGTAGAATTGATTTGCATTTCTCAATTGACTAATGATATTAAACACCTTTTCATGTGCTTATTGGCCATTTGTATATCTTCTCTGTGGGGCTACCATTTTTTAACCCCTATTTTATAAATGAGAAAACAAAGGCACTGAAAAGAAATGATATCTTACCAGTTTTACTGCATGAGGCTATAGCTCATCCGTACTAGAACTTAAGTTTTCTCAGTGATGCAAAAGCTTAGAGGTTCATCACCTAAGAATGAAATAAAGTATAAGCTACTTGCATTTAGGTGTGACTCTTTTACTTGCAAGTGGCAGAAACTCAGCTCTAACTGTAGCTTAAAAAAAAGTCAGGGGATTTTTGCTTACCTGTCTGAAAAGAGCTATTTTGCCTTCAGGAATGGAAGGGTCTAACTGCTCAAAGATGGCGTCAGAAATTCGTTTCTCTCATCTCTTAGGACTGTCTTCATCAGGTTGATGTCATGCATAGGGAGGGTCTCTTTTTGTGGTAGTGAGATGGCCACCAGCTGCCAGCAGGATTTATCTTTAACTCCTCTTTCTCAAGAGTTCCAATCCCAAATTTCAGGATTGAGTAGCATTGGACTGACTTGAATCAATGATTGACTCCCTGAATCATTCATCAAATGAAATACACCGACCGGTCACTTCCCCACCCTTGGTGTAGGGAGTAACATTAGCTCCATCCACACCATCTGGCTTCAGAATTGGAAAGAGGATGTGTGCCCCAGAGGAAAATCAGATTGCTGACACCACCACAATGAGTAACGTATGTGGTGGTAAGCCAAACTCATAGATGTCACTATGCTACTCAGTCTTTTCCCTGGGCCTTGATTTATCACTTACTGGCTTCTTGTTGTCTGTGGATTTACCTTAAAAGGCACAGAGTCTCTGAAAAGTCATGTTTGGTGGCTTACAACTGAAGGATCAATCAACCAACCCACATTTATTTTTCCGGTATTGAAGGTTCATTTATTTTAATAAATGCTAATAAGTTTGCTTATAGTTGAGGGTGATTGGCTTTTCGCTGTAATTTTGTGTCTGAGTTGTTCCAGATTGCTTTGGTTCAGTGTTTGAGAAATGAAACAGCCCCTTGAATATAAATACAAGTACAGCTATTTATTTATTTATTTAAATTAGCAATCCCTGTGAAGCCATTTACCCTTTTTATATTTCAGTATGTTTTACAAGGCACAACAAAAGCAGCCTCATCACATAGTAAATCTTTCATACAGGATCAAAATTTAATGGGTAAGGTAAATCCGACATAGTCATTAAAGTAGAGATGTTTTTTCTTCTTTAGTTCTTATTTAACTCTTTAACTTTAGATACCTAGCTTTTCCCATTCTAAGTCATCCAGCTTCTAAAACACACAGAAGTTGAGAAGCGGCAGAAGTTACGTATTGTTTTCTCTTATTTGGCCCGTAAAATTGGTGTGTATCTTATCCACATAATAACATTTTCCATTTGCATATCAATTCTATTTCTTAGACAAGATCTAGCTAGAGTGTTGTTAAAAGATTTCTAAAGTCGCATTTGGACTCAGCAGAAAAGAATGCTGTGATCCATGAATGATGTCTGTCACAGGCCCAGGACATGAAAGAGATGGCACTTGGATCCTGTGATTTTCTTCCCTACTTACATTTTGAAAATAAGTTCTGACACTGAATGTTTGCAGGATTAGGACAAGTTGCCTTGATGATTCAGATCAACAGATGGCTTCTTCTTTCGTTGCCCAGATAAACTGTTTTGCCTTGCCTTTACAGCTAAGTGTTTGAATCCTCAAGATTGCCTTAAGTACAGAGATTTGACTTCGACTTACTATTTTGATCTAGAAGTGCACCAAGTATAAGCATAAAAACTGCTAGCTCTACAAGATTAAGCAAATGGAGTGTTTATTCAACCAAAGTATGCATCTAACGTCTGCAGGGTGTATAACACTCCACTAAGTCCTTAGAGCGTGTGAAGGTGATGGGAGACAGGGTCCTGAGCTTTAGAGATTTAGAATCTAGGTATAGGAGGAGGACCTGAAAGACTCACAAAGGGAGCTCAAAGTTTACATAGAAGTGCTGAGGGAATAAAACCCTTTGATAATGAGGATGAAGAGTAGAGTGATCCAGGGCAGATTATGTGAAGGAAGTATTTTCTTGAGCAAAGTCTTAAAGGTTGTGATGAGCATGGGCTGGCAGAAAGGATGGATGGTTGGAGTGGAGGGGATAGTAGTGAAAAAGGCTGAAAGCTACTGGCTGAAGGATGGCGTTACGCAGAGGCCTCAGTGTACTAGCCCACTTGATGTCTATTATACGAGAATATAGAAATAGATTATATTGGATAAATGAAAGATTTCATGCATAAATTAGAAAATAGCAGAATTTCTGGAGATTTCACAAAAAATGCAGGTTTTCTTGCTTTCCTAATAAAACTGGATGATCTGACAACATTGGGCCTAACCTCCTAGTTGGCCACAAATGGCTGGAGGTGAGTACCACTTGCCGTAGTAGACAATGCATGCCAGTCTCCACCTCTCCTTGAGTAGTCCTGACACTGGGGTTGAAGGTCAGTCACCACCTAGCATCCTGCGTGTCCTATTGAGACTATTTCTTTATGTCTCCAAGCAAAGTTTAGAAAATGAAAAATAAATTTTGAGAAGTCTCTTACAAAAAAAGGGGGGAAGCAAGGAGATAGTGTGTTTAATATGCAACCAAGTGTGCTGGTATCTGTTGTTCTTATAAGAACATTTATTTGCCTTCTGTCCCAGTGCAATAGGCATGTGAGTTTGCACTTCTGGGATTTGCCAAAAGGAGCAGATAGAGTTTAGTGAGAAGAGTATAGAGAAGGGCAGAGAATTCCTATCTACCTGGAATAGAAACCATTGTGTGTGTGTGTGTGTGTGTGTGTGTGTGTGTTTTAAGACCTATTTATTTGAGAGAGAGAGAGAGAGAACAGGAAGGGGGCAGAGGGAGAGGGAGAGAATCTCAAGCAGGCTACCCGCTAAATAGGAAGTCTGACGTGGGGCTTGATCCCATGACTCATGAGATCATGACCTGAGCCAAAGCCAAGAGTCAGACACTTAGCTGACTGAGCCATCCAGGTGCCCCAGAAACCATTGTTTTAATGATATTTTATCTGCAAAGACTTGAGAAAAGGCTAAAATGGCAAATTGAAGAATTTAGTTATGACCCATCTGAGAGGTTGGGTGTTGAGTATTGAGGGTCAGAAGTATGGTTTGTAGAAATGTTAATGAGCATTTGAAGAAAGAAGTTAATGAATTTGCCAATAATGAAGTGACCAGAGTAATCGTCCCCCCTTTTTTTTGTGAAAGGGTTACTGGAGTAAAACATACAATCAAGTTTGAGAAAAAGTGCGTTTCAGCAATGTATATGTATCTCGAGGTATTTTTGTGGTCAAGACCTAGAAATATGACATGGTCGGTAGCACAACCATGAATTTAGAGCTGGTGAGAGAATTTTTAAATTATCTAGGTTAGATAGAATTCTAAAGGCTTGCCACAAGGTTTAAGCTCTGTTATGGAAAACAAAATTGAGGTTTCCCTATTTGGTTTATAGATATAATGTGCGCCTTTTTATTACCTTTTTATTAATCAAATTATTTGATCCAGGTTTCAATTTGTAAAATGCATTTGGATAATATTCTAGTAATAGAGGAAATGTTCTTTGATCTCCTGGATGAGTTTTATTTTCTGAAGTCACATAATAAATTATCTGCTTTCCTGTGACGGGGCTCCTGCCTCATTGACATTTTATTTGATATAGTTTTCTGACCATCCCAACTATACAACAGCATCACAGTAGAGTCACTATCTGCCTCGATTGCTGTTAGCTGGATTAGTCTTATCGTAATTATGTCTTTGACATAGCTGCTCTGGCTTTTCTATCTCTTTCTTGTTTATCTCAGTTAAAATATATAAAAATGTATTAACAGTTCGATACCCTGGATTCTCTGGAGGGCTGAGCCCTATATTAAATTGTAGTTTCCTAAATATAGGGAGAGGGTAGAGGGACTTGGAACATTTCTAGTGCTGAATTTTTATTATATTGTGAGCTTTCCTTCAGCACTTTAAGAATCCATCTTTCTCAATATGGGTAGAAGTGGGGAAACTTAAAGGAAATTGTTTCCTGCATTCTCTATAATGGTTTTTATTTAAGAATGATAAAGCAATACTTGCTAAGCCTAGACCAGTTCCATAGCAGACAGAGCCGAAAATCCCAAGGGAGATGCAGGGATGTTTCCGTGTTGGGAGGAAATAAACTTCAAAATGTTATTTGGTATATAAAGTTATTATAAGTATATTGAAGACAGTTTGCCTAGTGTAAAAAAGACTCAACTTGGAGTTGGTCTAGCCATGCTTAACCCTTATATGTCTAGTTGCTTCTATTCTGAAACAATTTAGTGACACCATCAAGAGGACAAAGACAGACTGCACGGGGTTCAAGGCCTCCCTATACTTCTTATGCAGGTCAATTAACCTTCTAGCATCTCCTTTTCCTCCTACATGAAATGGGAACAATAGTACTACCTACCTCATATGCTTTGGATTAAACAAATTAGTTGCTGTCTTTCTGGTGCTCAGAGTGCCGTATAATGTAAGACTCACTAAATGGCAGCTGTTATCATTGTATTCATTATTAAGGTCTCAGCTGGTGTAGGGAGAAAGATTTCAACTTGAAGTGAGGACATCTGGATTTTCTGCCATAAAGCTATGGAACTTGGAAAAGTCAGTTCACTTCTTTGTCCATACTTTCTCCACTGAAAACTGACTAGCATTTCCTTACCAGCCATCCAGTTCTGGGAACAAAGTGAGTTAGTGAAAGCACAAATTTCAGACATCTGGAGAAATGTTCCCCAGATCAAGTTTCTCTGCAGATTTAGTCTTTTCAAAGATATTTTTACTTGTATTTTTTCCTATAGACAAACAGGGAAAAGGTAGTTTTGAAAATTATATAATTGCTTAATTAATTTCTAATTCTCAGATTGGAAGTAATAGACTTCATATTTGGATTTCTAATCCAGTGCCAATTGACTCACTTCATAATCACCTAGTCACTAATGCGATTTTTAGAGTGTTGACAATACCTTTTCTTTTTTTTTATTTCACTTGTTTTTTTTTTTTTAATGATTTTTTATTATATTATGTTAGTCACCATACAGTACATCCCGGTTTCCATTGTAAAGTTCGATGATTCATTAGTTGCATATAACACCCAGTGCACCATGCAATACGTGCCCTCCTTACTACCCATCACCAGTCTATCCCATTCCCCCAACCTCCTCCCCTCTGAGGCCCTCAGTTTGTTTCTCATAGTCCATAGTCTCTCATGTTTCATTCCCCCTTCTGATTACCCCCCCTTTCTTTATCCCTTTCTTCCCCTACCGATCATCCTAGTTCTTATGTTCCATAGATGAGAGAAATCATATGATATTTGTCTTTCTCTGCTTGACTTATTTCACTTAGCATTATCTCCTCCAGTGCCGTCCATGTTGCAGCAAATGTTGAGAACTCGTTCTTTCTGATAGCTGAGTAATATTCCATTGTATATATGGACCACAACTTCTTAATCCAGTCATCTGGACAACACCTTTTCAGCCATCAGATCAATCTTGAGTGATGAGACTTCTAACTCTTTGTTGGGTTAGAAGGGGAGACCAATCCTTTGTTGTCAGCTCCCTGGCCAAAACTGGGAATGTCACTGACTGGTGATAGATTTTGGCTTGTTTATTTTTGAATGTTTTGCATATATGCTTACCTAATATTTGTTAGAAATTGTTACCAAGCATTCTTTGGTCCTCACTTTCCAGTGCTGCTTCTTCCCTCAGTTTGTTATCTGTTTCCTACTAACTCTGTGACCTAAGGAAAATTACTTTGTGTTGGTAAGCCTCACCCTCAGTATCATTATCTGTAAGATAGAGTTCTCATGGTGTTGGTGGGAAGATCATATAAGGTAAAGCATGTGAAGTACTTACAGGTTAATGCATGGTAAATGCAAACATAAAGCCTGGCACATATTAAGTACTAAGTAGCTGTTGTTACCATTATTAGTAGTCATATATTAGTTAATAATAGTATTACTAATTAGCTAATAATAGTAGTGCTACTTCCTGAAATAGAGGAATATTAAGTATATATCTAAAGTAGAAAAAAAAGACCAAATGTAGAAAAAAAAGACCAAATGTATAAGCTTAAAAGAAAGGTTCTAAGACTATTGGTCATATACCTAGATTCTATATAGGGGGGACTGTTTAATAACTTGTATATGTCCAAATTACAGGGAACTGTCTGTGGTGGTGGTTTAAGAGATGCCACAGGATAACTGGACATTCACAAACAAAAGAATGAAGTTGGACCCCTTCCTCACACCATATACAAAAATTAATTCACAATGGGTTAAAGACCTAAATGGAAGAGCTAACACTATAAAACTCTTAGACAAAACCATAGGCATAAATCTTCATGACCTTGGGCTAGGCAATAGTTTCTTAGATATACCAAAAGTACAGCAACATAAGAAAAAATAGGCATATTGGATATCACAAAAATTTAAAACTCCCATGCTTCAAATGACATCATCAAGAAAATAAAAAGACAACTCACAGAATGGAAAAATTTTCTTGCAAATCATGTGTCTGCTGAGGGACTTATTTCCAAAATACGTGAAGAATTCCTACAGCTCAATAGCGAAAGGGCAAATAGCCCAATTAAAAAGGGGCAAAGGATCCAAAGAGCATTTACTTAAGGAAGGTATACAAAAGGAAACGAGCCCATGAAAAGACTCTCAGCACCATTAGCCATCAGGGAAATGGAAACACAATGAGGAACTTCTGTAGATGCACTAGGGATGGCTGTCATCAGAAAGACCGATAACAAGGATTAGTGAGGATCTGCAGAAACTGGAACTTTAATACACTGTTAATAGGAAGTAAAATGGTGCAGCTGCTTTGGAAAACAGTTGGACACTTCTTAAAACATTTGGCATAAATATGACTCAGCAATTCTACTCTTAGGTATCTATCCGTGGGAAATGAAAGCATATGTGTGCAGAAAAACTTGTGCACAAATGTTCGCAGCAGCATTGTTCATAACAGTCCCAAAGTGGAAAGAACCCAAATGTCCACCTACTGATAAATGGATAAGTAAAATGTGGTATATTCACACATTAGGGATATTATTCAGCAATAAAAATAAATGAAGTACTGATAACATGTTACATGTTAGACGAATCTTGAAAACATTATGCTAAATGAAGAAGCTTGTCGCAAAAGACCACGTATTGTCCAATTCCATTTATACGAAATTTCTAGAATAAACAAATGCATAGAGACAGAAAAATAACTTAGTGGTTGCTTAGGGGTGGGGGGCCGGGAAGAAATGAGTAGTAACTGCTAATGGGTAGGAGGTTTCTTTATGGGGTGATGAAACATTCTAACATTGATAGTGGTGATGGTTGCACAACTTTGTGAATATACTTCAAACCATTGAATTGTATCCTTTAAGAGGGTTAATTGAATGGTGTGTGAATTATATCTGAGAAAAAAAAAATCTGTTTTAAAAACAAACAGAAAGAGATGTTTGCTGTGGAACAAACTTGAAGTATCCAGAATAAGTGTTTCCCTGGTCACTACCATGTAAGTTCTGTGAGGACTGAGACTTCGTTTCAGTCCCCGCTAGAAATCCTGTGTCTGAAATGGAGGCACCCAATAAAATATTGGTTGAAGTTTGTGATCATGCTGGTGGTCACTAGGACTACTCCAGGTTCCCTAATTCTCTGGAGGAACGGGTAGGACTCTGAAGTTGTTTCAGTCATGAGTGTGGTTCACTACAGTGACGGGATACAAAGTAAATCACCATAAGGAAAAGGTACATGGTGTAAAGTATAGAGGAAATCAGGCACAAACTTCTGAGAGCCACACAGGATGTGCTTAATTTCTCCAGCAATGAGCTGCATGACATCAGGTACCAAGGAAGCTCATTAGAGGCTCTGCATAAGGTTTGTACTGGGAGCTGATCTGCCTAATACCTCCCCAATGTCTAGACTCTTACGAGATAAAAGGGCGTTCAGCATAAACCACATAAACAAGGCACAGTGGCTACTTGCATCATTTAGGAGAGTTTTATATCAGTGTAGGAAACCGTTTACCAGCCTAAATTCCCAGATGCCAGCCAAAGGTCAGCTTTAGAGGCAGGCCTTCCTAAGGATAGGCTGCTCTGTTAACTCTATCCTGCACTGTGAATAGAAGGAAGCCAGGTTCTAAATTTCCATGTGATCTGTAGCAAGCCTATATGTGCAAAAAGTACTGGGAAGAGGAATCATTGTGCCCTTGGATGGGTGTTGCCTTGCACACAACTGCCAACTCAATGCATGGCCATCTCTAATGAGAACAGTCTAGAGGTTGGGCTGTATTTTCAACTCATTTTTCTTCCTGAATGCCCAAAACAGGTGAATTAAAGCCTTAGAGTAATGGTTCTTAACCAGGATGATTTTGTCCGCTGGAAGATGTTGGTCATGTCTAGAGATATTTTCAGTTGTTACAGCTGGGGTAGGGGTGCTACTAGCATCTGTGGGGTAGAAGCTAGAAATGCCACTAAACATCTTACAATGCACAGAACAGCCCCTCACAACAGAGAATTACCTGGACCAGAATGTCAACAGTGCCAAAGTTGAAAACCCTGCCTTAGAGAGTATTTATAGTGGACAGCAGAGCCGAAGAAGTTATCATAAATTTCTAGGATGGAGTGAGACAAGGAAGGTAATCAGGCTTGCCACCTTTTATACCCACCCCAACCCACTTTCCCTTTTCTTATTTCTTGGGATCAATGCCCTGAAAATTAAAAATTCATTTTCTATTCTGCATCTACTGGTAAAGGACTCTGGATGGGGGAAAGAAGGCACGTCCTTCTCTCAGTATGGTGGCTTTGATTTTAGGGTTTCAGATCTGTTGCCATAGATGCATTGCTCAGTCACTGACTCTGAAGGAATGTGTGAGGATAGAAATACCAACCCTTCGTGTTTTCACATTGAATTCCTAAAAGCTGAGGGTCATTCCTCACCCTGTCATCTACGAGCCCTTCCTTTTTACCTCTGCTGTTTATAGCCTCATTTCCTTCCTTGTCTTTTCATAATATCTTTCCAAGTGGAAGCTAATGTGAATTTTGGTGCTTTCCAACTCCTCACTGGTATGTCTAACACCATGAGATTGAATTAATTTGAACTACTAAGCATGAAGTACATATTACCATGGAGCTCATTCCAGATGTATTATTGTTAGCTTAATTGTTATGGCTAATCATTGATTGTGGTTTTTCTGGGTTCTGAAATAATAATAATAATAATAATAATAATAATAATAATAATAATACTCTTTATTATAGTGCCTTTCATTTGAGGATCTTAAAAAGCCTGCATCCTGGAACCACTTATTGTAAAATTGTCATTATTTGTGTATTCTCATTTGGCAAAGTTTGAGGAGGAATATGCCAGTGTATGATTTAAAAAGCCAAGAAAAATTTATATTCATGAATCATGCTTTCTTTCTTTCTTTTTTTTTTTTTTTTTTCAATTTACCAGCATGGAGAAATAGGAAGGGGAATTTAACCCACTGGGATATTATTTCCAGAGAGCAATCCAGTGCCTTTTAAAACAATTTTGTGGCCTTTATGTTCACTTAGTATCAGCTCTGACTTGGTAGGTTTTAATTTTAAACAGTATTTGGATTCTTTGTGGGTTGCGTTCTGCTTCGTCTGGCCATTCAGGGGAGTGTATGTGTGTGTGATTGTGTGTGTGTGTGTGTGTGTGTGTGTGTGTGTGTGTGTGAGTATTTTAAGGCCTTAAAAGTGATGAAGGTTCTTTGGATACTCCTCATCACTTTGAAAAGTTCAAAACGAGAGAAACATAGTACAATCTGTTGTATTTAAGTATATATTTACATACATAGAACATCAGTCATTGGGAAGAGGAGGACAGTGAAAGTACAATTTGGTCTCTTGATGATCCAAATACTTAAACGGTGAGGGAAACGGGTAAGTCAAGTGGTTCCCAGCCTACCTGTTATAGTCTGGGTGAACACTCGGGAGGTCTAACCCTTTTTATCAGTTGAAATTAATCGCTCCCATAAAGCAATTGCTTCAACATAACAATGATGACAGGTTTCTAATGGAATTCTGATGAGTTTTGTTAAATCAGCACTTAACCCTGAGGACTGGAATCATCTTCGGGTGCTACCACACCTCCTCCCAGCAGTTCAGGCAACTCGGTTTTCTGCAGAAGGGTTTCAGTTTGGCTTGGGTGATACGTGGGGAGCTTCCACCACCTGGCTGCGGTCAGGGGGCCCAGGAGAAGCAGATTGCTGGACTGCCACTACATGGATTCTTATTGTTGCCCTTTTCCATGGGAGAAGTGAGGCCATGGACTCATGCCATGAATAATGAGGACTCGTCTTGTTACTCAGCATGCATCCCTTTGAAGGCTGGGAGGCCACAGTGAGAAAAAGGGTAAAAGGTTCTCCCCCGTGGCTATAGTTGGAATCCCCTTTGGAGCTTTAAAACCCTCAGGGGCCTGGGTCCCACCCTCAGAGATTCTGATTTAATTGGTCTGGGAAAAAGCCTGGCCACTGAAAGGTTGAAAAGTTTCCCAGGTGATTCTAATTGTTACCCACCTTGTGCTCTGCTTGGTGTCTAGTTTTTAGCAGACCTGCTATTCAAAATACATAACAACTGGCACAGTCCTATGTTCTTGCTCTCTACCAGGCATTGTGCTGAATGCTTTACAGGTATCGATCTGTTTCATTGTCCCAATCACCACATCACTGAAGATTCATGAATTCATACATTCACTTATTCAACAAATCCTTATGGGGCCCAGACAATGGCCCAGGCATTGTGTTGGTTATTGGGGAGAAGGGTCAGGGAATATTTTCAGGGTTGATGACATTTGAAGTGACATTGAAAGACTGAGGAGGAGTTTGCTGGGCAAAAGGGTAGGAAAGGCACTGCAGGCAGGGAGGATGGCTTTTACAAATGTATTGTGAAGGAAAATGGCCAGTTCAAGGAATGAAAGAAAACTAGTACTCCTAGAGGAAAGGAAGCCAACAGGAGCTCGATGCAAGATAAGACCTAGAGATGGACAGATCCTCCTTGGCAGAGGTGGTCGGTTTGGTAAAGGCTTTTGGCCTTTATTTTGAAACCAGATGGAAGCTCTGATCATTTGCTTTTCCTGGAAGATTTCTGGTCACAGTAGGGAAAACAGATAAGTGGAAAGCAAGAGTGGGTGCATTGTCATGAGTTGTGTGGCCATTGCTCTAGACCGGGACAGAATGAGAATGATTTGGACTAAGGCAGTGAGGGGAGGGAGGTGAGCATACTTGAACGATACTTAGATGGTGAAATTCTTAGGGTTTGAAGATGGATTCCAAGGGCAGGAGAGGAAAATGACTGCCATCTCCAATGTTACTATTACTATTATTACTTCAGATCTTCACGTGAGCCCATGAGAGTTAGAGTAGTGCTTCTCGGGCTTTAATGTGTGTGGGGATCACCTGAGGATCTTGTGAAAATGCAGATTCTCATGCAGTGGGTTTGCAATGGGACCTGCGATTGTGCCTCCTGAGCTCTAAATGCTGCTGTTGCTCCTGCCCAGGGTGGTCTATACACCACATTTTGAGAATCAAGGGCTTAGAGGAGTGGCGTAACTTACTCAGGTCATGGTGGAGTGGAGCCTGCACTTTTAACCATGTCTGTCTGCCTCCAAAACCCATGATCTTACTCACAAACTCTATGGCTTCTGAAAGATGAATCTGTTGGTATAAAAAGTCAGTTGGAGACAACTTGGAAGGTTATATAGCAGACTAAGACATGTGGATTTTTATCTGTAGGCCATCGGCAGCCATTGAAAATGTGTAAGCAGAGAAGGGTCCAATCAGAAAGCTTATATTACAGTTTGTGGATGTATTTCCTTGAGAATTTTGATTGTTCTTTTTGGTATAGAATAGATCTCTTAGGTCAAATTAAAGTGCAGTTAAAAAAACAACTAGGGGTCTGAACTTTGTAAGTAATAGGGATGGTTTATTAGATCATCTACTCTGTAATGAGGTTAATAATTGGCTCTTATTTAGTGTTTCCTGCCCAATCATCCCAAGGCACTTCACTAATAAGTGGCATCTTTCTTCCAGAGCTGAAGAAGCTGATGGAAAGAGGCTGAGGAACCTGGTGTTGTGGGGCTGTCTGTTGAGTGTGGTTACTATTTCTGTAACATCTAGAGTTTCTTACCACAGTTTAGGTGCATACCTGAACATATGTTTGCCTTGACTGCTTGACCTGTCTGTATCGGTACTTCCTGAATGTGTCCCAGACACTGCTTGCTTACTTAGAAACTAAATGAAAAGAAAAAAAAAAAAAGAAAGAAAGAAAGAAAGAAAAGAAATGTCAAACCTTTGGAAAATGCCACGTGCATTATCTCCTTGGAAAGGTATAACGCACATCCACACAGAAGGGCTCTGAGAAGTCCCACAGTAACAGAGGTGTTTAACTCGTATAACTCAGTGGTTTTCCAAAGTAATTTGACCTGAGAATTGCCCTCCTAATTCTTGACATTCCATTAAACAGTTGTTCTGTCTGGTGGAGTTTATGAGACGCTGGTTTGTACTCACAGATAACTATGGTCTTGGAAGTATCGATATCACTTGCCTGGGCCTGTGTACTTTTCTTGAGTGCTGGAAGATTTGGTGTTTTAGCATCTAGGACAGCAGTATAGCCTAGTTTTTATTTGCTTTTACTTAAGCCCAGTGCCCTTACAGCGGTTAAAACTACCTCAGGAGTTGGTTGGAAGGAAAATTACTGACTTATCTGCGTGCTTCCCTGTTGTGTGGAAGAGGTGACTTGTGCTTTTGTTTCTTTTCTTTGTTTCTGTGTGTTTAGTTCTATTTTGGCAGCCATAGGCTCTTCCTTCCCACTCTGTTTCATGTAAAAGATCCCAGGAGCAGGATCATTGCCAGCTATGACATTTACATTGAGTCATTTTTTTAATGTTAAGTACATAACATGAAACTTGAATGGTTTTTAAAAATCTGAGTTAATTTGGTAATTTGAAAGTAAATTAAGTTTGTCTTTTGCCTGAAGGATCTGAGGGTCTTGCATAAGATGAAAAACAAAAGCCCTTTTTAAAAAAATAGACTATGTATAATTAGCATTCATATGAAACCAGAAAATTCTGGCTAAGTAAATTGCAAGATGTTGGTGGAATAACATGCAAGGTAAGATCCCTAATAACATGAAAAATGAGGTCATACGCTGCCCATTCAGATAAAGGTCCAGGCTGATGAATTTAGGTTGACCATACATTCCTTACCAGAGAGATTCCATGGCCATGTAGACTTGCACACTCCCAAGCTGCAGACTGACCACCGTCTCCAAATATCTTCTTGCACATCTCTGTTGTAGATAAGTCACAGCATTCCTTGCGCTGTTGCTGGATCTGGAGCCAAGAGAAGCACAGGGGCTTTGCCTATGAGTAGGTTGAATAGGTTCTCCTCAGCTTTGACTCCATGGAGGTGGCGTTGCTGCTTCACACATGAATTTGATCCTGAGAGGGGACTGAGTGGTTTTCAATACTAAGGACAGAATAGTGAACATTGCAGGAAAATGTAGAGCTACCACCTGACACGAATTAATTAACATTTCCAGGGGATGAGCTATATAACGTGGTGCTGAGAACTTTCCTCTTTGTCTCCAACTAATTGTTTTTTGTCAGATCCAGATTTTGAGTCTAGAATAGCAGTTCTCCAAGTATGCTTCATGGAACCCTATAGGGTCCTGAGACTTCATCAGGTATCTGCAAGGTAGTAACTATATTATCATAAAATTAAGTTGTTATTTGTCATTCTGTGTTGACATTTGTACTGATAGTACAAAAACAATGGCACATAAAACTGCATGAATCTAGCACTGCAGCATGAATCAAGGCCATGGCATCAAACTGTACCATTGGTCTTTTATTCTTTACCAACATAACTTATGGTTTAAAAAATTTTTTATTTAAGAATAAACTTGATGAAACAGTAAAAATTATGAATTTACTTAAGTTTCGACTCTCAAATACACTTTTTTTTAGTGAAATAGGAAGCGTGCATGAAAGAAGTGCCATTGCACGCTGAAGTACATAGTTGTTTGAGAAAAAGCATTTGTATCACTGTTTTTCAGTCATAAGTGAAACTGTTTTTATATGGAACACCATTTTTTTTCCTTAAAAGAACAATTGACAGGTGAAATGTAGGTATTCAGACCTCAATATTTGATAGACATTTTCTCAAAAATGCAGAAACTAAGCCTGTCACTTTAAGTAAACCATTGGACAGTATTTGTTGCCAATGATAAAACTCAAGATTTCCAGCAAAAATTAGAATTTTGGAAAACTTGTATCTGCCACCATGAGCTTGACAGCTTTCCAATACTTAAAGACTTTTCTGATGAGGTTAATGATGATATTAACAAATACGATTCTTTTTTATATCATATAATGAGATGTGTCAGCATTTGGAAGATTTGCATAATGCAGTGAGCCAATATTTTCAACCAGAGCAATGCATAGTTCTATGAAATTTTGCATGGGGAAAGGGTCCATTTCAAGTACAACACAGACCATAGATTTTTCACATAATAGAACACTAGAAGTTTATTGATACAGTTTTAGATTCCACTCTACAACTAACTAGTGAAGAAATTATGATTTATCAAGTTTTTAAAAATGTTTAGCAGCACCAAAGGCAATTATACTTTGTTTCTCAGACCAGAAATGGAAATGGCTTCCCCCCCTCCCAAAGTTTAACAATATTAACAGCCCAACCTCAAATTGTGTATTAATTTTTTGAATGAAAATCTTGACACTATTTGATTAATCCTTTTTAACCTCTGAGATTTTTTTCACCAATATTCACAGTAGACATTGATTACATTGTGTAAATCACAAGCTTAAAGCAGGTAATGGGAAAGAAAAATAATTAACTTGTCTGTTTTGCAAATAAAGTTGGAAAATAAATAGTGGTGGCAGCTACACGATGTTTGGAGAAACACTGTGAACATATTTTCCAAGAGGTACTTTCAATTATTTGCTATTAGGCATATTGTTATAAATATTTCAAGCATCTTTATTTCCTGTGAGAACAATTAACATCTATATTTATATTGTCCTCCTTTAAGGAGATTTAATCTACTAAATCAAGAAATGATTTGGCCACTCCCAACTCTATTCCAGGGAATAAGAGACCCACAGGATAAGTTAGAATTTCTTTTCTTTGTATAATACTTTATTCTCAGACATTTTAAATGTTAACTGTCCCAAAACTGCTCCCCAAATCACCTGTTTATCAAACAGAATTAGATTGATTAAACCTGCTGCATTAAGGGAGAACACCTTTACCCAGTAATGTCTCAGGAAGCTCAGGTCAGGAGCAGATGTTTCTAGGATTTTTGGATCTGAGCTCACATGGTTTAAGGCAGATCTTTCAGTGTGGTGCTCTAACTGGGATTGGGCTGAATTCATGATGTAATAGTTTGGAGTTGGTGGACACAGTGCAGTGAAGGTCTTAAAATCAGCCTTGATAACTAAACAGTTGTTTGTTCAGTTAGCTATTTGAGCAAGTAGGCTATCTAGTGTCCTATGCATGGGCTGTTTACCCAGATGAAGAAAGTATTTGCTTAGATAAATTGCTTTTCAGGAATTTCCTGAAGCACACAATGAACTTACTGTTCCATCCTTTTCTTCCTGGGCAAGAATTTTTTGGAACACATATTAAAGTCATGCTGGCATGGGAGGCCTCAGTTGTCATAAATACAATGCGCACATTCCCAGAGATTTGTGGAGGGAATGGTGGTGGGGAGTGGGGGAGTGGCAAACATCTCGTAGTTCTTAGAAACCTGGGAATACAAAACAAAATTGCAATTGCTTCCTCTTGGGCCAACTTCATTTGTCCTATTTCTCGTTTTATACCCCAAATTTGACAGACATTATAAGGTTCAGAATGCCAAAAGCTACCCAAACACATGAAAATAACTCAGGATTTCCCATCTTCCCTGGAATGCCATTGCCTCCCCTATTTTTAGTGAAACTCTGCTTGCCCTTCAGATCATTTACTCTCAAGCCCTAAAATCCAGGTAACTTTGATTACCTTCTCCTCAGTAGCTCTATAATGCCCTTCCCTTTCTGTCACTGAATTTTTGCACTTCCTTATCATTGTTGCTGTCTCTCTCCAAGTAGATTTTGAACTCCTCAAGGCAGAATTGTGTTCTTTTCATCACTAAAGCCCTAGAATCTAACACAATCATAAATTCTCAATAAATGCTTATTGAATACATGAATGAATGAAGTCCATAGGTAGATGCATGGGTAGATGAGTGGATGGATGGACACATGGTTTGATAGATTTATGTAGAATTTATGTAGAATATTTTTTTAAAATTTCGTCTTGGAGGAGTGGAGGAAGGATGTAGTTTCAGGAATTCTATGGCTGATTGTACATGTAGATCCTTTTCTTAACCTCCTTTTCAATCAACAAATATTTATTAACTACATTTTATAGGCCAAGGATTGTTCTAGCTGCTAGGTTTAAAAAGGTAGGGAAGGTCAGCGGATGTCTGCCATATTGGAGAAAACACTTTCTTACTATAGCCATTTGCCCTACGTAAGTATTGCCAGAACTGTCCGCACTATCACAGCCAGCACTACCACAAACACCACCATTACAGCCATCATCGTCATTATCACAATGACAACATCCACCACCACCACAACTACAGTTAGCATCGACACCAGGAGTCATGGAACTGAGGACAATCTCATAAGATTTCTGTGACCCAGGAAATATTGCCTAAAGCAGTGTTTCTTAAACTTCAGCATGCACACGAATCTGATGCATTAGTCTGTGTTAAGGCCTGAGATTCTTCATTTTCAGCCAACAGTGATATGATGCTGATGTTACTGATCCAGCACGCACACTTCAAGCAGGATCGAGAATATAATCCAGAGCCTCAGAGCTCTCCATTTCAGGGGACACCATGCTAAAGCTGAATAAAACCTTCAAGAGATTATAATCATGAATAGGGACAGAATGGGGGGGGATACTTGGGAATTTGAAATGCAATTCAGACACCTGAGAAAGAGAATGAGGTTTCTCTTATTGTAAAGCTCTATTGCCCAACGTCTAGTATGAGATCACCAGGCCATGTTACATGACCTATTCACAGTTTCCAGGGATTAGGACATGGACGTCTTGGGGAGGAGCATTATTCTGCCTACCACAATTTACCCTCTGGTCTCCAAGATTCCCACATCTCAAGTGTCAACCCATTACACAATCAATATTATGACACTATGTTGGGATAAATACTCCCTTCACTTTATAATGATTTATTTATTTTAGAGAGAGAAAGAGCAAGAGTGAGAGGGGCAGAGGAAGAGAGACTCTCAAACAGACTCCGTGCTGAGCACAGGGCCTGGTTAAGGGCTTGATCTCATGACCTGAGATCATGACCTGAGTCGAAACCAAGTCAGACACTTAACCTACTGAGCCACCCAGGCACCCCCAACACTTCCTTCATTTTAACTGACATTAGTTTAAGGTAGCTACTTTTCTGTCCAGCAAACAAAAATCAGACTGTTAACTGATGAAAGATGAGATAGGATGGAAGAAGAGAATAAATTTGTATTTTGGATTTTGAATTTTGGCTTTTCCACAGATCATGGACTAGAACCCTCTCCAGTTTTCTCCACAATGTTGAGATATTTTATTAGAGATGTTTCCCTCTTAAATTCAAGATTATGTGACACCCTGGCAGGTCCTGAGCATGTGAACTCTTACAGAGGGATCGATATGTGTCCTTTTAAATCCGCAGGAGCCATATTAGTTAAAAAACCTGGACTTACCAAACCATCCAACTCAGTGAATCTTTCAAATTCAAAGAAAAGACACTGTTCATCCAATGTTTAGTTGATTATAATTCCAGCTACTGGGCTAACTTTAGGTCACACTTTGTGTTTCAATAGCTTATTTTATGTGTTTCTTGTATTTCCCTCTCCTTTTAAAAATATCACTTTGTCCTCTGATTCCACTTATATTGTCTTTTAGTTATAATGCTCCATGGCTTTGTTCTCTTATTCATTTGCTGGGTTGTCATATGAATTTTTGTTACTAAAGAAGCCTACAAGTATACTTGGATCTGAGCTAATGGCTTTTCTAGTCTAGCTATATAGAAAAATATTAGCAAAGGCAGGAATGATGTTAAATAGAATAACTTTTCCATAAAAAAAATATTGGTAGACAGGAAGGTGTTTTTTTTCCCCCACATGCTTAACATTTTTTCCAGGTTTATTGAGAGATAATTGACATATGTGACTGTATGTTTGAGGCATACTGCATGATGATTTGATTTACATATATTGTGAAATGATTACCACAACATATTCAGCTAGCATGCATTTTCACTCTGTGATAAGAATTCTTAGGGTTTACTTTCTTAACAACCTTCCTATGGATCATACAGCAGTGTTATAGTTATCACATAGTGCATTATATGCTTAGTATTTATTTACCTTATAACAGGTAGTTTGTACCCTTTTGACTACTTTCCTCCAGTTCTCTCTTCTCCCCATCTACTGCCTCTGTTAACCACAAGTTTGATCTCTTTTTTTATGAGATTTTTTTTAGACATATGAGATCATACAGTATTGTCCTTCTCTGATGTATTTCACTTAGCATAATACCTTCAGTCCATCTAGTTGTCACAAATAATACAATTTCGTCATTTGTTATGGCCGAATAATATTCCACTGTGTGTGTGTGTGTGTGTGTGTGTGTGTGTGTGTGTGTACACCACAACTTCCTTATCTAGTTATCCACTGATGGACACCTAGGTTGTTTCCATGTCTTGGCTTTCTAAATAAAGCTGCTGGAGGTAAAGATACCTTTTTGAGTTAGTGTTTTTGATGCCTTTGGATATATTTCCAGAAGTGTAATTGCTGGACTATATGATAGTTCTATTTTTAATTTTTTGAGGATCCTCTATACTTTGTTCCATAGTAACTGTACCAATTTACAATCCCACCAACACTGCACAAGGGTTCCCTTTTCTCCACATCCAAACCAGCATTTATCTCTTGTCTTTTTGATGATAGCCATTGTAACAGGTGTGAGGTAATATCTCATTGTAGTTTTAATTTGCATTTTCCCAATGACTGGTGATATTGAACATCTTTTTCGTGTACTTATTGGCTTTTTGTATGTCTTCTTATCGTCTCTGGGATAGAGATCTTTCACTTCTTTAGTTAAATTTATTTCTAAGAACATGAGAGACTATGGACTATGAGAAACAAACTGAGGGCCTCAGAGGGGAGGGGGGCGGGGGAATGGGATAGACCGGTGATGGGTAGTAAGGAGGGCACGTATTGCATGGTGCACTGGGTGTTATACGCAACTAATGAATCATCAAGCCTTACATCGGAAACCAGGGATGTACTGTATGGTGACTAACATAATATAATAAAAAATCACTATAAAAAAATTTATTTCTAAGTATTTTATTGTTTTTGATGCTATTGTAAATGAGATTGATTTATTTCTTTTTCAGAAATGTTATTAGTATATAGAAATGCTACTAATTTTGTATGTTAATTTTATAGCCTGCCACTTAACTGAATTAATTGATTAGATCTAATAGTTTTTTGGTTGAATAGTCAAGATTTTTTTCTCTATCAAATCATGTCATCTGCAAATAGAGACAATTTTATTTCTTCCTTTCCAATTCTGATACTTTTTTTTCCTTGCCTGATTCTCTAGCCAGGCCTTCCAGATCCCTCTTGAACTGGAGTGATGAGAATGGGCACACTTGTTTTGCTCCTGATCTTAGAAGAAAATTCAATTCTTTCACATTGGATATGGTGTTATCTGTGGTCCTCTCAAATATGGTCTTTATTATGTTGAGATATGTTCCTTTGGTGCTTAATTGTTAAGAGTTTTTATCATGAATGGATTTTGAATTTTGTTAAATGTTTTTTTCTGCATCTATTGAGATAATCGTATGTTGTTGTTTTTTTAATTCGATTAATGTGATGTTTCACATTGATAGACTGGTATATGTTGAACCATCCTTCCATTTCATGGATAAGTCCCTATTGATCACAGTGGATGATCCTTTTAATGTGCTATTGAATTCAGTTTTCTAGGATTTTATTAAGAATTTTTACATCTATATTCATCAGGGATAATGGCCTGTAGTTTTCTTTTCTAGTAATGTCCTTTTCTGGTTTTGGAATCAGGATAGTGCTGGCCACATAAAATGAATTTGGGGGTGTACTCTCTTTTTTGATTTTTTTTGGAAAAGTTTGTATAGGATTGGCCTTAATTCTTTAAATGTTTTGTAAAATTCACCAATGAAGTCAACTGGTCGTGGGCTTTTCTATGTTGGGATATTTTTGATTATTAATTCAATCTCCTTTCTAGATTACTAGATGGTTGGGATTGGTTACTATATTCAGTAGTAGATGGGGCTGGGAGTTATCTTCCCTCTCCTGACAAGGCAGCAGGCCATGTCCCAGGGCTTGTACATTATTTGAAGGCTCCAATCAGACCTGACTGTATACTGAATTCCCTGGTCAGGGGAGGCCACCAGTTTTGCTTTGCAGACAGGGGAAACCATGGGCTGTGCTTTCTGTTCAAGTGCCATGGTAGATAGTGCTGTTGAGTGGGCTATACAGCTTCCTGTATACTTTGGTTACACTCCCTGATCGGACAGGCTGAAGATTGCAGTGTAGGGCTATGAATTAGATTCCCTGCCCAGGCACAGTGGGAGAAGCAACTCTAAAACTAGTAAAGTTCTTTGTTGTCTTAACTCAAACCAACCAGTACCCCCAGTTTTCTGGCCAAACAGGACCACTGGCTCTGTATTACAAACTATTGGCTCTGCCTACCCTTCTCTTGGATGGAGTACTATTGACCCACACAGCTTTCATGTACTTTCACCAGCCCTTCTGCTTAGGTGAAGCTGGAAGACACTCTCCACAGTGGGTGGGGTTATTTCTCATCTCCTTTGCCTGGGTGAGAGGGGGGTGGGAGAGCACTATAAACTACTTTCAGTTTCCCAAACAGGCTCTTCAGTTTGGAGGAGCTGTGAGCTACCCTCAGCCTTGTCTGCAACTTAATCCCCCTGTCTGTGTATAACGTGGGAAACCTCCATGTCTGATACAGACTTTGTTCTGGGGGTGATCTCTGTTTGCCCACCTCTCTAGCACTGCTAGACCACAGAGCTTCCAGGAGTTGTCACCAGCCCTTCTGGTCAGATGGGGCCAAAATGTGGCACTCTCAGCAGAGGGTGGAGCTGTGACTCAGCACCTTGCTTGGGCATTTGCCACCTGGGCTCCAGGGCTGGCAAAACTTGTTTGAGAATCCAAACCACATAGATCTGCTCCCCACTGAATTCCCTGGTCGCAAGGCACCCCAACTGGGTAATGCAGATGAGGAAAGGCACTGGTTCGGATTACTGTTTGGACACTGCAGCCATGAACTCTGCCAGGATCCTTGTGCTGGTTGTTGCAAGCCCCTCCCCCTTCTTCATCACAGTCAGATTCCTAGCGGCAGGGCCCTGCAGATTCCCCTGCAATTCCCACAGGATGAGATCAGAGTAAGGGCTTCCCACAAAGTAGCCACAATGCTGGGAAAGGCTGGTTGTCTTCCCTGTATTGTCTTTTACCTCTGGAGGACCTGGAGGCTCTGGGGAGACCTCTCTAACCTGGTGCTAGCCTGAGGGAGGGGCAATACAGTTAACAGGTAGCTCCTCTTTTTACCCTTCTGATGCCCTCTGTCTTTGTCTTTGTGGTGCAGGGTGTGCTTCTGCCTCACCCCTGTGTCCTAAGATTCTTTCAATGGTATCTTATTCTTGAATAGATAGATGTTAGTTGTTTTTCTTATGAGAGGAAGCGAAGTTAGGAATAGCCTATTTGGCCATCTTGGTGAAGTCACTCCCATTTGTCAAGTTTTGATGCAGTATCCAAGAAAAGTTTCCACAGTTCTTTGTAAAAGGTGATGAAAATACTCCTGGATTTTGACATACTTCAACCAAATAGTATATCACAATGATGAGGGAGCAGAAGGCAAACTGAGGACAAAGCACAAGCTGACACCCCACAAACTCCCCCCCCCCCACACACACACTCCTGGATGGGATATGTGTGACATTCCTTCAAGAAGCTCCCAACTGTCTTAATATTAATGCCTTACTATAGGGAAAAACAACCTTAACTTGGCAATGGCAAGGCCTCCAGTATCTTGTAGGTCCTCTTTAGCATTGAAAGTCCTTTTGAAAACCTCCCTTTTCCTTACCTCCCCCAGCTCCCTAAGTATATAATCAGTCACCCCTCACAACCCTGGGGCAGCAGTTCTTTCTCCCACAATTCCTTTAATAAAGTACTTTAATAAAACCACCATTTTGCACTAAAGACATCTCAAGAATTCTTTCTTGGTCATTGGCTCGGACCTCACCCCACCAAATCTCACCTACATTCAAAAACTACATCATTTGGTGCTGGAATTTGGGGTTTCCAAGTCTTTATCTGGACTCTGAGCTTTGGTGCAAAGTTGGTGAGTATTTTCTCTCCTCCTCCTTTACTTTCATTCCAGGGGCTCTTCAAGGAGTCTGGTCTTATTGGAACACTTTCCTGTCGATTGCTTAGTCTGCAATCCTCTAGCCTGTGGCTACTCTACAGGGAGGAGAAAGCCTGCCTTCTGTGTGGAAGTTAATATCCTGGCCAGAATGGTAATAAGACCTAGAAACTTGATGCCCTCTCTTTATTCCTGTCCTTATACAAAGTTTTCTGTCTTGGGCAGAGGACAGCCAACTAAGTCACCAGCATGGTTACCAATCTTAAGACTCCCATGTGAGGTTTCCTCCTCATTGGTTTAATGTGATTCCCTCCACATCCCTGGTCTAGCTGCTTCTGGCTGTGAGACCTCCACTGGGAGCTGGCTGAAACCAGTATCTGACTGAACTAAAACTGAAACAGGGACCCTTTCCTAGGGAAGTTGGCTGTAAAAACTACTTGTGTTGGAATGTCACTTAGACCATGATGGATTTCTATCTTTACTGTTTTCTGTCAATGGCCTCTACTAACTACTTAAGCTACAAAATTGGGTAATTTCCCCTCATAAAAATTTTCTAGTGTTCTCCCTGGGTTAAAAACGGTGGTTCAAGGCAAGGTAAAATAAGGCGTGACCTTCACTGCACAACCTTCTAGGCAGGGTATTTTCGTCCATATGCCAGGCACCCATCTGTAGCCTAAGATGTGATGGGGAAATGGGGGGAGGGCAGGCCTTTAACAGCAACAGTGATCATAACAATTTTGTTTAGGGGATGCCTTGGGTCGCTTTGACACTAGGAACCTCTGACATGTCCTGTGCATGGGAAGCCACCTGGGAGTCTGGGGGGATTTTCTTTGGTAATGAGCCTCTTTAGCATGGGAGCTTCCTCTTAAGTCCCCAAGGATTCTCCCTTGGGATGCCTTTTCACCGACTGGAAACAATTTGGATTGCAAAGTTTAAGAAAGAACAGTGCTCCCGTGACACTGCATGGCCTCAGTGGGATCTGTCAGTTAGATCTCTTCTGCAGGAAACAGGGCGGATGGGCCTAGGGTACCTTCATTGCTCATGCCTAGGCCTTCATTGTAGAACGTGTTTGCCCGAACGTGTTGACTAGTAAACTCCCTCCTGACATATTGGATGATAATTATCTAAAGAGGCCTCCTCTGAGTCAGCCCAGGTTGCTGGAGGAAAACCAGGCCATCCCAGATGAAGGGGACTCTGACTCTTACTCCCTCTCTCACTGTTGCTCCTCCTAATAGATGTGGGGCTTCTCCCTCACTCATTTCCCAGGTTAATGGCTATCACTGGAGCCAACTGTGGTTAGTCTAGCTTGGGAAGGGGCTTTAAGGAATATTCCCAGGCAGCTGCCAAAACTCCCTTTGTGCTGTCCCCGTGCTTTCATAAAACCACCGTCTTGCACAAGAGACGTCTCAAGAATTCTTTCTTGGTCGACAGTTCCAGACCTCACACCACCAAATCTCACTTACATTCAAAAACTACATTAACCACACAATGCAGAAGCAGGTATGAGAATCTACTGGTCTTCTATTAAGCCAAACATTAAAAATTTTCAATACTCTGAAACAATGCCACGTGTCCCACCAATTCCTTTTTGTTTGTTTGTTTTGGAAAATACATTATTTATGTGTACCTGTAATAGGTTCGTTATTGTTATTTTAAAATGAACTAGTGTTTTGAAAATGTTCTAATTTCTGATACGGTAAATATCTATAGATAGAACCTACGTATACGAAAGGTCTTTGGGACCTTTAGCAATTTTCCCAACATGTTTGAGAACTGCAGCTTAGAGAAACATTTACTGAAGATGTTCCATAGAATGCTCTCCCCTGAGAGGCTCCACAGAAAGCCAGCAGCCAAAACCAAAAGGCAACATAAAGCAAGAAGAATTTGGTAAACAAGTTTAGAAATGCTGCTTGTTACAGCCTCTTATGGAGAGTCACGTTTGTAGCAGCACATCAGATGTTCAACTTGAACTTCCTTCAGTTCTCACTCTTTCCTAAACTCATGTTATCATGGAAATATTTTTCTAAAAGGCTGTGCTTTGGGACATACCATTCCCTTGCCAACCATGGGTGTTATCATTTTAAATATTCTCTAATACGAAAGGTTTCAAAAGTGGTGTGTTTATGGTTTATTGGCTTCTGGAAGCCGGAGTTTTAACTTAAGAGTCAGTGATCTCTTCATTTAGAACAGCTTCCTGCCGGTAACTTCTCCCTTCACATCATCAGGGAGGCCAGGTTTGGCAGCGACAGAATGTTTCACCATATTCTGACTTTTCCGTTTTATAAACCTGGGCTGCTTATTAGTCTTCAAAAGACAGGAAAATTAATGCAAACCAGTGATGGTAAGAATGTGTTCAGAGAGAGGTCTTACACACTAATGAACTTGAGAAGAGGATCTTTACTTGAGGACAGAAGGCAGTTAACTTAGCAGAATGTGCCTGTGCTTAAAATGAATGTCCTTTTGGTGGGACCTGATTTGTCCTTTTTGAGTTAATGGTTCCTCAATCATACATGTTATCTGATTTGGTTTCCTTGGAGAAATTACCCATTCTCAAGGCTCTGTAAATAAGCAGGGTCACTTTCATCACCATGTATTTTGCTCCTTGTAAATGATGATCCATGGGAATTTTAGCTGAGGAATTGGTTTGCTAATTGCAATTCTGTAGTTGTTAGGACAAAATTATACCTGAAGGTACACCTGCTAACAGCTGTATTTACATTTCTAAGAATCTCTCCTGAAGACTAAACAAGATGCAATTTAAAAATGTATTTATAAAGATGTTCTCTACAGAGGTATTTATAGTAGCTGAAGTAGAAAACTAAAATGTTGACTATTTGGAAACAATGAAAAATTATAGTCTAGTATAGTATATTTACATAATACAATGCTATACAGATATTAAAAAGTCTGGTTTTAAGACTATTTAGACATATGGAACAATGTTCCCCAAATAAAATCAGTGAATATCATAGGATAAAAATGTCATGATATATGTTGTCAGATTGTTTTCCATAAAAGATATTCCATTTTGCATTTTCACCGGCATCTTTGGGCATGCTTCTTTCCCTGCACTCTTGCCAGCTATGAGTGTTATTTTAAATAATAGTTTCTCATTTGATAGAGTAAAAATGATATGTCATTCTTATATTAGGGAGACATTCAACAGGGAAGACAAAGAACAGTAATTGGCATTTCCAGAAGAGACTTGACTCTAATTGCTATGTTGCAGGCAGAGCTTTGGGCTGCACTGACTACAAGATGGGCTAACTCTGATTAGTGACACCTGACATCTCCCAGGGTCTGGGAGAAAGTTCTAGAGCTCATAGAGGTGATTTGAGTCAAATTAAAAATAACCAAGAAAATTCCACTGTAGTCAAATTTAACCATTTGTAGTTTGTCCTTGGATAGATTAAAATAAATACTATATGAAGGTCATCTCCATCCATGTGTAAAAACCCTCAATAAACATTTAAGGAGACCGAGGAGCAGGAAGAGAATATAAGCTTGTCAGTCTCCTCTGTGTCAGAAGATTGGTGTTATAGGGGCGCCTGGATGGCATAGCAGTTAAGTGTCTGCCTTTGGCTCAGGGCGTGATCCCGGCGTTCTGGGATCGAGCCCCACATCGGGCTCCTCTGCTATGAGCCTGCTTCTTCCTCTCCCACTCCCCCTGCTTGTGTTCCCTCTCTCGCTGGCTGTCTCTATCTCTGTTGAATAAATAAATAAAATCTTTAAAAAAAAAAAAAGAAGATTGGTGTTATAAAGTCCTAGTAGATCATAGAATTGTCTGTTGGGTGACTGAAATTGTCATCATAGTTTCCATGTTTCATATGCTTTCCTTAGAGCATGTATGCATAAGGTTTGTAGAAGGCCTGTGGGCTTTTTGGAGCCCCTAGAGGGACTTGTTGCCTGTTGCCATTTCCTGCCACTCACCACGGATGTGCCAGTCATGCCTAGAGAAATCTTTTGTCCTAGTCCTACTGCAACTGGGTAGAATATTGAAGGAAATGTCAAAAATGTAGCCATATGAAAAGAATCAGGAAGCAATATTATTATTCCAAGAGTTTGCTTCCAGCTTGGGCTCCTGTCTGCATGGAGCATGCTGATGTCTAATTTCAGCAGTGCAATTAATTCTCGGACAAGATGAGAAAAGACGTTAACTGCCACATTTGTATAAACTTGGATGTTGTTTCACTAATTCATGTACTTATTTTCTTTGCGGTTTCATCTGAAAGCATCTTTTGAGGGCTTTTTGTTGTTGTTGATTTTTTTTTTAATCTTTTGAAAGATGAAAATGGACAAAAACAGAATTCAGCAAAATGTAAATGAATCAGAGCAAATGGGAGGCAAGCATATATTGTACAGATCCGGAATGGAAATAGAGATGTTTGTTCTTCCTTTTTTTCTTTTTTTTTTTTTTGAGGAGAATCATAGAACTTTCTGTGGTGCGTTAGACATTGTGTTTTACATTCTCTATTCTCAGACATTTAAAAGGTGACTAACAGCAGTTTTAAAATGTCGAGGTGCATTCTGACAATAAAGTGTATTCTGACACAGAGATTGTCCTCCAGTCCTCTAACCCTGATACGATCTTTCACCACCGCTCTAAATTTCTTCCTTTTAAAATGATGATTCCACTTCTAATGTTTTTTATGTTTGCGCTTTTCTGTAATACAGCCTTTTACTTGAATTATGATATCCTAGATCTAGATTTTAAAAAATATTCTGGATTGAGTCATGGAAAATGGCTATTATCTATTGTATGAAAGATATTAGGACTCTGGCCTCTGCATTGTTGACATATATTTTTGAGAATGCTGTCACAGAAAATACGTACTGGTAATATATTTTCATTTAAAGGAAAGATTATTTTAAAACCTTATTGTATGATAGAGAGGTCACAATATTAAGATAATCCACTAGGTCCTTGCTGCGGTGGGAAAGTAGATGGTGAGTGAAGGGTGGGTGTATAGGAAATGCATGAATAACTTCTTAATTGAGATATGGAATATTCAGGTTCCTTTCAATAGTTATATAATAGTGACTTTTAAGTTTTGTGTGTGTATGTGTGTATACTATTTACAACTGTACGAATATGTTCTTCAAGGCTTGCACATATTTACTGGAAACTATGAATTTTAAAATTGCTCTTCTCTCTAAGGAATCTAGTAATGGCATAAAACCATCATAGCCAAGTGGCCCTTAGAGATGAATATTGAATTTTAAGATTTAATTCAACAGAATTTCTTCTTTTAAGAAAATATGTTAAATCAGAATTAGTGTTTTTTATTCCCATTATGTTTCTCTTCCTTGTCTTATTTTTATGACTCTTTTTTGTAACTCTTGTGGTGACTGGCTTTCACTCTTTTAGCCTTGCAGGATGGCCGTGCAAGAAGGCAAAGGTCCTCATTCCCCTTTGGCCTCCATTTTCTTACCTGTAAAAGAGGTTTATTGATGGTCTTTAATGTCACTTTCATCTCAAGACCACTATGTTTATGTCTCCTTCTTCTTTTATCCTGCATTCATTATAGATTTATGAGGATGACATAGACATGTCATGAAAGTAGCTTGAAAATTGTAATGCAGTATAGAAAGAACTGGTATCATTCTCCATGATTGCTCTTTTGTCTACACAAGATTGTATTTTCCAGGTGTGAAGTATCTTAAACTTAAAAAAGTTTTTTTTTGTTTGTTTGTTTTTTGTTTTTTTTTAAGGTGGACTTACTACAGTGTATGCTAAAGAAATACTTGCAAATTGGTCTTTCTTAAGCCAGGGATTGTTTCTCTCTGGGACAGAATGGCTGTCATCAGAAGCTCACTACCTAGTTTAGTTTTAGGCATTTCAGGAGGCTAAAAGGCAAGCTGATATCTGAGAGGTAAAAATATTTTCCCAGTCTTCCAGACTACCCCGAGTTGGTGGTCAGTATGCTTTCCAGAAGCAGCTATAATAATTTGTCAGAGGACTGGCCAGGGAACAAAGTATGACCCATGACTGAATCGGACCACTCTGTCCTCCCACTTGATTTGTGTTTAAAATCCAACTGGAATGATGTTGAAGAAATTAAGATGCAAAAGCTCATTGCAAAAAAAAAAAAAAAAAAAAAGTTTCAAATTGGTTTTTATGTCTCTTTGTGCCTAGAGCAAACTCTTGATCCACGTAACAATAACCCCTTGAAATGCCATTTTAGATTGGAAGTGCTGAGGCAACACTAATGATTTTGGAGCAAATGTGTTACTCTAATTTCCTCCATCTGCTATGAATAAAAGGATATGAGTATGAAGTCTGGGAGAGTTGTAGAGAAAATTGTTTCTTAGATAAGTTGGAGATATTTTTAAATGTGTGCAGGTGTGAGGGAAGAATAATTCTTTTTTTGTGTTGTCAAGTGTTTCAAAAAATGGGAACTTTATTGTAGCTTAATGGAAATGTCAAGAAAATTTCTGCAGAGCTTTGCTAAGACTCCAGGAAAGTATCTAATAATTTGAGGACCAACTATCTAAATTTTATTGTGATACATACCTGATGATTCAGATGCAAACATTTTGTATGGGTTTGTTTAGAGGTTCTTGCCAGTGATAAGAGCTACTTCCATACGCTTGACTGAAGAATGATTCTTTTCTTTCTTTGAAGAATGTCCCCTTTCGACTCACTCCACATATAGTAGTAGGAGGAAAGGTGTTTGTATCCTCCTAGCTTCCTGGTCAATTCTACCAGTCGATACTGGTACTACCACATGTTTGAAAAAAAAATTCTATTGCCATTTATTTGAAAGCCTAGAAGAAATTGTGATTCTTTAGGAACATATACATTATCAATATTCACAGAAGAAAAGTCAAATATTTTAATAATAATCAGAGAAAAAAGTGGAAGATTGTTAAAGATGTACCACTAAAAAAGGCCCCAGGCCCAGATGGTTTTACAGCTAAATTAAATTTAAGCTTTAAAAACAGATACTCCTTATGGTTATCAAACAATTTAACACTATAGAGAAAGAAGTAGGGGACCTCAAGTAATAGTACAAATCCAGCATAACTTTATATCCAAACCTGATATTAATAGCTCTAAAAAGATATTTTATACCAATTTCATTTTTGCATGTATATGATTTTAAAAATAGCAACTTAATTCCATCTGCTTATGAAAATATAATAAAATGTTTGGATTTGGCTTATTTAAAAAATTATAAACTGGTTCCAAATTGGAAATTTATCCACACCATTCATCATGTCAGCAAATTAAGAGATAAAAATGATATGATTTTATCAACACATGCTGTATTAGTTTCTTAGGGCTGCTGTAACAAATTACCAAACAGGGTGGCTTAAAATAAGATACATTTTTTTCTGTCACAGTTCTGGATACTAAGAGTCCAAGATCAAGGTGCCGACAGGGTAATGCTTTCTTCAAATGCTATAAGGGGTGATCTTTTCTTGCCTCTTTTTTTTTTTTTTTAAGATTTTATTTATTTATTCGACAGAGACAGAGACAGCCAGCGAGAGAGGGAACACAAGCAGGGGCAGTGGGAGAGGAAGAAGCAGGCTCATAGCGGAGGAGCCTGATGTGGGGCTCGATCCCGTAACGCCGGGATCATGCCCTGAGCCGAAGGCAGACACTTAACTGCTGTGCCACCCAGGCGCCCCTTCTTGCCTCTTTCTAGCTTCAAGTGGTTACTGTCAGTCCTTGGTGTTCCTTGGCATGTAGACATATCACTTTGATCTCTGTCTTTGTCATCACATGGAGTTTTCCCTGTGTGTCTGTTTTTGCCTCTATTTTCTCTTCTTTTGAGGATGGCAGCCATTGGATTAGGGCCCACCCTAATCCAATATGACCTCATCTTAAGTAAATACATCTCCCAGGACCCCATTTCAGAATAAGGCCATCTGAGATTCTAAGTGGCCATAAATTTCCACCCAGTACACATGCCAAAAAATAATTTGCTAAAATTTATTGGAAATTTCAAATAATTTTCTAAATAAAATGGGCATTGGAGGATGTTAATTAAACATAATAAAATATATTCACAAAACCTACCATAACATTACATTAAACAGTGAAAATATAAAAGCCATTCCTATTAAGACCAGGAAAAATGCAGAGGAATATTTATTGTCAACACTGTTACTTAGTACTATGTTGTGGGTTCTACATGATGTAATTAAACAATAAAATTAAGCAATATAAATATTGGAAAACATTAAACAGAGTTATCTGTTATCCATTTTCAGATGATATGATTATATTCCTAGCAAACTTAAGACTCTGTTACAGACTAAGAAAACATGTAAGCTGGATGACTGCAAGGTAAATATATTAAAGTCAAAGCATATTTATACCTTCAATAACCAGTTACAAAGAAATAGAAAATTTTCATTTACATAAAAAATATAAAATCTTTAGTAATACATTCAACAAGAAAGGAAATCGTCATTCTGTATTCTTTAGTATATCCTATTGCAAAATGTCATTTCTTCCTAAAAGCCTGCATATGTTCATGGAATTCCAGTCACAATTGCAATGGCTTTTTATTTTTACTCTTTCTTCTAGACATTAAAACTTAGTAGAAAGCTGTTGGGGTCTTGGGGGTTTTTTTGTTTTTACTTTTTTAGAGAGAGAGAGTGCTCGCATGTACATGTGTGAGTAGGGAGGGAAGAACAGAGCAAGAAGGGGAGAGAGAATATTAAGCAGGCTCCATGCTCAGTGGGGAGCCTGGTGCAGGGCTCAGTCTCACAACCCTGAGATCATGACCTGAACTGAAATCAAGAGTCGGGTGTAAAGTAGCTGTTATTAAAACAATATGTTATTGGCCATGATAAAAATTGACGTTGGAATAGAAAAAAGTCAGAAACAGATCCAAGTATGTAATAATGAACTATTTAGCATAAGTGGCTTTTTATTTCAGTGGGAAATGGATGTTTCTATAAAAAATGATGTAAAAGTTGGCTTTTCATTTGAAAGTTATAAATGATAGACACTTATTTCTTACCATAAAATTGAAAAAAATAAATTTTAGATAATTTAAAGATATAAGTCTATAGCATTTAACAATATAAATATTAGAAAACTAGAAACTCTTCTATACTAATGAGTTAAAGTTTTACATCATATTTGAAAAAAAAATGACTGAAGATACTAATTAGTAATTCACAAAATGGAAAATTTAAATGAACAATAGACATGAAAATCTGCTCAACTTCATCAGCAGTCATCATAGAAATACAAATCATAAGAGAAAGTAGAATGTTTTCATATTCTGATAAGTCTGGCATTATCTATCAAAATTAATGGTACACCTGCTCTTTCACCCTGTAGTTCTACTATTGGGAATCTTTAACCTATTGGATACAAATGTATAGTCAGAGATGTGTGTTGCATTGTTTTAGTGGCAAAAACAAAACAAAGCAAGAGAAAACATTAACCAAGAAGCTCATTAATAGGGAAATTGTTGGCCATATTTATAACTCTACTGTTCAATGAATGAGAATAATTAGATAGTTCTGTACATGATATCCAACATGTACATGATACAGTTGGTGAATAGTCATTTGCTTGGACCAGCTGAAAAAGTATTGAGCTCATTTAAGTGAAAAAGAAAAGAATGGTTCTATATATAATTCTATGTTTGTATATATTTGTATGAAGCTAGAGAAACCTGTGGAAACATAGACAAGTAATTATTCTTATTTTTTGTTTTTGTTTTTTATTAGTTATGGGAAAATGGGATTGGCAATAGGGCAGGGGAAAAGTACTGATTTATTTTGTGTGTGTGTGTGTGTGTGTGTGTGTGTGTAGACACGTTTATTTAATTTATTTAATTATTTTTTAAAGATTTTATGTTTTTATTTGACAGAGAGAGAGAGAGAGCGCACAAGCAGGGGGAGAGGCAGAGGGAAAGGGAGAAGCAGGCTTCCCGCTGAGCAAAGAGCCCGACGTGGGGCTCAATCCCAGGGTCCTGGGATCATGACCTAACCCAAATGCAGATGCTTAACTGAATGAGGCACCAGACACCCATTTATTTATTAAATAAACATATTTGTTAATATATGTAAGTTTGAGGTTTTATTATTTTAATTTTTAAAATTAAATAATTATTATTTGTAGCTTTTTTTTCTGTTTCATATGTCTATGTATGTATGTTAAATCCTTACAGTATTGTACTTTAAGATAATGCTTTTTCCACACTAAAAAGTGGGCACAAGTGTTGCCAGGGTGGCTCGGTCTGTTGAGCGTCCAACTCTTGGTTTCCTCTCAGGTCATGATCTCCTGGGTTGTGAGATAGAGCCCGGAGTCAGGCTCCTTGCTCAGCGGGTAGTCCACTTGAAAGATTCTCTCCCTCTGCCCCCTCCCCACTCACACGCTCAGGTGTGCGCGGACGTGCTATCTCTCCAAAAGTAAATAAATGAATCTTTTTAAAAAGTGGGCAAAATATTTGAATGGCAATTTACAAAGGAGGCGATATAAAACACCACTAAAACTTTCAGCTCATTAGTTACTCAAAGCAATGATAATTAGAGCAATGATGAGTTTTTGCTCAGACAAGTGAACACAAGACTGATACTTCTCAATCTTACACAGAGTATAGGGTATTGTCAAGAGTGTGTACATACCTTGTTAAACTTGCTGGAGCGCAGTTTGGCCATATTAACTTAAAATAATGTTCATTATCATCATACTTTCCTGTGCTGCCACACTGCTTCTAGAAAGTAATGCTAAGGAAATAATTGCAAAGACGTGTATTCGATGCTTGGTACAACTTTGTTTATACTAATGAAAAAGCTAAATCTCTAAATTCATAAATAGTTGAATATGTAAATAATTTCACTTATAAGTTATATCCCAACTATGTACACACACAGACACACTTACAAAATTACAATGTTATAATGAAAATTCATATAGGATGAATTTCCATTGATGGCATAGAAAGATATGCATAAAACAGTTGCTCAGTGTGTTAGATTCCAGTTGTTCACATACTATGATGCAATTTTATGATGTATTCATGCATTACAATGAATGGAAGTAGACACAGCAGACTGCAGTGGTTTTCTGTGCGTGGGGTGGTAAAAGATTATCTTTTGTTTGTTTGGTTTTTTTGCATTTTTTGAACTTTTTGAAAAGTGTTTGCTGTACTTTTATCAAGAAAAATACATTGCATGTGTTTTTAGAATTCTGATTGTTAGAAAAAATGACACTATAGACCAAATTGGAAATATATTAAAAATGAAGAGCTGCAGGGCGAGCAACAATAAACCAAGGGAAAAAAAATAGACTTGGTGAAGAAAGCACTGCTAATAGTCTCACAATACCCCCTGTTAGCTGATAGTATAAGGCCTACGGAGAAGCCTTTGGGAGGTCTGTTTCGAGTCTATTGTTACTAAAATATCTGACCTTTTTGAATTAGCTCTCCTGCCATAGGCAGCTTAAACAGGGGCTCTTCACTAACGTGTACTTTATCCTATTTGTTTGGGGGTAGGGTTTCCAGTTTTTCTCCAGGGAGTAAATTACTTCGTGTAGCTTGTTCCCAAACCCTTATCTTGGAAACAGCACACCTTTCTGATGGAAGACAAATGTCAGGACTGAAGGCATGGGACAGAGCCTGATTGATATTCCTAAAATGCCTCTTTTATGTTCCAGAGGCCAAATCTGCATTCTTTTCAGTGGTGTAGAATGTCAGTACAAATGCTCTATCTATGCTGAACCTGGTGGAGAGGGGGGAGAAAAAACACACTCCACTTCTTTATTTAGAGTTTGCTTTGAGAACCGCAAGCACTATTTGAAAGGTCATCCTGTTTCAAGTAGCAGATGGATAGGAAAGAAAGACTCTGCCTTTTACAAATAATTTAATTGAATTCTCCTTGCCATTTCTGGAGGCAGTTCAGGATATTTTTTAAAGCATTGATCCATAATTATCTTTCAGAGTGGTTAGTATTGTTAGACAGATGTGTAATTCTTTGTGTATAAGGGAGCAATATAGCACCCATTTTAACTAGTTGATTGTCTTTTCCTTTCCTGTGGAAACAAATGCACATAACAAAAGGCAAATCACTGCTTTAAAAAAAAGAAAAATTAAGTGTTGTTTTTTTTTTTCAGATTTGTTTTTGACTTGAAGCTCTCCTTTCTTAGGTGTGGTTGTGTTTATAAAGGTCAGCTTCTTTGCCTTCCTATAAGCAAATCGTAATTTGCATCTCTGTACCTACTTTTGTTTATAGTCCCTGGATAGGAGAATCCCAGGGGCCTCATAAACCATGAAACACAAATTTATCATATGAATAGGATATGAAACAGGAATAACCAAGACTTCTAAGAATGCATTGTATCTGTCTGTGGTTTATTTTGCCTTCTTCTTCTTTTTAAGTATTTGTAATCTAACTGTGCTTTTCTGATTGGGGTAAGAATGAAAGATGGGATGCCCAGTAAAATTTGAATTTCAGATAAACAATTAATACTTTTTTAGTATAAAGTATGACCCATATAATAGACTGGAGAGTCACCTCAGAATAGGGAATTTTAAATAAAATTGTGAAATATAATAGACACAAGAAAAGTGCGTACGTCATGTATGTGCAGTTTAATGAATAATTACAAATGAAAACCCGTGTCAAGGTTTATTCAGGTCAAGGCACACTATTGCCAGTGCTCCAACAGTCTCCCGCAAACCTCCTCTGATCTTAATCCTCTCTCTGACCACATTAGAGGTAGTCACTATCCTGTCCTTTGCAATAATCATTTCCTTGCATTTCTTCTTAATTTTATCATCAATGTACATACTTCTAATCACTCTAGCTTTTGCATATTTTAGATTTTATATAAATGGAATCACACTGCATGAGTCTTTAAAGGTAAAATATTAGTAAGTCAATGTGGGGCCAAATACTAGTGATGTCCTTCCATCAAATTATGAAATAGACAATTTTCTTAAGCTTGAATGTACTTTGGATTTCTGTGTAACAATGGCTGAAGGGGTAGTTATTTAAAAGAAATCTTAATGAGCTCACTGATACAATGGTGCCATAAGTATTTGCAGTTTTATACTTTCCCTTCAAAATGTTTGTTCTACCGAGCCTCACTAATTTTCTAGACCACGGAGCCCATCCCGTGATATTTTCACTGGGTTTTCGTTTCATTGGCATCAGTGGGGTAAATCACATCAGTAACCTGTCTAAGGTCATAATTTCAGCCATAAATGGATAAAGAGCCTTTTGATTTATTATTCAAATGGATAACAATACTCAGAATGACTAAGGAACATTCCCTTTTATATCATAAATTTAACTGGTGACATTTAAAAAATGTGTCCCAGAACCCAGCCTTCTGATCCATGGACTGTCTCTTTCCTTTTGTTAATGACACCATATTTTGCTTTAATCATTTCTTCTTTAGCTCCTTAATGCTGAAGATGGCACATTTTCCTAGCTGCTTTGAAGAGCAACCATCACGAGAGCAAAAATAATAAAAAAACAATTTAAAAACAGATTTCTGCGTGTTTAAGGAAATAGGCAATTTTCCATGGCAAGCACTTGAAGTCAGGGGTGATTTATTATTCATTTGACTGTAGTGAATATTCATGATTCGAATGTTAAATTAGAATTATTGAGATTTTTTATTAACCTTAAAGAAGTTTAAGAAGTTGTATGTTTAAAATTTGAATTTACTAAAATTCACTTTTTAAGAAACAGAATTTTATGTCTACAAGGAACCATAAAAAATGACCTGGTAGATAATGCATATAAAAATATGCAATATTTTGTAGAAACCAGACTGATACAGATATTTTATATGAGGGCTCCTTGGTATAGAACCCTGGTTTGTTTCCTTCTTTTCTTTTTCTCCTCACCTCCCTTTCTCTGCCCTTCCCTGTCTCCTTCCTTCCATCCTTCCTTCTTCTTCTTTTTTTTCTTTTCTTTTTAAATAGCAGGACCCTTTACTCAAAGAAAATCTTGCCCAAGAGCTCTATTTGAATACAGAGTGAGGCTGGGTCATACCTTCCTTATCACCACTCCACCACACAGACCCCCAGAGTATCACTATAGAGCCCTTGACTTACCACGATCACAGTTGTAAAACCAAGAGAGCTGAATAATGTATTATCAAACACATTATGTGCCAGACACTCTTCTAAATGTTTTACAAACATTACCTCACTTAATCATCAAGATAACACTGATATAATTGTTATTAATACTCTCATTTTATAGATGAGGAAAGTGAGGCACAGATAATTTAAATAAGTTACCCAAGATTGTACAGCTATTAAATGGCAGAGCCTGGACAGTCTTGTTATTCAAGAGTCCTATTCTTACCCAGAATGCTTTGCAGCCTCTCCTTAGCAGGAGTGGCAGTTATATTCAGCTCTTAGTAGAGGTTAGGACTGTGCTAGGAGCTTTACATGCATTATCATAGTTGATGCTCCCGGAGTAGCCAGTGAGGTAACAGTATTATCCCCAGTTTACAGATGCAGGAAATGAGGCATAAAGAAGTTACATCATATTCTTGTGAGGGCCCAGGCCTGGATTTGAACCTTCACCGTTTGACTTCAGAGCTCATGCTTTTAACCACTTGTGTCATTGGTATCTATGAAAATGAAAATATGTATTTGTTTTTAAAGATTTATGATGCTTTTCATTTTCTTTCATATTGGGTTCACATTGGCTAACACTATTGAGAATATCTATATTCTGAGGAGTCCACCAGTTAGCTCTACCAGGGAAGGATCATGCTCAGAGAAAATTCAGCATCTTCGTGTCCTATGTCCTACCCATGTCCTTATGATTCTCACATTTGCCTTCTGGTCTTTCCCATATGAGCTTGCTTAATCTCCTCGGTATTCTTTGCAGCTCTATTAAATAAGACCATCAAGTATTCATATTTACCTCACAAAGACTAATGGCTCATCTCCAAGGTCAATCTATCTGTGTTTTGATTTAATCCTCTTGGAGACAAAAAGGCTTTGTCTTGTCTGATGGTTGTAATGGTGGGAAATGTTAGACTCTTGCAGACTAATAGTAGAGGACCCTTCCCCTCAATCAGTGTTGGCCCAGATAAAGACCTATGTATTCAGAACAGTTGTGTCCAGCATGCAAGGATAAGATGATTCTTATAGTAGAAGCAATAAGAAGCCTGATGGCCTAAGATCTAGTACATATGGATGAATGAGTTTGTGTTATTTATTAAATTGTGTTGCTCTGGCCCTTTATCTGCTGTGCAGAAATTTTGCAGGACAAGATCAAGTGAAGTGTGTTGGCTGTTCGTGTGGCCTTTGGTACTCGAAAGGCAGAAAGCTGTTCTGTGTCAACTTTGTAATAATGTGTTTCTTTTAGAAAAGTATAGTTTATTCCCTAAAACTTAATATGCCTTTGTCAATTCCCTCTTAATATTTACCCATGACTTTAGCCTTGTGAGTTAAATCTTGAGTAAACACAGTGATTTCCAGAGACCAGTAAGTAGAGAAATACCTACTTGGGCAAATCAAAACATATGGAAATCTTGCTCCTACTAGCCTCCTATCCAGAGAGAGAAACATTTAAAAATGTGATCTTTTACTCGTTCCCCAAGGAAAAATAGTGCTGTGCAAAAGTAAAATAGATAGGCCTTGGTTCTACCTAGTTAAAGGAAAAAGAATTCTTGTAGTTAGAAAAGAATTCTCACTTTATATAAAGGTATAATTTCTTAAGTTTTCATTCACTCATAAGGGAGTGAAGTAGGAGGATCAACACCTTCACCAAGAAGGGATTGAAGAATACATGAAATTAAATTGATGCCTGGATAGTAGTGTGTGTGTGTGTGCATAAAGTTACTACCGTCAAAACCTAGTTATTGTCGTCAAGGCTATTCTAAGTTCCTGTAGAGGATTCTACTAATTGGAAGTTTGGTGGGACTGAAATGAACAATTTCAACTCATGGAGCACTTGTGCTATGTCTAGAAAGAGGAAAGACCTTTAATCTTTTAGTTGCTCCCATTCCCCTGGTTCAGAAACATGCAAAGACTAATTACAAGAGTGAGAATTCCTATACACTATAAGTGCTGTTTGAAGCATACTGTTAACGCAGACTTCTATCTCTGTGTTGACGTAAAGAACACAAATAGTAGTTGGCATGTCATTTATTAGTTTCCTATAGCTGTTGTAATAAGTCACCACAAACACAGTGGCTCAAAACAACACAGATTTATTATTTTTAAGTTCTGGAGATCAGAAATCTGAAAAGGATTTCATTGGGATAAAATCAAGGTGTTGGTTGGGGTAAATTTCTTTCTTAAGTCTCTAGGGGGCCATTTGTTTCCTTGTCTTTTTCAGGTTGTAAATTGCCCACATTCCTTGACTTGTGGCCCTCATCCATGTTCAAAGCCAGAAATGACCAGTTGAGTCTTTGTTTTATTGCATCACTGGCTCTACCTCTTCTGCCTCTCTCTCTTTATATTTAAGGACCTTTGTGATTACCTTAGATCCACGAGTGTCATAGTGGGTAATCTCTCTATTTTAAAGTCAGAGGTTTAGCAACCTTAATCCCGTCTACAATCTTAATTCTCCTTTGCCGTGTAACCTAACATATTCACAGAGTTTAGGGAATAGGATGTAGGGCACTGTTCTGCCTCCTGTTCTTGGGGACAATAATGTTTTTGGAAGTATATTTGTCAATATCTGCCATAATTAAAGAACTATAGCTATGCTGAAGGTAAAGAGGGTACTGTGAATTACTGTTTTTATATTCAGATTGGACATAGATCCAGGCAGTGGTGCTAGAAGATTCTATAGCATCCCAAGGAGCTCTACAAAATCGCTTGTAGAGACTGGGAATTGGGATTAGGAATTCTGGAAACCAATTTATGATCCATTTGTAGGGGATTCAAGTAACACATAAGTAAAGACAGTCATCATCTCTTTCTTGGCAAATATTGGCTTTTTCATGATAAACTAATTTTTTAAAAATCATAATGGATAGTGCTTGCTTTGGCAGCACATATACTAAAATTGGAACGATACAAAGAAGATTAGCATGGCCCCTGTGCAAGGATGACATGTAAATTCATGAAGCATCCTGTATTTTTAAAAAAATCCTGATGGACAAGAAAGAAGGAACAGTATCTCTGAATCTCAGAGTAAGAGATCTCCCAGAATGATTTGCCACAGGAACATGAAAGGATATTTCGAAGTTTGGTATCTTCGGAATCCTCAAGAAACAAAAAGAGAAATGAGAGAATAAGCTAAAAGAAAGTAGGATGGTTTGGAAAAAGAGATAGGTTAATCAAGCAAACATGATAAAGAAACCAAAATGCAATACAGAATGAAAATCTGCATTAGAAGCTGAAAAGAAATCAGCATTTAAAAATACATATATATCATAATGTAGAAGAAAAATTGGTAAGTTCTGTCAAAATGGAGAAAAGGACAAAAAAATTAAATTAATGAAATAGAGAAGATTAAAAATGTAGCAGAGATCATCGACTTAAACACTAGACCAAATCTAAGAATTATGGATGTTCTTGAGACAGAAACAATTGGAACAGAAGTAGTAATCAAAAATTAATACTTCAAATGAGCTAAAACAAAAACAAAAGCAAAAAAAGCCTCAGTATGCAAATTGAAAGGGTTTTTCGTACTCTAGACAACATTAATGAAAAGGGTTCTATACTATTACAACTTGGCAATTTTTTTTTTAATTACAAGAATAAAGAAAAACTCCTTCAAGCAGGTGGGCAAGAAAACAATTTACCTTATAAAATCTACAAAAATTTGCTTGGAACAGTTTGGGAGAGGGTACTGAAGAAAGGTAAATATACCTAAGTTGTCTTTTACTAGTAAAAGTAACGGAAAGAGATTCTCAAGTACACAACAGAAAAGAAAGCATACACCTCTTCACTAGGGAAATGGCTTAAGGGTGTAGCCCAGGTTAGTGCTATTCAAAGGGAAGTTCTGAGTCCAGTAACAGCATTATCTGGAGACCAGTTAGAAGTACAGATTCTCTGGTCTACCCCAGACCTCCTGAAGCCGACTCTCTGGGGATGGAACGCAGCAACCTATATTAACAGTATTCGTAGAAGATTCTTACATGCACTAAGATTTAGGAAGCACTAGTTCGGGCAACTGAGAGAGTAATCAAATTTAAGAATTCTGAAACAGAGATATAAATGTTAAGAGACTGATTATTAATAATGTAACTAATTAAACATAAGCAAGATTTAAACAATTGTAACTTGAATTATAACACTGAATGCAAATGTAAAACTATACTTTTGAAAGACAAATATGTAATATAAGGCTTTAATAAATACAAAGTACTTAATATTTCAGTATTTAATACTAAGTAGTAACAAAACCCAAGATCACATTTACGGAGTCTGGAAATAAAATGGTGATAAATATTTTAGCAGGAGTGGACTCAATGATTTCAAGTATTTGAAAGTTTTAAAAGTTACTTATGCATTCAACAAATATTAATATTCTTTTTTGGCATACTTGTTACCACTATTAGAAATGAAAGTAGGTATGACTTCCAAATCAATGCAGAGAGAAAAGAATGTGCCACCTGGCCTAAATAGCCAAGTATATGAAGCAAAGAAATTAACAGAGAAACATAAACTACAAAAAGCATAAAGTAAGATCACAGAAGTATAGCCAAATATATCATTTACGACAACGCTAGTGTAAATTCACCTACTTGAAAAAAGGCAGATAATTTGACCAATTAGTCCATCTGAACATTGATGTTCAACAAAAGTATATTATGTTTGTAAAAAGCCATGGCTTTAGTTTTGGGGTCCTTTGGTTAAATCTTATCCCTGCCACATATTACCCAAATAACTGTGGGAAATATATTTAACCAGTTTGGTTTTAAGTTTTCTCATGTGTAAAATAGGAATGACATTTCCCATGTACCTTACATGATACGAAGAACAAATGTGGGTGTGAAAGCATTTTCTGAAGTTGAATCATTATACAAGAATCATTAAACTAGTCTATTAAAATACAAAGACTCTCTCTTTCAGTGAAAAAGCAAAATCTAACCATAGATTACTGAGAAGAGATATACCTAAAACAAAGAGGACTCATTATGACTAAAAGAAACAAACAAACAAAAAACAAAAATAAAAAAAGATGGACAAGATGTATCAGACAAAAGCAAAACAAATGAAAAAGTAATCTTGGCAATATTTAGACAAAATAGAGTCAAAGACTGTGAAAATATTAAAGGTGATCTAAAAGATTATATTTTCTTTCAAATAGTGAGACTTCACAATGAAGATAAAATAGTCTTGAATTTTCATTGATGTGGTAAGAGCCTCAAAATATATGAAATAAAGGCTGTTACAAATGTAAGGAAAGCTTGATAAAAATAAAATTGTTGTATGAGATTTAATACAATTTTATTGATCTTTTATGGGTCAGATAAACACAGAATACATAGAGTATTTTAATCTAATAAAGCTGATTTAATAAATATTTATTGAACTCTGTTCTCTAGAAATAAAAAGCGTACTTTAAGGAGTCATGAGCATTTAGAAAAAAGTTGATCATATATTAAACCTCAAAGAAAACCGTATTATGAAACATAAAATGTTTGCAGCCTACATGCTCTGCCTACAATGAAATAAAACTAAAAATTAATAAAAGTTTAAATACGTAGCTCAACAACTTGAAAAACTGTAATGTCAACGAAAAAACAAGAATTTTTTAAAGAACTATTGGTTCAGGGGCGCCTGGGTGGCGCAGTCGTTAAGTATCTGCCTTTGGCTCAGGGTGTGATCCCAGAGCTCTGGGATCGAGCTCCACGTCAGGCTCCTGCGCTGAGAGCCTGCTTCTTCCTCTCCCACTCCCCCTGCTTGTGTTCCCTCTCTCCCTGGCTGTCTCTCTCTCTGTCAAATAAATAAATAAAATCTTTAAAAAAAAAAAAAAAAAGAACTACAGGTTCAAATTGAAAATCAAACCTGGAGTAACAAAGTGTTAGAAAAAAGACAACTCTCTCTATATATATTTAAATGACCAAAGCTGTATTTAGCAGAAAATTAATAGCCCCAAGAGCACGTGCTCTCTCTCTCCCTCTCTTTTTAGAGAGAGAGAGAGAGTGCAGAGGGTCAAAGGGAAAGGGAGAGAGAGAATCTGAAGCAGACTCCACACTCAGGCTCAGTATGGAGCCCAACACAGGGCTGCATCTCAAAACCCTGAGATCGTGACCTGACCCAAAATCCAGAGTCAGACACTTAATCAACTGAGCCACTCAGGCGCCCCAGGAGCTCTCATGATTAAATGAGAGTAACAAAATCAATCCACAGAAAATAAAAGTAGTGAATTAATAAATATAGAGTCCCCTTTTCTATTAAACAATACAACAAACAAGCAATACTCATTCAGTAAGTTGGGAACAGAATGAATTTATACAACATATTACAAGATATCAGAGGCCTCTATAGCAAGATACATTATACAATGTTAACATTGGAAATATTCCTTTTATTGCCACAAATGAGATGAGTATGCTTGCCCTTGCTGTAACTATTTCAACATTGTGCTAGCCATTGTACAACATGAATCCAGCTAAGGGGAAAAGGTAATAAGATTAAATATGATGTATAAATATTGGAAAGAAGAGATAAACCAGTGCTATTTAAAAATATATAATTGTCTTTTTTAAACTCAACTGAAAACCCATTAAAACTGATAAAGTTCAGAGAGGTAGCTATGTGTAAGATCCCAGTAAAATATCAATAGAGTTCTTACACATTTATGAGGACCTCAGAACTGTAGGATTCACAAGTAAACTAAAATGGACTGCACAGTAACTATATAAAAAATCTTGAATTCTACCAATAAACCTAAAAAGAAAACCTTAGTAGATGAGAAGTACCATGTTCCCTATGGGGAAGACACATCCGTTTAAAATCGGTACTATCACAATCAAAATCCCAACAGGATTTCTTAATGGACCTTGTAAGCATCTTCTAGTTTTTAAAAGGGAAAAGACTATACTTTAGAATAGTTTTTGAAAGAAAGATGGACAAGATTTATTTTAAAAGAAGAACCATAATGGGGTATTTACCTACTAAAAAATTAAAATATTTATACCGTGGGGTTATATACCAGGCAAATACATCATTCGTTAAAATGGGGGGTATTAAAACAGATCCATATATACATAAAATTATTTTATTGATAAGATTGGAATATTAAATTGATAGAGGGGGGATGTCCTTTCAGTAAATGGGACAATTGGCTATCCATGTAGAAAAACATGTTAGACATATTACCACACACACACACACACACACACAGCCCCAGTTAGGCTAGTGAGCTAAATGGCTTTTAGCAAAAAATTTAAATACATTAGAGGAAAAATATAAGGGACATCTCATAACCTTGGGATCTTATAATCTTGGGGAAGTTCTTCTTATATAAGGCACAATACATAGAGGAAATAAATTGACTGATTGACCTTGTGAAAGTGAACAAATCCATATGAGATGACATGATGGTAGCCTTCAGGCTCATTCACATATATTTTAGTTCTCCTCCTTCTGGGCAAATCGAATGGGTACACTTCCTTTCCCACTTGAATTTAAGTGAGGCCACCTGTTTTGCTCTAGACAAATGAAATGTGAACTGAAGTGATATAAGTCGGCTCTGGGCAAAAACCTTAAGAGCTAGTGCATTGTTTACCATGTTCCCCTTTTCCCCTTGTCAGGATGAGCAGTAGATAGTGAAGGTCACCAGCTTGTGTCCTTAAGTGAGGATGACACGAGCCCTTGTTAATCTGGGAAATGGACATGAGTTATAAGTCAGGAAATAAACCTTTGTGTTTCTTTAAACCCCTAAGGTTCTAGGAGTTATTTGTTCATGCAACATTACTGAACTTGTCAGGACTAATGTAGAAAACATAACAAAGTTAAAACATAAGAAATAGTGATTTCTGCTTCCCATACAATCAAGTAAACTTCCACAGAAACCAACTATAAACTCTGACCAAAATACAAAACAAACAAATCAATTCTCTGTATGTGTAGAGTAAAAAAAAGGCAGGTAGCCTCTGGAGAGGAGTTGACACCTGGAAGAGGGGATTGGCATGGGTCAAGTTTCCCATCCTGAGGTCACACTGTAGTCAGTACTGTATAGGGTAGCTAAAACATTCCAGTGGGAAAACCACAGTCTTTCTGGCCAGAAAAACCAGAGTACAGAGTTTGGGGTGACTGTAGCTATTAGAAGTGGTGGGGCAATTTCAGAAAGGAGAAAGGCAGACAGAGAGAACCATAGATTCTTAGTATAAATTCTACCCAGATTACTGGCTGACCTTTGGAACACACAGACTACAAGCAGCCAGTGAATTTGAAGATAGATAAATATAAGTTTTCCCTATGAAGAGCAAAGGGAAAACAAAGATTTAAAAAACCCCAACCAGAGTCTCAGGGTCCTGTGGGGTAATAGCAAGAATTTTAACATACTGGTAGTTAGTGTCCCAGAAGGACAGGAGATAGAGAATGAGGCATAAAAACTTTTTGAATAAATAATGGCCCCAAGCTTCCCAAAGTTGGTGAAAGAGATATATTTACCTATTCAAAATGTTGAGGCGCATGATAATAAACCAGCTGAAAATCCCAGACACAATCTTGAAAGCAGTCAGAGAAAAACAACATACAACATACAAGGGAACCACATTTCGAAAAAATACGAACCTACCATCAACAACAATAAAAATTAGAAGACAGTGGGACAGTATCTTTCATGTGCTGAAATGAATAGAAACTATCAATCCAGAATTCCATATCCAATGAAACTGTACTTCAGAAAAGGGGGCAAAATAAAGTTGCTTTCAGATAAAGAAAAACTGGAATATTTATTGTCAGCAGACCACCCTATCCTACAAGAAATGCTATAGGATGTTCTTCAGGATGAAAGGAAATAATGGAAAATGTGACTCCTCAGGTGAGGAGGAAGTACGATAGACACTGTAAGTAGTGAGGCAAATATGAAAGCCCCTTTTTCTTCTTAATTTCTTAGAAACTACATGTCTATTTAAGTAAAAGTAAAAGCATTGTCTTGTGGGGTTTGTGATGCATATAGATATTATTCTGATGACAACTCGAATGGGAGAGTTTGTAAATTGGCCTATAAAATGACAAGGTCTCCATGTCTTATGTGAAACAGTATAATGGTAACTCTAGTAGACTGAAAAGAGAGGATGGATTGAATTCCAGGCAATCTATGTGGATGGAAATCATGGTTCCTAGAAGGAAGGGGAAAGTATGTGTACAGAAAAGACCCTGTAGATCTTACTGACCCCACATGTTAGACAGATGGAAATATCACATTTTCTATTTTTTCCACATCAAGCAATCTCTTGAAAAAAAGCAAAAAAGTGACTAACCTTCAAACTGAATGTTCAAGGACAGTTTGGGAGATATAGCATGGTTGCTTTCAGCTGTCCATTTTCATTCCCTAAGTCACAGCAAGTAGCAAGTCTAGAAAAAAGAAAGAGGATGATATTTCATATTTTTCCTTCTATTATACTACAGAATTGTGGGGGCTTTTGAGAAACTAGTATGAGTGGGAAGGATATAATAATTCTTGTCGGCAAGGTTGTTTGGTGCTCTAGTGTGGTTCTTAAACTAGGTTTAGGAAGCTGAAGGTGTTGGAAAAGGAAGCCAAGGTGCAGGATGAAGTGTGTTAATGGGCAGCTCAACCTTTTCAGACTCTCCTTGGAAAGGTCCATGGAGCTGGAGTAAAGGGTCCAGAATATTGATCTTACTCTATGGTAGGGCAGACTTTCTCTTAGTATGAGGTGTGAGGAGGGGCAGGGATGACAGGTCACACAATCTGATGGAAGACAGCACATGGAGCAGAAAGAACATGAACTCTGGAGTCCGCAAGTCCTACATCTGTATTCATCTACACTATGTCCTGCTATGTCACTTTGAGCCAATGTGTCAGGCTGAAAAATGGTCCCTATGAAAGTATCTGTGTCAGATTCCTGGAACATGTGAATGTGACCTTATTTGGGAAAAGGGTCCTTGCAGATGTGATTTAGTTAAGAATCTTGAGATGAGGAAATTATCCTGGATTATCCCAGGGAGCCCTAAATTCTATCACAAGTATCCTTATCAGAGAGGGCAAAGGGAAGTTTGAGACACATGGACAAGAAGATATTGTGACCATGGAGGCCCTGGAGTGATGTGGTCTCAAGCCAGAGGATACTAGCAACCATCAGAAGCTGGAAGAGCCAGGGAATGGAACCTCTCCTCAAACCTCTGGAGGGAGCATGGCTCTATTAATACCTTGATTTTAGACTTCTGGCTTCTGAACTGTGAGAGTATAAATTTCTGTTGTTTTAAGAACCAAGTTTGTGTTAATTTTTACAGGAGCCATAAGCCGGAAACTAATACAGCTACCTATAGACCTCCTTGAATCTCAGTGCCCTCATCTGTAAAATAGGGTCATACCCGTCACACCAACATAAGTGAGAAATGTGTAAAAATAGAAGAAAAAAAAAAAAGAAAGAAAGCAAAGAGTAATAGATAGGGAACATGCTAGGAAAAAAAAGAAAGACACCACTTGCTTGATGTTAACTAATTCATTCCTGATGCTGCGATGTTTCACCCAACAGTGGTTTCCAGGAGACAATTGCCCATTATTTTAAAAGACAAAAGTGATAATGTATTATATATCAGCCAAACTTCCCAACCAATTTCATGAAATGTAAGTAAAACAGTAAAATGCCCATGGTTGAGCAATAAACTATCATATTAGGATTTAAGATACTTAAAAATCGTATTCTTGATCATGCAACAATTAATATGGCTGTTAAGAAATACTTGGTTTGCATGCTTCATATGTAATAATTTTCTTCACTTGCTTTGCCTCCATCTCTGTAATTGTCTTCAATATGTTCTCACCTCTTTGAGGACTCCGACAGGAAGCAAAAAGAAGAGCTAACTGTGAAAGGCAGTGTGGAAATGTTTGCAGTTCAAGCACCCCGTGGCAAAGTGGGGCTCACACCAATGCTTTCGTGGCCTTTTAGCATGGGCAGTATCTGCAATGCGTATTCCTTGTGTTGACACTCAGTATGCTTTTCAAAATATCTACACATGATTCTGACATTCTGCTGAATGCATTTGAAAAGTTTCGTGACACTTTTCCTGTATGTCATTTTGTAGAAATTTTTCTATTGAGTTTTGGTGTCATAAATCTAAATTTTTACTACATGACCATTGGCAAATTTTGTATATTATGAAAATTGGATTTTTAAAAACCAAGAGGCGTTTTACCAGGATAATGTTAATCAAGACAACATTCTACAAGGTATGCTTATACTTCCTGAATTTTAACAGCAGAAAAGTAACATGAGATACTTAAAGAGTTAACATACCTAAATAATCAGAAATTGAAAAATGAATTAAAAATGGGTAGGATTCTGAACAAACATAAATTGGAGAAGTAACAGAAATGGCCAATTAATAAATGAATGAAGGGCTGTGCAGCCTGAAAAGTGATCAGGAAATGTAAATTAAAACCATCATACCATAGCTTTTTACATGCATCTTATTGGAAAAATAAGTTTTTGAAATCTAATAATACCAAGTGTTGGTGAGGTTGTAGAACAACAGGGTTTCTCATTAATGGGGCAAACCGCCCTTGTGGAATATAATGTGGCATCATCCAGTAAAGTTGAAGACAGGTGTATCTCCCATGACTCTTTTGCCCAAAGAGATGTGTTCCAGATACTTACGATAGCATTTTTTTTTGTAATTCAGGAAAATATAAATTCCAATAATAGTTGATGAATAAATATTATTAAACATTAGTACAAGAGATGATTTTTAAAAAGCAAAAAGAATGAATGATAGCATATATTAACAGAGATAAATCTCAAAAATATTATGTTGAGTTAAACTTTTAAAAGGCAAGTTGCAGAAGAATGCAATATGATACCATTATATAAAAACATAAAACATGCAAAACAAAATCATTTTCACCTAGTTGTCAAGTTATTAGATATAATGATACTACTACTTAGATCTGGAGATGGTAAATTCTTACATGGTGAAATTGTGCATAGGGACAGCTTCCCTAGAAAAAGGAAGCTTTTATATTTTTGATACAGTAATCTGATTTCTAGAAATCTTTCAGAAGGAAAAGCTATGCAGACAGAATCATTATAATTGTGTATTACGGTATTTATATAATAATTAAAGACTCTATTATATAATCTGTCAATAAATTGGGAATTCTTAAATTATGGTACATAAGGTAGCACTTGAAAATCTTTTTAAAAAGTAAATATATATATGTGTGTGTAAATAAAATCTTTAAAAAATATATATGTGTGTGTATTTTTTTTTTAAAGATTTTATTTATTCGTTGTACAGAGAAAAACACAGCGAGAGAGGGAACACCAGCAGGGAGTGGTGGGAGAGGGAGAAGCAGGCTTCCCGCTGAGCAGGGAGCCTGATGTAGGGCTTGATCCCAGTTCCCTGAGATCATGACCTGAGCCAAAGGCAGACACTTAACGACTGAACCACCCAGGCTCCCCATTAAAAAGTATATTTAATGGGGGAAATACTTACAGTATAATGTTCAGTGAAAAAAGATCCAAATTACATTGCTATATGATCTGTATTTGATTTTTAAAAATCAACAAACAGAAGAAAGTGAGTGCACACACATAAATAAGACTGGGAAATATCAAAACATTATCAATGTTTGTCTCTGAGTGATAGAATAATTATGATTTTTAAAATGATACGCTGTAACTCTCAAATTGGGTGCAGTGAGTAGATATTACTCTCATAATCATAATTAACAGCTTCATTGGCCTCATTCTAAAATGAGTAGGTCTTAATGAAGATTATGGTTGTTTTTCCCAACTGGACAGAATCTTATCCCTTTGCCTGTTCCTATATTGCCAACTTCTGCAGATGATTGAAAGGAAAGGATGGATTTCTATGTGAAAGTGCTTAAAGGGGCTACAGAAAGTAATATATAAGTCATATGGGCATTGTAGGAATTGAATGAGATAATGAATGAAGAGAGCCTAACACAGTTCCTGGCACAAGTTAGGATCTAACCATTATCATCATTATCATTATTATCATTGGCTGATCATTGCTGTATCGTTATGTTACAAGTGAAAGTTTGCAAATCATTTCTTGTTGAAGACCATATATCAGTTTCCATGTTGCCTATAAATATAAAAGTCTTAAAGACAGAAAACAAGGTGATATTTATTATGTCACTGGTATGTCTGGGACAGGAAGAGTTTGGGGGATGAGCAGAAAGAAACAAATGGTTAATTCTGTTCTTAAAAAGAAAGGGGTGTCTGTCTCCATTACAGATAGCCATCATGCACAGGCTGGAGCCACTCTTTGGGTGGAATCAGGGACGCTTGGAAATGACAAACCTTTTGCAATTTAGGATTACAATCTATTTACACTACCCCCTTATCCCAACCCTGGTCTTTCTTATGGATAACTGATTCCATTTGTGTAACTTGCAGCAGGAAGGACAGGATAAAGGACGAAGATTGTTAACCTCTAGATTTTGACTGTATTTTGGAGAACTCCTTACAGAAAAATCTTTCAGTTGAATGGCCAAAGTAGCAGAGCTCATATTTGCTAATTTTGCCTTCCACTGAATGGTGATGTATAATATACCTTGTGGTTCTGCAGTTATTGTTTGTTTTCTCCTACTTCCTTGCCCAATAGATTGGCATCTATGATAACATGCCATTGATAGATGAAAACAGAAGTATGTTCCAAAAGAGACAAAAGATTTAGTGGATGTGATTTTATATGCCAAAAAATGTACATAACAGCTTTTATAACAAGTGTCCTTGAAGGTTAATATCGTGAAATTGTATCAGACTTCAATCTTCTCCAAACAAACAAAAAAAGGCAAAAGGAAGCATAACACAGGTTTTTATCTGTTTGGTTGGAATGAATGGGTTCTTGGTGGGAGATTTGTAATAGTGATATCTCCTTGTTTTTTCTTGAATTTGGAAGATATACATAAGGATTTATAGGGAATGGTCATGATCAAAACCTATTTGGTCTCCAAAGCATGTCCAGGAGAGGTTGTAGGCCTTTTCTTTTTCTTTTTTCTTTTTTTCTTTTTTTTAAAGATTTTTATTTATTTATTTGACAGAGAGAGAGAGACAGCCAGCAAGAGAGGGAACACAAGCAGGGGGAGTGGGAGAGGAAGAAGCAGGCTCCCAGCAGAGGAGCCTGATGTGGGGCTCAATCCCAGGACTCTGGGATCACGCCCTGAGCCGAAGGCAGACGCTTAATGACTGAGCCACCCAGGCCACCCAGGCCTTTTCTTAGCTTACCTGGCATGTATATAATTGCAGATAGATGCCAGTTAAGTTGTTGGAGAACTCATTTTGGTTACATTCTCCAGGTGACATAGTAGACATGTTTGCTTATCTGGAATCCTCCATTTGTACCTGGTAGACCGCAAGCTCTATCATGAGACTACTTCTAACTTGTTCACTTCAGATCCTAGCCTGGTAGTATTCACCAAAAACTTGTTGAGCAAATAAATAAATAATGAATGACCTACTGGTTGTCTTGTAAATCCATCTACCCATCCATCCATCTATTCATCCATCCAGCCTTCCATCCATTCATCTATCCATCCATCCACCCATCCATCTATCCACCTATCCATCCATTCACTCATCTCTCAAAGTTGCTACTTTCTTTATCAGAAAGGTTAGAATTTGTTTCTTTTCTTGGAAAGTGACCATTTAAATTCTGTATCACCAACGAATTGTGAAATACACATGGGAAAAATCAACTTGAAGTGAAATTACAATCTACTAATTTGTAGAAAGATTGACAGACTTAAGAAAAATCACACCATGTTGATCATGTTGATACACAAACTAGTTGGAAACATCTCAGCACACCTAGAAGGGAGCATCTACTGGGTCTAATCTTCCTCTCCTGCTCCCCATTTTTAGCTGCTATTTACATTTGCTTCTCTTAAGTGTATTTGATTCGTGACAAGTTCAAAGCCACCTTTTCTTTTCTGAGTTGATCTTTGAAGAATGATGTACTTAGCTGCAGCCGGTTTAGAATGTCGATCTGTATTTAAAGCCCTAGAAAGGGATTGTGTTTTGCCTTTAAGATAAAATCAATAAATAAAAAATTGAAAAAGAAACAAACTAATCCTTGAACATTCCTAAACACATGCCCTCTCCCACTTCTGAAAAGGAACACTGCTTAATCTTAACTTATTAGAGACTTCTTTCTGAGAGTTCAGTTAGCTTTGAGTTCACCTTTATTCAAACGTGTAGAAGCTAAAAATGGTACAAAGAAAGTTTATTGCAAGCTGGGTGTATTTGGAAGCCAGTGTTGTTACTAAATGCTGTTGGTCTAGATAAGCTCTTTGATGATCTGAAGTTACATTCTGTCATGGAGACAGATGTAATTCATTGTAAAAGAGTGTAAACTACTGCTTAGTCATAAGGTACAGCCAATACATAATTACCTCTTTGAAGGTCTAGTCTTGGTGATGTTGCCAGAAACTGATGAGTTAGACCAACTGAAATTTTCTTGTAATCCCCAAACCTCACTATAAAAATGTTCTCCTGCTCAATTAATCTTCACGGCTTTTGAAAAGAAAATTCCTGGAATAAGTGGAACTTCCCCTTTCCCTTCATCTTACCTCCTCTGTTCCTGAGACACAGACATTAGCTGTCAATTGGCTATCCAATAGCATGGGAAGAGGAGTAAAAATAAAGAGACTGTGGCTCAGTTTGTTGAACGTCCAGCTCTTGATTTTGGCTCAGGTCATGATCTCAGGGTTGTGGGATCAAGCTCCATGTTGGGCTCTACACTCAGCAGGGAGTCTGCTTGAGATTCTCTCTCTCCCTCTCCCTTTGTCCCTCCCCCCACTCATGCTCTGTCTCTCTCCCAAACATAGAAATAAATCGTTAAAAGAAAACAAGGAGACTGGGTAATTCATTCAATATATATTATCCTTCATTCATGTGCAGTATATAATAGTGGGTGGTCAGAGAAATAGAATCATTTGTAAAGTTCAGGTGTTGGTGATGAAAATATGAGTGAAGAGAGATGTTATAGCACTTTAGTTTTCAAAGGCAGTGGTTTTAGAAAATTGAGGACTTCTGCTGTCAGCCACAATGAGGCATCTGTGATTAGTCTTGACATCCTTTCATGAAGAACTATAAAACTAGATAAAATGTATGAGGCAACTGATTAGAGAAATTTACTAATAGGCAGTGCAGTACTTTGATCTTTGAGGGGAGATAAACAGTTGAGACAAGTCTTGCATTCACCGTGGTTTTCTGCCCAGAGGTGCATTCCCTGGACCAGAAAGTAAGGAGGTAGAGCCAAACATTGGGTGATGGTTTTAGTGAACTGAGGAGTCAGGGTTTGTAGTTTGAAGCTTTCAGGTGGCTAGAACTAGCAGAGCAGAGTACTGAAGAAAAAAGACATGCATGGGAGAAGGCACCTAGACGTGTATATGGACTTTCCTCTGTAGGTCATTGTCTGAAGACTTGGTGTGCATCAGCAGGGCAGGACTCCCTGAGGACTAGCAGAAGTTGGGTGCTGTGGGACCAAGAGTCAAAGAAAGATACCAGAGCCAGGAGATGTTGCAATTCTATTGTAGCCTGAGAGAAGAGACTTCATTGAACGTTGGGCATTCAGTTGAAACCCCAGAAAAGGCAGCTTTAGGAGTGAGGGCCACACTCTAGAGGAAGGCCATGTTTTAAGGCCAAGAAGAGAGTCACAATGGACCAGTCCTCACAATGAAAGGATAAAGAGGTTTCCTTAGTAATATAATTGCCTGCTAGAAAAAAACTCTTAAGGAAGACAGTACAATGTAGATACCCTAACTGTATCATTCAGTATCCAGCATACAATAAAAAAACTACTGGACACATGAAGTAGCAGACCCATCAACAAGAAAAAAGCAATCAACAGAAACAGACCTTGAATTACCCTAGACATTAGAATTAGAGGATATGGTTTTAAAAGAGCTGTGGTTTATATGCTGAAGAATTTAAAGGGCATAAAATGGGTGATATAAAATGAATGAAAAGATGGGACATTTCAGATAAATACATATAAGATATAAAAAAGAACCAAATGGGCATTCTACAACTGCAAAGGATAATTTCTGAAATGAAAAATTCACTTAATGGCCTTTACAGAAAATGAGATACTATAGAAAGAGTCAGTAAACTTAAGACAGATCAAGAGAAGTGATCTAATCTGATGGACAGAGGGGGAAAAGGAAAAAAAAATTTCAGAGACATATGGGACAAAAGCAAACAGTCTAATATTTGTAAAATTGGAGTCTCAGAAAAGAGGAGAAAATGTGTCAGAAAGAAATATTTGAAGAAATAAGGCCCAAAGTTCCCTAACCTTGGAAAAAACATCAATCTATAAGTTTAAGATGTTTGGCAAATCAAATCAGGATACATGCAAAGAAAGCCACACCCAGGCATGTCATAACCAAACTGCTAAAATATAAAGGTAAAGAGCAAAGCTGTCAAAGGAGGGAAAAAAATCACATTCTATACAAGAAACAATGCTAAGAATTATTTTGGTCTTCTAAACTAAAACCAGAGGACAATGGAATGATATGCAGAATGAAATGCAGAATGAAAAAAATATGTCAACCTAGATTTCTGTGTCTAGTGAATATAGAATTACACTTGACTCTTGAACAATGCAAGGATTCGGGGTGTTGACCCCATTGCAGTTGAAAATCCACATATAACTTTTGATTACCCACCCCCAAAAATTAACTACTGAGAGCCTACTGTTGACCAGAATCCTTACCTGTAACATAAACAGTAGATTAACACATAATTTGTATGTTTCATATATTGTATGCTACCGTCTTACAATAAAGTAAGCTGGAAAAAAAGACAATCACAAGAAGAGAAAATACATTTACAGTACTGTACTTATAAAAAAAAATCCACATATAAGTGAACCCACACAGTTCAAACCCAATGTTGTTTAAGGGCCAGCTGTACTTCAAAAAAGATGCTTTCAGATAAACGGAATCTAGGAAAATGTACTACCAGCTAACCTGCACTACAAGAAATGCTGAACATAGTTCTTCAGGCTAAAGGGAAGCGATACCAAATGGTAATTTGGATCTATAGGAAATAATGAAGAACATCAGAAATGGTAAACATGCAAATTAATATGTTCTTTTAAAACCCTGTTTTTATTTTCTCTTAATTTCTTAAAGAATAACTTAATGTTTAAAGCAATAGTAATAACATTGTACGGTGGGGTTTATAATATACATAGAAGTAAAATATTTGATAGCAAGAGCACTATGCACAAAGGAGTGGTCAATGCAACTACGTTGTTGTAAGATTCTTCTACTTCGCGTGAAATGGTATTATATTAATAAAATAGGAGGCACGTTGATAAGATAAGGAGGCATGTTGTTCGTCCTGAGGCAAACACACACACACTACAAAGAGGTATAATTAAAGACGCAACGATGGTAGTAAGATGGATCTAGAAGGTAGTCACTTTATCTGAAAGAAGGAAGAGTAGGTAGAAGAGGGAAAAAATAGTACAAATATTAAATGAAGAGCCATATGGTAAATGTAAAACCTAACCATACATCAAATGTTAATGGATTTAATACCCCTATAAAAGTCACAGATTGTCAGTATGGATAAAAAAAGGCCTAACCAAATGCTGACCACAACACATGCACTTTAAATATGAAGACACAAAGAGTTGAAAGTAAAAAGAGTGAAAACTATATACCGTGCAAACATTACTTTTTAGAAAGTCAATGTGGCTTTATTAATCATTCAAGAAGGTTTAAAAAAAAAAAAGAGGGACATTTCATAATGATAAAGGACTTAGTTCATCAAGGACATGTAATAATAAATGTTTATATAACTATAAAGCCTCAAAATGTAGGAAGCAAGGACAGGTTTTAATGTTGGGAGAGCAACATTATATTCTAAAAACATTGAACATGTAGAAAAACTGAACAAATTTTACAGTGAGCTCCCTATATACCGAAACCTGGAGTCTGCCATTAACATACTCTTATGCTTGCTTTGTCACATTTCTATCTATCTGTTCCTCCTTTCTGTCCATCAGTTCATCAAGTACAGTGGTTTTGGAACTGCTCTGCGAAGCTCCAGAGGGGGAGAGAGAGAGAGACAGAATGTGTGAATGTGTGTTTTAGAGGAGGGCAATGCCCTGTGAACACTAGTCCCCATTTGACCAGGGAATTTATGCTTTTGTCTTTTATTCTTTTTTATATGTTGGGCTTCCATTTAGATTTTACCTGATGATATAGTTTTGTGGCTAAAAGAAAAATTTTGACAGAGGACTTTACCCTCCCAATCTAGTTTAGCATAATCCAGAAATTAGTGTGTTGTTTGATAACTCTGAGTGGGTGTACCCATTTTGGGTGGTTTTTGTGAGGACAAGGACCATCCTTTATTGTGAATTTCCAGGCCCATAACAAGAAGTCAGTGTACCTTGTAGGATGAATGCAGGTAGACAAACTGTATATTCTGAAGAATATTGTATTTTATGGACCCACTGTGGGAATATGACACAAGTTGGACAGTTCTCCCCTTACAGTCACTATGTTAATTACCAACTAATAATGAGACTGTTTTACTTTCAGAATTCCCTAAGACCATTTATTAAATAGAACAAGGGCATAAATTCCCCCTGCTTAATCCACCTTTTCCTGTGCTGACATCCCCTAACTCAGAAATGCCAACACTGAAGCATTGTTTGCTTTTAAATTAGACAGATAAAGTTTGAAGAGAATTCCGGAGTCAGAGAGGTGATATCTAATATGCTGTAAATACCAAGACTTATTTTTCTGCTGAGACCATTCCTGAAAGAGGGAAGTCTTTGATAGCTCATTTCATGTTTTCTGAAGTTCTATTTCCACTGGTCACATTCACCAGGAGGACCCTGTATATGCAGTGTAGGCAGTAATGGAAAATCTTCCACACGGAACGTGCTCAGAAGACTTGATGAGCTCAAGAAATTGCCTTGTCCTTGGGGATACAGTGTCTATATCTGTGTCCCCACTCTCAAGAAAAGACAAGAGGCACTAAGAAGTAAAGAAGGAAGGTTGTCTTAAGTCCCCGGTGAAACACAATGAGGTTTTCAGTGTTTAAGGAAAGTGCCTCATTCATTCCATTCCTGTCTCTAAAAGGTGAGCAGCATGTATCTAGGCAGAGTTTTCTACTCTGGGCAGACCTGTTTTTTACTTACCAAGAACGCATTCGAGTTGAAAGAATTTTAGTCTCTCTCACACCATACCCTAAAATTAATTTCAGCTTGATTAAATCAATAAATATATAAAATCACGCATTAGAAAACCAGACTAGAAATCAAGTATCCCAACTACAGTGAGAGAGGACCTTATAAACTTAAGGGCAAAAAGAAAAGATCACGAAAGAGTAGTAGATTTGACTTCATTAAAAATTAAAACTTCTGTTTGTCATAACCAAAAACCAAACTGGAGATAAGTATGTGCAGCAAATATGAGGGACCAGTGCTTGGGGATCTTAAAAGACAAAGAGCTCATAGCAATGCATGATTCCAGTAGTTAAAGTCAGGCGTCAGGCCTATTCCATTTGAAAGCCCTCATTTCCAATCCTTGCCTGCTCAGTGGGAGAATTCAATTGCCCAGGGTCTCTTGTTCCTTGCTATCCCATCACTCCTACTTCTGAGCTTCAGCAGGGGGCTGGCCTTACATTTTGTTGCATTCCTTGCCTGGGGCCTTCTATCTCTTACATGCAATCTTTACTGATGCTTCTATGAGTTCTAAAAACTTGGAGTTTCCTAGCAATATTGTTCTGTACCATTTGTTATTAGGCATCAGTGTTTCATACTCATCTTTTATTGGAGATGTGGTGGTTTCATTTTTAGAAAGAACATGTGACATGTTCTGTGACATGTTCTCCTTTTTGACTTCCTACCTTCTCTGAAAGATTGAATGCTTGAAATATGTGTGTGTGTGTGTGTGTGTGTGTGTGTGTGTGTGTGCATGTGTTCAAGAATATAAACTAGAGGGGAATAATATAGGAAGTGATGATGGGGAGGTGTGCCCCAGAATTATATATTTTTTTCTTTTTTAAAGATTTTATTTATTTATTTGACAGAGAGAGAGGGACCACAAGCAGGGGGAGTAGGAGAGGAAGAAGCAGGCTCCCAGCAGAGGAGCCTGACGCGGGGCTCGATCCCATAATGCCGGGATCACACCCTGAGCCGAAGGCAGACCCTTAACAACTGAGCCACCCAGGTGCCCCCAGAATTACATTTTCTGATCTGCTGGAAGCAGAAAAATGAGTTTGATAATCTCAGAGACCTGGAGTTTATGACCAAGTGGGCATATGTTCTGAGCCATGTTTTAGTAAATCACATTGAGCAAGATTCTCACTGTTACTCCTGTGTCCATTTACATGGGTGGGCACTTACCAGTCATATTTACATTCTGCCAACAACCTCCCTCTTAACAGGTAGGTCTTGCTCAATTGTACAGCCCCAAAGAAAATGTGATAAGCATTCATTAATTCATGCATACATGCATTCATAAGAGTTATTCAGGGAGAACTTATACCATGTTCAGGTCACCATAAATATATAAAGAGAAATTCTCAAGAATTTCAAATCTTAGTTTCTGTGGATGTACTCATAATAAACATAAGGTCAAAAAAGTGTTAAGTAAGAAATTTGAATGGAAGTATACAACTAAAAATATAGTAAACAGAGACTTCTAGCCCAGCAAAAATGGTGTAGACACATTTTTCCCCCTGCTCTATCACAAAGCACAATTATGAATTCCAGAAATGAAGCAAGAGACAACCAAATAAGGACCCTGAAAGGTGATAAGAAGAACATGAGCTGATTTGAGACCCCAGGACTAAAAGAACAGCACAGTAACAGGGTGTCTAGAGTCCTCCCTTCCCCCCAAAAAAGCCACCCAACCTAGGTGTTTCCCAATGCCCTGCCCAGTAACAGGAGAAAGCCCAGGGAGGTTGATTCTTTCCCTGATTGAATGAGAGTCTCTCTGGCAACATCAAACAAGTTTGACACCACCAGCAAGGGGATTTATGAATGCCTCATCAAAAATAATTGGCCGGGGGAAATGTTGTCCTTCCCCATTGGGCCTGAGACTCTCCTTTCCAACAAGAGATTCTGAGGCTGGCAGACAGAACAGCAGGAGAGACCGAGCTACAGCAAATGGACTAATCCAGAAAGTCACTTTTTTTGCAGGCCTCAGATGACTCTCACCTGCCCAGAGACATTGCAGCAAGTAGGCAGACCCAGCAAGGGAGATGCAGCCACAATAAATGGCCAATTCCAGACGCCTCTTTGTCCCCTTGTGCCTAAAATGCTCTTCTCTTGCTCAGAGACACTAAGGCATCTGGGGATACCAGTACAAGATTCTACCACATCCCTCTCCCTTCAAGGACACCTAAGGCCCAGTCTGGGGAAACCTCTTCCACCCTCTGAGGCAGTGAGTTGATGAAGGGACAGTAGGAGCCCTAGTGACAGTAGATAAATAAAGCAGACCAAAATAACATCTCAAAAAGTGTGAAAATTAGAATGCCATTGGAACTACAACTCATAAAAGTAGCCACATGATTAATTTTACAGGGTTGACCGCCTGCTAAAATAAAAGATTCAGTTGGAACCCAGAGTCATCTAGCATAATAGACAAATATCCAGGATATAATTTTGAAATCACCCATCATACCAAGAACCAAGAAAATCACAAATAGAATGAGAATAGACTATCAACTGATACCAATACAAAGATGAATCAGATGTTAGAATCATCTGACAAGGATTTAAAAGCAGCTGTCATATAAATAATTCACCACAATCACAAATTCTTCTGATACAAATTTAAAAAATAGGAAATCTCAGAAAATAAATAGAAGTTGTAAGAACTGAATGGAAATTATAGAACTGAATATTACAATAACAGAAATAAAAAATATTGCTGGATATTATTAATAGTAGAGTGGAGATGAGATATGATAGAATTTTTGAGTACAAGGAGAAAACAATAGAATTTACCCACTGTGATCTATAGAGATAGACGGAAAAAGTGAACAGTGCCTCAGGGACCTATGGACAACAACAAAAGATCCAACATCCATATTATTGGAGTCCAGCAGAAGTGGGTGCTGAAAGAGTGTTTAAAGAAATAATGGCTGAAAACTTTCCCAAATTTGGTGAAATACACAAACGTATAGATCTAAGAAGCTGGCTGAAACCCAAACATGATAGAGCAGAATAAATCCATGCTTTGGATTTCTTTTAAACTTTCAAAACTGGAATCCAAAGAGGTAAAAAATCTTGAAAGCAGTCAGAAAAAAGAACACATTACCTATACAGGAATATCAATTCAAATGACAGCTGATTGCTCATCGTATACAATGGAGACCAGAAGGAAGTGCCACAATATTTTTTGAAGAACTGGAAGAGCTGTCAACTGTGAATTCCATATCTGGCAAAATTGTCCTTTAGGAATGAACGAGAAATACAAACATTCTCGGATGAAGGAAAACTAAAAGAAGTTGTTGTTAGCAGACTGACTCTTAAAGATTGGCTAAAGGAAGTTGTTCAAGCAGAAGGGAAAAGATAAAAAATGAAATATTGGAGAATGCAAAGGAAGAAGGAACAGTGGAAAGAGATTTTTGGATACATACAGTAGACTATATGAGATGATTGAAACAAAAATTATAACACCATCTGATACTCAAGCCAATCGTATTTAAAAGTGGGAAAGGTAAAGGGATTTAAATGGAGGTGAGGTTTTCACGTTTTACTTCAAGTCCTAAAATATTCATAATGGTAGATTGTAATAAGTATATAGTAGATGGTAATGTCTAGAGCAACCACTATGAAAACTATACAAAGAAGTGCATCCAAAACCACTCTAAGTAAAGATGGAATTCTAAAAAAATGTTCAAATAATCCATAGGAAGGCAAGAAAAGAATGAGAACCAGAGGAAGGAAATAGAAAACTAGTAACAAGAAGGTAGACTGAAGTGCTGATATATCAATAATGATCTTAAATGTAAATCATCTATATCACCTATCAAAAGATAGAGATTGATAGAGTGGACAAATAAACACGGTTTAACTCTATGCTGCTTATGAGCAACTCAGTTCAAAGGCAGAGATTAGGTAAGTCGAAAAACAATAGGATAGAAAAAGATATACTATGCAAATATTAATTTTTTAGAAAGCCAGAATGGCTATATTAATATGTGATAAAAGTAGTCTTCAGAACAAAGAAAATATTTAGAAACATCAAAGCATCGACCACCCTGAAGACTTAATGATCCTAAATGTATGCATGCCAAACAATAGAGCTTTAAAATACATGAAGCAGAAACTAATAGAGCTGAAGGAGAAATAGAAGAATTGACAATTATAGTTGGAGACTTCAATGCCACCTGTCAACAATAAATAGAACTACATAATCAACAACACGTAGGATATCTGAACAATCAGCTAATAGTGTGTAACTGACATATTGAACACTCCATCCAACAATAGCAGAATACATATCTTTTCAAGAACCCATTCAACATCCACTAAAATAGACATATCTTGGGCCACACACACACACACACACACACCCAACTTTAACAAAGTTGTAAAAATTGAAAGCATGCGGAATGTGTTCTTTGGCTATGATAAAATCTAACTAGAGATCAATTACAAAAAGACAACAGAAGGGGCGCATGGGTGGCTCAGTCAGTTAAGCATCCAACTCTAGATTTTGGCTCAGGTCATGATCTCAGAGACCTGGGATCAAGCCCCGTGTTGGCTCCTAGTTTGATACCAAAATAAAAATAAAGACCACTAAAAAGAAAAAAAAAAAAAGGACAGAAGGAAGGAAAGAAAGAAGGAAGGGAGGAAGGAAAGATTATTATGGTCCTATATTTCTTGTGAACTTTGACACAGAAATACTGAACAAAATATTAGCAAATCAAATCCAACAATGTGTAAAAATAATCCTAAGTGGGATTTATTCTAGATATGCAAGGATAGTTTAATACTTTCAAGTGAATTCATGTAATCCACCATATCAACAAGCTAAATAAGTGAGTTCAGCAAGAACACAGGATACACAGAAAAATCAATTGCATGTATATATACATAATATTTCTATATGCAGAATCCCAAACTTAAAATGCAGTGCCATTTACAAAAGTTCTAAAGAAAATGAAGTGCTTAGATACACACTTAACAAAACATGTACCGGATTTGTATTATTACAATTACAAAATGCTTGTAGAAGAAATCAAAGAAGACTGGAATAAATGAAAAGACTTAAAGGTCTCAACATAGTAAAGATGTCAGTTTTCCCCAAAATGATCTATAGGTTTAATGCAATTCCTAACAAAATTCCACTAAGCTTATTCTAAAATGTATATGTAAGACACATGCCCTGTAATAGCCAAAACAATTGTAGCATAGAATAAATAAAATAAGAAGAATTACACTACCTAATATTAAAGCTAACTGTTAACTCTATTAGTCAAGTCAATGTGGTATAGCAGAGGACACAGTGGAACAGAATAAAGGACCCCAAAATAGACCCTCATACACATGCTCAAATGATTTTTGACAAAGATACAAAAGCCATTCAGTGAAGGAAGCCTAGCTTTTCAACAAATGGTGGTGGAGCATGAGACATCCAGTTAGCATTGGCAAAAAAATGAATATGATCTAAACCATATAGCTTATTTCAAAATTAACTCAGAATGGTGATAGACCTAAAGATTAAATTATAAAAATTTTAGAAAAATAAACACAAGACAAAATTGTTGGGATGTAAAGCTAGATAAGGAGTGCTTAGACTTGGCCCCCAAAGGACAAATCCATAAAAGGAACAATTGATAGATTGGACCTCATTAAAATTAAAACTTTTTCTCTGTGAAAACCCATGTGAAGAAAATGAGAAAACAATCTACAGGCTGGAACAAAAGATTTACAAACCGCATATTTTACAAAGGACTAGTATCTAGAATATATAAAGAACTCTTAAAACTTAACAGGGAAACAAAACAAAACAATCCAGTTAGAAAATGGACACCACAAGACATGAACAGATATTTTACCAAAGAAGACATACAAGTGGCAAATAAGTGCACTAAAAGATACTCCACGTCATTAACCGCCAGAGAATTGCAAATTAAAACCATAATATCAGTACACATCTATCAGAGTGGCTAAAATAAAAAATAATGACACCACCAATTATTAGTATGCAGAAAAACTGATCACATATACATTGTTAGTGACAATATAAAATTGCCCAGCCACTCTGGAAAAGAGTCTGGCAGTTTCTTATAAAACTAAACAGGCAACTACCATATAACTGAGCAATTACACTCTTGAGCATTTATCTCAGAGAAATGAAAATTCATGTTCACATAAAAACTTGTACATAAATATTCATAGCAACTTTACTCATAACAGCCAAAATCTGGAAATAGCCCAGATGTTTTTAACAGACACATGGTTAGATAAACTGTGGTACCCATGGAATTCTACTCAGCAATCAAAAGGAATGAACAATTGGTGCAATCAACAACTTAGGTGATTCTCTAGCGAATTATGTTGAGTGAAAAAAGTCATCCCAATAAATTACATTCTTTTGGATTCCATTTATGTAACACTTTCGAAATGACAAAATTTTAGAAATGGAGGATAGATCCGTGATTGCCAAAACTTAGGGATGGTGGTGAGAGAGGTTGGCGGCAAGAGAAATGTGGGTATGACAATAGAAGCACAACATGAGGGATCCTTGTAGTGAGAAAAATAATGACCCAACATAAGTTATAAAGTTGTGTAGAACTTAATACACACACACACACACACATACACACACACACACGAAAATGAGTACAAGTAAAACTGGGATTTGGTGGGAATGCTGAATAAGATCAGTATATTGTATCAGTGTCAGTATCCTAGTTGTGCTGTTATACTCTGTTTTTGCAAAGTGGCACCACTAGGTGAAACTGGATAAAGTATACACGGGATCTCTCTGTATTGTATCTTACAAATACATGTGAATCTATAATCATCCCAAAATAATTTCAATTAAAATTATATATTAAACACTTTATAAAAAGATTTATAGATATGTAAGTTATAGATGTATAATACTTTGAGCCTCTACTATGTGCTATGTGCTGTTCTAATGATTTTATATTATTAATAACTCCATTTAATCCTCAAAACAACCTTATGAGGTGAGCAGCAGTGTTATCCCCATTTTCTAATAAGGAAAGCAAGACGCAGTGAGATTAAGCAATCAGTCTAAAGTCACAAGCCTAGTAAGTGGCAGAACTTGGATTAGAATCCAAGAATCTTTGGCTCCAGTATCCATAGCCCTAACTGATAGGCTATTCTCTCTCTTTACTTGTAACTTGTAACTTAAAGCATTAGGAAGAACTTTATGGAGAAAAATGGCATTTTAAGCTTCCTAAAAGGGAAGATTATGATCTGTTATATGTAGAGCATTTATTACACCATACATAGGAGGAAATTAATACATATTTGTTGAATCAGTAAGTGACTTGCCTTCTTTAAACCACTAGATGCTTCCTCAGTCAGTATCTGCCACCAGCCCAGGGTTTGCAAAATGAGAAAATGAGGGACCCTGGGCCAGGAGCTCATTGTACTTTATTGGATCATTGAACTTTCTCTCAACTGAGGTCAGTGTTTCCCAAGGGGGAATCTGTTGGCATCCTGGGTGGGATAATTCTTTTTTGTGTGGAAAAAACACACCGTAGAACTTTTAGCAACATTTAGAATGTTCCCTACGTGTCAGACATGCCCCCATTATTGGGACATTTCCTAATTCCTCCTAAGAACCTTGGTCAAAAACCAGTGCAGTTTGTCTCTTTCTGGGATTCTAAGATCTCATGCAACAGAACTGCAGGATTCACTTGACTTCGGAGGACCATTCCATCTTATCCCTTGCCTTGGCTGCATGCATGTGATACAAAGAAATAGAACTTCCTTGCTTTCACAGTGGCTCTGAGTTTGAGTTTGAATGGGTCTAAAATGCTCATTTTGGGTTTTTGTTCTGGCTATTCTTTTTGGTGGAATAAAGAAGTTGCCCCTTTCAGAGAAATGCTGCTGAGTGCATATCACCATAGTGCACACCCCAAACCAGTTTCTTTCAATCTCAATAGGGGAAAAAAAAAAAAAAATCTCAAAGGGAAAAGTATTAATGGATTATTTTTGTACATGTGAAAAAATCTTTTGGAAGGGCAATTTTCTCTTGTTGACTGGTGGAAAAACAGCAGTGCTAATTATGCTGCCTTGTTAAATCTGAAAGAATATAGTGAGCATTGGAAACCTTTCAGTTGCCTTTGTGGAAAGGCAGGGAAGGGATCAGAAGCCATGTCTATCAGAGGAGCGCCAAGGCAGCTGTGTGCCTCCTGAGACACTGGGTCTGGATGTGCTCAGAGGAAGTTGTGAGCTCAGGCCTATGGACTTTTGGGGAAAACTCACACGGAGGTGAGAGGGGGGAAGGTAGAATTTCCACTTCGGGTTTTGAGCACTTTCCTTTATTTCCTTTCCCAGGAAAGAGAGGGGAAGGAGTTGAATTTGAACACAGTTGCAGTGGTACTCGGGGGTTCATTTAGATGCTTATGATTCTACATTTGTTGTCTTGGTCTATGGGGGTGGACGAGCTTCCCAGCCGTGAGAACGGGGAGAACAAATCTTGCCCCGAAGTAATACAGCTCTTTCAAAAATGCCCAAGTGAAGTGTGAGGCTTGCATAGAAAAATAAAAACAAAAGCAACACAATGATTTACATTACAAAAAAAAGAAAATACAATGTTGCTTTCCCAGACATCTAGTTCCGGGATAGGAATTGTGGGTAAACGGAGAGCCCCCAAATTGTAGAAGAATGCCGTTCAAGGTTAAAAACCGGAGTTCAGAGGCCCATCTTTTGTATCCCGCTTGAATTTCAGATGAGATAAAACCAGCCGCTGCGCTAAGTTGCAGTGCAAAAGCTTACATGGCTTCTTGAGAAAAGCAATTTATTTTAGATTATAGCACAGCAGCTATCATTTAAACTGCTAGGGATTGTAATTGAACTCAGAACCAAGAAGAGGGTGCGATAATAAGTTTACCCAGGCTGTTCTAAGTAACATGAATGCCAGGGCTTCAGGACAGATGGCCATGGTAGTCCAAACATGGATCACTAGTGTCTTGCCTATCTCAAACAACTAGCCCATTCAAAATTGCAGTCTGGGAAATGTACCTCGCTGGGCATTCAAATGTGTACTTGCTGTCCATTTTTGGTGCTATTAATATGAAATGGCTAAGAATCAGCAATCTTGAGAATGAGAGAACATGCAGTTAGCACCAGGGAACTTTTGATTTCCATCTTTATCTGGGGTCATGATGGGGCTTGCAGGGAGGTTGTGTGGGGGCAGAATCCAGGATAAAGAGTGCCTCTTGATACTGGATATTTTTTTATTTGATAATGAAGGGGATGTGCTTACCCTCCAAACCCCAGAATGTCATCCTGTCATTAAGTTCTAATGAAAGCTTAATTGTTCTGTTGTGGAAAAAAAAATGACGTGTCTGATTTCTGTACACTGCATTTGCTCCCTTCTTATTATAAATAAACCCAGTTACATGAAATTTACTGCTCCTCTAGAGTTGTTCAGAGACTCAGAAGACATTTTATCCAGGCTCAAGTGTTTATTTTTGTTTTTAGTAAAGGACAGCTCACAATGCACTTGCTCTTTATAGAACTTTCTTTTTTGTTTTGTTTTTATGAAAGCAATAACTGGCACATATTTACCAAACAAATAATTTAGAAATATTTGCAATGAAAACTAACCTCCCCCAACTCCATCCTTTCCCCTTCTAGTTGGTCCCACTAAATGGAACACTGTAACTTATTCCTGGTTTTAGCTCAATATAGCTAGATGGTATTTTATCCATTTTATATGTTGTTGTTTTTTTTAAGATTTTATTTATTTATTTGATAGAGAGAGACAGCCAGTGAGAGAGGGAACACAAGGAGGGGGAGTGGGAGAGGAAGAAGCAGGCTCCCAGCGGAGGAGCCTGATGTGGGGCTCGATCCCAGGACTCTGGGATCACGCCCTGAGCTGAAGGCAGACGCCTAATGACTGCGCCACCAGGGCGCCCCTATCCATTTTATATGTTAAATACTGATTTTCTTCTAAGAAAGAGAAGGATTTAGCTTAATTAACACTTACCTTTTCACATTCTCCACTATAATGTGACATTATTTTCAACTTCCTTTGTTCTTGCCACTTCTAAACCGATTTAAACTCCCCCTTATTGGGTCATCAATCTGGTCAGTATCTCTTACCTCCTTCCCCGGGCAGGTGAGACACAAGCACTCAGACCCTTTTCTTCAGTTTTCTTCAATATTCTTCCCCTTCTGCTTTCCATTCTCAGGCCGTTATTTTTGCCTTTTGCCAAGTTTAATTTACATTTGCTGTCACCAGCGTGATCTTTGTGATTTTTCCAAAGTTGAAAATAAGGAAAAGGATTTGCATAATTAGGACTTTGTTAAATTATTTACCACAGACCCGGGTGTTCTCTGTGGTTACAGTGTCACATCTCCTGTGATACTCCAAAGAGACTGTGCCTAGAATCAGGTTCAAATGGATGCTCTTCCTTTGTCATTTTGTCAAAAATCATTCCATCTGTTAGTGTGTGTGATACATATTTCACATCTTTCTTATAAAGTTACTTGTCTCTGCTGGGATTTCTGATGTCTTCTTGTCTTTCCTGAGTGTGTGCCTCAGTCAACAAGGTTTCAAAGCTCAGAATGCCGTCTTTGTTTTATTGTTCTCCCTCCTTCTTGTAGATCTCCATTTGCTCCCATTTCCACAGGTTGCTCTGTAGACCTGCAGTATCGGATCAGCTTGAGGTTTGCCCATTGCTCCCCAGGGTGGGATTCTCTGCTTGCTGGATCCAACAGGCTGGCTGGCTTCCTTGCTCCTTCCTCCCTTCCTTCCTTCCTTCCTTCCTTCCTTCCTTCCTTCCTTCCTTCCTCCCTCCCTCCCTCCCTCCCTCCCTCCCTCTCTCCCTCTCTTTCTTTCTTTCTTTCTTTCTTTCTTTCTTTCTCTCTCTCTCTCTCTCTTTCTTTCTTTCTTTCTCTCTCTCTCTCTCTCTCTCCCTTTCTTTCTTTCTCTTAATTTTGCTTGTAATTAATTTTTCACTTACTTAATTTTGCTTGTAATTTTTCCAAGAAAGGGTGACTGGGAGGTGAACTTTCTGAGTCCTGGCAGTTTGTAATTTTTAAATTTTGCTCCCAAAGTTTGGGTATAGACTTTTGTATTGAAAATAATTTTTTTACTACTGCCTTTTAGCATCCAACATTGCTGCTGTTAAATCTGATGGTACTCTGAGCCTTACTTCTTTCATAGGCTACCTTTTTGTTTGTTTTCTTTTTCTTTTTCTTTTTCTTCTTAGGAAGCTATCAGGAATTTCTCTTTAACCTTGGTTTTCTGGCACTACATCTCCTTCTCACTGAGTAGATTCCTGTACTTTGAAGATTCATATCTCCCTTTAGCTCGGAGAAATTTTCTAATGTAATTGCTTTGATAATTTTCTCTACTCCAGTTTTCTTTTTGCTCATTCTGAAACTCCTACTAGTGCATTCTTAGAACTCCTGGTTTGAGCATCTGTATAACTCATTTTTTTTTCTTGCATAATTGTGTATTTAGTCAATAGTCTAGGAGATTTCTCCAACTTTGCCATCAAAGTTTGTGTAGAATTGTTAATTTAAGGAATCATATAATTCCCAGGAGATCTTTCTTGTTATCTGGCTGCCGCTTTTAAATATAATTTAAATGTCTTTGTCATGCTGTTACCAAATCTCCTGAAATCATTCTTAAGGGTATTAAATAGATTTTTCCTTAAAGGTTGTATCTTTTCTCTATATTGTCTGTTTCTCAATGTCATATTTTCTGTTGTTTTCCTTGATCTTTTTTTTTTTTTTTTTTTTTTTTTGTCGTGGCTTTTCTTGGCATATTAGATTCCTGGTGATCTGGGGTTGGGTTTTAAAGAATGAGGCCATAGAAAGGCTGTCTACAAACTATTTTTAAGTGGATGGGTCTTATAAATGGCCTGCTTAAAGGGTCGAAGTTTAGAGTCTGTGGATAGGAATGAAGGGAATCTCAACTTGTCAGAATGAGGTTTAAACACCCATGAAAACTGTCCTCATTTTCCCCAGACACTTTTTTCTTATTGCCTCAAAGCTTCAAGTCCAGTCAACATGGACAGCCGGGAGGGTGGGTTGATGTTACATATACTGACGTGTAGGTAATGTCCTCCTTTCAGCACTCGCCCCGGCCCCCAACTCCACCCACTGTTGTACCTGCTGTTTCTGAAACTTGAGTCTTTCTGGGGTACTGTCAGGCAGCCCTGTTCTCTCCTTTGCTTGAAATCCCCTTTTAGGCTGTGGTTTTCTTTGCTATGGTTCATAAGTCAACAGACTCTTACTGCAATCCCTCATCTTCTAATGGCTTCTTCTCATTCTTTTTGTGGTTATGGGTTTTACACCTTTGTACTCCTTCAGTATCATTTAGAAGGTACTTTGGGAGAGGAGGTAATGGGTTTGCTCAGTCTGCTAGTGTGAACCAGACACACAGTTTTTAAAAAGATAGTTTGTATTTTTCATATGCCACACACTAGAGAAATACCATGTAGCTCTTCATTTTATTTTCAACAGTTTGTTAATCTGATACTTGGAATCAGCAGTCACAGGAAGTTGCACAAACATTTCATTAACTAAATGGAGCCCATACAAAATATACTTGGGAAAACAGTGTGTTCTGCTAGTTTCTCTCCATCCTGTAACTGATCATGCCAGCAGTTTGTTTTCTTCATGAGCTCAGCAAGGTTAGATAAGTTGTTTAAGAGTTCTATTTTTTTATCAGTATGTCGTACACCTGAAACTAATGTAACATTATGTGTCAACTGTACCTAAGTTTTTTAAAAATCTCTTTTCATTTTAGTCATCAAGGAAAACATGATTGGATATCGTTAATCAAAATGTGTCTTCAGTTAAATTGTGTTCTTCCTCAGTAGATAAATGGGCAAAGATCTTGACAGTAGATATGCCCAAAGAGAAACAACGTCCAATGAATATATGAAACTATTCAGTGACAAGAGATTCATATTAAAACCGGTATCTATGTCATCTGCAGAATTAACAGTGTTTTTAAAATATGCTAATTACTGAAAAAAAGAAAAACTCTAATACCTTTATATACTTTTGTTAGGAACAACAACATTTAGTACAATCTTTCAGGTACTTTAAAATGTTTATTGTATTTAACCTAGTGATTCCCCATTTTAGGAAACTGAAGTTAAGAAGATAATTGGAAATTAAGGTCAAGGTTTATTTTTCAGGATGTTAGTTATAGCATTAGTGTGTAATAGGAAACCCCTAAATAACATATATTAAAAAGTTAAATAAAAAAGTTTGGCACACCCATACCATGGAACACTGTTTGTACTTTAAATTGAAATTTATAGTTTCTAATGTCCTGGTAAAATGCTTAGGTATAATTTATGTGAAAAGACAATCTAGAAATGGCATATGTATTAAGATCCCAACCATTCAAAAAGGAAAAGAAACCAGAGGGAACCGTGCTAAAATTTTAACTGTGGTTGCCTCTTGGTTGAATTGTATGAGATGTTATCTTTTTTTGCTTATTAACATTTCGTTTTATTTTCCAGATGTCTTATAGTGAATATGTCTGGTTTTGATAGAAATAAGAAAAAACCTCTTTAAATTATGTGCTTCTGAAAGTATAACTTTAAAAAATGTCCAAAATGTGGGGGGGCACCCTGGGTGGTTCAGTCGGTTAAGCGTCTGACTCTTGATTTTGGCTCAGGTCATGATTTCAAGGTCGGGAGCCTGCTTAAGAGCCTCTCTCTCTCTCTACCCCCCCCCCCCCCCCCCCCCAATGTCATCAAATGACCCATCTGGCTTTTCTCCCTGAACTTTTAACCTTTTCTATCACAGAATCAAGAGGGTGTACTGTATAAAACAGCGTATGAAGTGTTTTCCCTTATTGAAAGTATCTCTCAGATGCATCTGGAAAAGCTAACTGGTATATTACGTTAGATTTGCTGCTTTTTGCTATCTGCTTCTCTCTGTATCTCACACCTGACTCCAAGGTCTGATTTATATCAACATTAACTAAAGAAATATTCTCTAGAACAGGGAAGCTGCAGTTACATCTTTGAACAGAATTAGAGACAGAGTTGTGAACAGTAGACTGGGAGTCGGACCCCCAGCTTTAATCCAGCTCACTTGGTGGAAGATAAAAATGAGGCCACTGAATTGGGTGATTTCTATGGCCCTGCTAGGTCTTTTGCTCTGACTTTGCAAATATCTTCCCCCGGCGTAGGCCTGCTAAAATCAAGATACAGACATGAGTCAGTGAGAACTTGTGTTCTCAGCGCATGTTTCTTTGGCAGTTTCTTTGCTTGAAAAAGAGAAATTGACTTCATGAAGTCACAGTTTTTCATGTTCATTTGGAAGATGAGAGAATAGAGCAACAAAAGCCCAGTGTGGAAGGCACCGTTCCTGAAGTTGCTAGCTATATTTTAGGTCTGGAAGGGATAGTCTTCGCCCTCAGAAGCAGCATCTGGGCTGAGCTTTTCTGACTCGCAGAACACAAAGGTAAGGGAACAAATGATCCGTTTTGGTGCGTTTGTTTTCCCTCCTCAATAAACCATACCAGGCAGTGGGGTTTGTGTGAAAACAGAAGCCATCTCCGGATAGGTGCAAGCGCTTTGTGCTGTCAAAGCCTCGGGGTCCTGCTCCTGCTCGGCCTCTGCTCCTTCCTCCTATCGCTGCTCTTCCTCCCATCCCCCTGACTTTCAAGAAGATCCAAAGTAGAAATTGCTATATTTTTTTCAGATGATAAAGGGAATACCTGCCTATGTTATAAAATTAAAAATCCAACACCACAGAAAAAATATTTTTGAAAAGTAAATATCACCTATCATCTTACCACACAGCCATAACCTTGATTAATGTGTGGGGATGTTTTGTCCCACACTCCCTGCTTCACCAGTGCGTTAATGCGTGCGCGCGCGCGCACACACACACACACACACACACACCCAGTTTGATACATCCAATACTGTTGTTGTTTTACCTTATGTTATGCCACGGGCATAGAATTTTATGTTATCATCTGTAATTGCCGCATAGTATTATTACTCTGTATGTGTGAAATATACTTTACTGAAATCATCCCCTTTAGTGGATTTTGTTTGCTTCCAACTTTGGCTCTTAGAGGCGATGTTGCAACAGAGAACCTTGTATGCATAGCTTTGCACCCTGTTCAATTATTGCTTAAGCAAATTTTATGAAAATGGAATTCGAATGTCAAAAATATAGACTATGTGTGTATACATATGCATATGCAGTGTTACCCTGTCCTCCACGAAGTTTGTAGCAGTTTATCCTAACGCTGCCATTGCCAAGCTTTCTACCCCCACCCCCCTTCGCGGAGTGCTCCCTCAGATGTTTGCATTTGAAGAGAAAGTCAACAGGCAGTGCAAGAGAAAACTGGCTCTGTGCAGCGGTGACCTCACTCAGGAAGGCCTGGTTTTGAGCTGGTAGTGGGGGTTTGAAGTCCTCCCCTTAGCATTTCATCTCACTTCTTTAGCGCCAGGGGATTTTTTTTTTCTTTTTTCTGAATAAGAAAAGCAGTAGGAGTGTTTTGCCTTTACTACTTCACCAAATCGCAGGTGTCTGGGTTTTGACTGCCTGCTACAGGTGAGTGCTCCCGTTCTGACTTCCTCCACGTAGCTGGTGTTTTCAGCAGCAGTCAATGCTCTGTGTTTGTTTTGCTTTAGGCTTCTACCCCCCACTCGCAAACCTGCACCTCAATACCCCCAGCCTTTCAACCTGCTGCACTAGAAAAGGGTGATAAAATACCGTGCCCAATTGTTCTTAAGCCCAAGAAATTTATTTTCTGGAGTTTAAGCTGGCATCATGAGTTGTTAACCCTGTTAGAAAAATGCAAGTTGGATTTATGATTCCCTTACACAGGTAATTGGGCCCTAATTTTAAATTCTGAGCCAATTGATTTGTACTATATTGCATTATAACATAACAGAAGTGCAATTGAGTCCAGGCGATGTGTGACTTTGAACCTCCAATTATGCAATAAATTATTTCCGGTTCTTTAATAAATGATGCCTAGGTTGACAGCAGCCTGTCGTGGTTCCCTCTGCCTCCCCCTACTCTGCAACACTCTCTTTTCTTTCCTCTTCCTTCCCTTTTTTTTCTCTTTTCCTTCCCAATCCTGCAGGGTTTAGGAATGACTTGTTTCAGAAATCAAACCTTGCCTATTAAGACTTTAAAAGGGAGTTCGCGCCTCTTCCCTCCCAGTAAACTCCTGTTGACATTTCATTTCAATCCCTAACCGATGGGTCACTATTATGTGTTGCCTACAATATTGGCTGTAAGCGACCAGTTATAAAATTGTGTTTGTGGTATATGACAGTTTCTCCAGGAGATTCCTTCTGGAATATTGATACTTCCTTGACCTTTCCATGAGGTTCTAACATAGGCACTTTTAATAGGCTAGATTTTCCTCTCCTTTCTTTGCCCTTTGAGATAATTTCCCCATTGTACTTATTTTTAGCTGGTTGTATTTTATGTATTTCTGCAAAATATATCAAGTTATTTTTGGAACAAGGGTGGGATATAAATAAATAACACATACTGCTGGAATCAGTTTCTGGAAGGCTTGAGTTATCCAGCAATCGAAAGCAGTTAATTGGAATCTATATTTCAAACTTTTCCTTCTTTTGGCAAGCCCTTGTTATTTTGAGTAAGGGGCTGTTTTAAGTGAGACTTCGAGTGTTTGTCGGAGAGATCAAGGGAGGAAAGGGCAAAGGAGAAAGTGTGGTAGTAGAAAGAGTCCTCCACTGAGGGCCTAGGAACCCGTGTCCCATCTCATTCTTCTAGGAGGCACTAGGCAGATCCCTTCTTGGCTCGGATCCTCACTCACCTCTTTCCCAACATGACTTCCTCGTTGCAGTCCTTCCTAATTTCAGGAGTTCATATGAAAAGGTGCTAACTTTGGAGAAGATTCTAGCCTCTGACTCCTTAGTTCTACTTGTGTTGCTTTATTTTATTTACTTTTTTAAGCTTTCTTTATCCATTTTGAGAGAGAGAGAGGAGAGAAAGAGAAAGAGAGAACAAGCAAGGGGAGGGACAAAGAGGGAGGGGCAGAGGAAAAGGGAGAGAATCTCAAGCAGACTCCCTGCTGAGCGGGGAGCCTGATCTGGGGCTCCATCTCACAACCCTGAGATCATGACCTGAGCTGAAATCAACACTGAGACTTCTAACCAACTGAGCCACCCAGGTGCCCCTCTCCTTGTGTTGCTTTAAACTTTCATCCTCCCTAAAAACAAACTAAACTACATGCCGTGGAGTATTAAAAATACTCAGGCATTGGATAGCTACCCTGAAAAAAAATATTTCCTACCTCTTTCCGCACAAAGTAAAGACAGTGGACCCTTTTCCATGACTTTCCACACAGGTGTGTTTTCCTGGGAACTCATGGCTGAAGGCGATTCCTGTGGGGCTCCATGCAGGGTTATGGAAGAAAGACATGAGGTAGTGGGGAAGCTCTGGGGAAAATTCTGTATTGCATTAAGTGAAGAGCTCTTGCTGTGTCCGGAACCACTTCATGATCATGTGCAATTCTGAGATATTTAATAAATAAACTAGAGCATCATAATTGCTGAATGATAACATTGCAGTTTTTGTCATATAAAATGTGTTCTGGGTTACTTCAAGAATACACATTTTTTCTCTATTTTTTTTCTTTTTTGGTAAATTGTTTGGAGTCATGCAGGGACGAAAGTGTTCTGATTTGAATTAAGGCCAGATGAAGACAGTGAAATCATATTATTTTATGGGGTTTTCCTTTTCTCCACCTCTACCCTTACATCTTTAACGATCTGGGTAATTAAGTACTTTTACACCTTAACTTCTAAGATCATTGGTGAGATTCTTTTCCTTAAAACAAAACAAAACACACAACAAAAAGAACTCCCAAACAAAACAAAACTAAATATTTTTTTCTGATTTCATTTTCTCCAATTCCTTTTATGTTAAAGAAAATTTCCCTCCAAAGATAATCATGTTCATATTTTCATAAAGTTCTCTTAGTTAGAGCATCTTTAAATGTACTTTTTGGTTGATTAATTTAGTCATTGTAGATCCTTGAGCACAAAAAGATGAAAAATCCTTGTAAGGAATTGAATCTGAAAGTGTCTTATGTTTTATTGTGAATAGAACTAAACTGTTTTATTTTTTGACAGCCCAAGATAAAGGATGATGATTAGACATCTGACTTAACTATTAGAGAATTATTTTTTTAGTCGGGGAATTTATGGGATTCTTTCCAACGGATGTTGACAGAAGTAACTAGATTTATACCACTTTTCACACTTTCTGATTTAAAGATATATAAAAATACATATGTATGATTTTTACATCCTTGGCCCTATGTTATTTCTCAATTTAGAATATAAGTATTAGAACTTACTAGTTTATTCTGATAATTATCTATTCTCTTGGTTGCAAATACTGGTAAGTAGTTTTCTTTCAATATAACTCTGAGCCAATTGTTAAAAGCATATTTAAAATCATTCCATTAAAAATGATGATCCAAATTTGGTGAAGTTCTTTCTGACCATCTGGGCTGTTGCAAAAGTTGAAAAATCTAGGACACTATCAGGAATGTCACCAATAGCTAGTAATTTGAGAATAATATAATGTGTGAGGAATATGTTGAAAGACTATTTTAAGTCCACGTAATTCAAGTAGGTTTTATTTATTCTAATCTGGGAACAAGTGAATTGGAAAATTCTCAAGGTAAGCTCGTGGTTGTAAAGTCTTTTATAATGATGACCATCCATCCAAATCAGCAGTGACCAGTGAGTGCTGGAGATTATTGTTGAATCTGGGGAGAGCTGAGATTCTTGTATCACTCTTAAATAGTTGAAGTTGTTATAGGAACTGCATATAAAGTATAAACACACATGTATGTGTGGGATGAGAAGGATATTAGAATGGGTCTCTTCTTGTTTGAGTTTTCACTAAGGTACCTATGCTATCTATCAAAAGACCAACTATCCAATATATAGAATGTCATGAGTGTGCCTTAAGATTTTTGAATAGTTAAGAGTCAACAGGGGGTTAGAGAAGAGATTTCTTTGGAGAGAGATGTGGTCATGCAGTGAGTTGTCACCACGCCTTTGGGAGAAATGGTGGTGAGTACTGTTTTATGACCCCAAACCCAGAGAGGCATCATCAAAGTGACTAATCAGAGAGCCCTGAGTTGTGTTTCCTGCAGTTGGAGGACCCAGAGGTCTGATGCCTGCACTAGGCCTGAGAAATTTAGAGCAGCCCATGCATCAGTGTCTGACTCAACCTAGGAAATCTAGAAGGGAAAGCAAAGACAGGCTGGTCAACTATGTGGGTGGTAGGATGGGTGTGCTGGTGCTTGAAAATTGGTCTGCTTTTCCGGGTTTTATGAGAGCATGAGATATGCAAGTACTTCCTAGGGTCCAGATCCAGACTGCAGAAGACCGAGCCAATGAGGAGTTGTGTTGAATCTAGTCAAGAATGGTAGGCGAAGAAGGTCAGGGAACCACAACATATGAGGTCCAAGGCAGATTGCTAGATTCTTGGGGCTCAAGGAGAGGTTCACAAAGAACAACCCAGAGAAGAATCTAGGTCTAGGGAACCTCTGCATAATCCATGCAAGCTCTCCAAGAAAGCTCATCATCAGCTCAAACAATTTGCCAGATACACAGAAAACTCCTTTTTTTTTTCTTTTTTAAGAGATGGGGGGAGAGGCAGAGGGAGAGAGAGAGAAAGAGACAGAGGGAGAGAATCTTGAGAATCCATGCCCAGCATGGAGCCTGCCGTGGTGCTCGATCTCACACCCTAAGATCATGACCTGAGCTGAAATCAAGAGTGGGACGCTCTACCAGCTGAGCTTCCCAGGCGCCCCATACAGACAGCTCCTAATACGTCCCCATGTACTACAGGTCCAGAGAGAGCAAAGCCAAGTTATAACAGAATCAGCATAGAAAGAGCTCTCCTGTCCTTTAATTTTTTCAACCTTGGGAGAATCAGAACATTAGCTAATAGGGTAAGGGAATGGCAGGGGCAGTATGGGGGAGAAGGAGAAAATCACCATGACCATCACCCTACTATACGTGTCAGACTGAAGCAGGACCAGGGAAGAGAGTCAACACAAAGGCAAGGGCAGATGTTTGCTTAGTACATGTTGTGGAATTTCTGTTTATAACTTGAAGTGGTTCTAGAATTGTCTATTACCTGTGAAAAGCAAACTCATGGGCCGGCTAGAGTTTTTATCCAAGAGCAGAGGAAGATCATTAACACCTAATCAAGTTTAGAGGGACCGTGGACAAGAAAAATAAAAATGTTTTATGTTATGAATTATGCTTGTTCAGTATACTTGTTACATAAAGGTGTATCTGTATGTTCATTTCTGAGTAGAAATGATATATATAAACTCCTAAGTACAGACCCATATATTTAACATATATCAATAAATGTTAAGTACCTATTTGGACTAATCAAATCATTTTTTAGTAAAATAATTTGCCTTTGGAACTAACATTAATCAATTTATTTCAAAATGTCAATATTTCAGACTGTCAAGTTTAAGTTATTCAAAAATTATTTTTCTCATTTTTTCTTAATAATATCTCCCATTTCAAGGTTTAAATTAATCAGAAAACAAAAACATTGGGGTAGGGCAGACAATGATGAAGAAAAGAGAGATGGATACAATGACGTTGTCAGAGAGAGTAGTTAAATTTTGTTTTTTTTTCAGTCTCCCAAACCTATCTATTCTAGAACATCTTTCCTCCAGTATAGCATGTCCTCAAATATGATCCCCAGGATAGTAAGAGGAATTATTTGAAATAAAACTGGCTCGTAGTAAAATATGTTTTAGAAATTGATGTCCACTTACCAAGACTTAACTTGCTGTGGGATCTTCTTAAAGTCCGCAGTGTATATTGTAAATTTCCAAAGTGGCTATACAGTGTGTGGCATTTCCAAACATGTTTGACCATAGAGCATTGTTTTGGTGAGGGCCATCCTTCAGAAACATACTTTTAAGAACCCTGGGGATTGTTCCAAATTTGAAAGATACCCTCAACAGAATATAGATTCTAAATCTTAAAGATATCAGATGATTCTAACGATAAATAGTAAGGAGTATTTACAGAAGAAAGAAATCTATTCTGCCAGTCAATTTGTTCTTTCTGGTTTGGATGACTTATTACCATTGATTTATGAAATGAGTATAATGGTATGAAGATGCTGAAGAACTAAGGTAGTCATTGTTGATTTTTTGTGACTGAGGAAAATATGGGTATATCTAAAACTCTGTCTCTAGGCTTTATATTCACAGCACATGCACAGACATAACAATGCAGGTGACTTAGTTTTATTAAAATGCCTTTTTGTATTTGTGATCCCAGATCCAGGATTTACCTTCATACAGTTAAGATGTACTTCAGTGTTTATTTAATAAATAAATAAATAAATAGTGTCTTCTGGTGTGTTTTATCTTGGGTAACTTGGAAAACTTACTGTGTGAACTTCTAAATCTTTCCTTGCATTGGAAATGGTTTAATTGCAACTAGAATTTTGGGTTAGTTTTAATATGTCTTAAGAAGTAACTATTCTGGCAATAGTCATCTGTCCATGTGTATAAGTGAACACTGGAGTCATCCTGATTAAGGTTTAAATTACTGCTCTGTCATTTATTAGATGATTAAACATGGGCAGATTTCTTGGTACTTCAACTCCAGTTTCTTAATTTATAACAGCATTTCCCATATTTTGCTGCAGAGTTGGCTAGACCTTCTCCAGCTGCAGCACTAGAACCTGGGGTCCTTTGATGGGATTCCTCATTCTTTACCCCTTCTTAAGCTCAAAGCATCTTCTCTTCTTTCTACCTGATATTGGGCTCTACTTAACATTTATTTTATAGTAAGGTTTTGTGTTTAAAAATCTTGAACACCATCTTCCTGCTTCTTGGATTGTTGGGATTGAATGAGGTAGATGAGGAGGAGCAAGGGGGAAAGCAACTTTTAAAATCTTGGAAATGAATCCCAGCTCTGGCTGTGTAGCCGTCAACAAATTACTTAGTCTCTCTGTGTCTGGGCAAAATAACTCATCTCATTGGATTATTGGGAGGATCATGAGACAATGTATAGTTTGTGTGTCAACAAAGCACCTGCCACATAAAATTCCCACTAAATGTTGGTCATTGTTTTTGTTACTATTAAAACTCCTTGCCCAGTAGCTGCAAATACTAACTGTTCAACAAATGTCTGCCCCCATTCACCAGACCCTTCTTGAGTGCCTGCAAGTAATGTCAGTTAAGAAAACAGCCAATCATTCTAGATAATTGAGAATTTTCTGAAGTCCTTTGGGTTTTAACCCTTGTTAAAAACCCCCTACAGAATTATGTGGTTACCTTCTTGCATTTTAAATGGAATCCAGAATATGTGGTGAAGTCTTTCTTGCTTGGAGTGCCTGCAAGTGATGTCTTAGAGGAGCAGTTGTACAAAACATGGACTATGAGATTAAGTTGGATGTATATGGATCCTAAGCATAATTTGTACATTGTTTTAAAAAACTCTCATTAAAGATAATTTTCTTAGGGGTGCCTTGGTAGCTCAGTCACTTAGGTGGCAGGCTCTTGGTTTCAGCTCAGGTCATGATCTCAAGGTCATGGGATTGAGCCTTGCGATGGGCTCTGTGCTTAGGGCAATGTCTGCTTGAGATTCTTTCTCTCTCCCCCTTTGTTCCTCCCCCTGTTCTTTCTCTTTCTCTCTAAAATAAATACATAAATAAAATCTTTTAAAAAAGCAATACAGATCATTTTCTTATAAGGAATATAAGAAACAATCAGATAATTGAGAGTTCCCAGTAATGTAATTTTGGGGGGGAAAAACCCACAAAATTATGTTGTATATTGAAAGAAAAAAAATTAAAAAGCTAAGACTGTCCCTTGAATGGAAAAAATGTTCTCTTGTACTGAGGATTCATTTATTCAACAATAACTGTGTGCCTCTTGTGAGCCAAAGAGTGCGTGAGGCCCTGGAAATGTCATGGAGCATAAGGTACACATGGTCCTTGCCATGTGGAGCTGCACTTTAGTGGGGTAGAAGGGCTAGCAAGAAGTCATACCAAAATATGTGGAAGAGCTTCCATGCAGGAAAGGATTGGGTGCTATGAATGCATGACTAGGAAAGTTGGGAAAGCCTCCCTTGGGAAGTGACAGTTGAGCTGAGGTAGGAGTTAACAGAAGGGAAAGGGAGGAAAACACATTGAGGGCAGAGGAGCAGCAGAGGCAAAGCCCACGGTGGGAGGAAGCAGAGTTGGCATCACCAACCATGATAGGCTCCCACACCCCTGGAGGGTAAGAGGGAGAGAGGTGGGAGATGCCCATGGGAAGGCAGGGAAAGGCCAGTCCATAAGGGCCTAATGGGCCAGGACAAGGTGATGCTCCTTGTCTGGGCTTGGAGTTGTATTTCTACTTGTGGTAACTTTGCTCTGGATTCTTCTCTTTAATAGAGAGATGGTTAAATCTCCATGGAAAATGCAACCCACTTTCTGTTCTTTTCTGTCCATTTAGTTCAGAAATGTTTAATATAGAAAGATATTTTTTAATTTTATAAGTCCCAAGTCTTAGTAGGACTAGCTCCTTAACCCAATGCTCTGTGTATTATATTGTGAAACAATCTTTGAATACTCATTGTTGTGAAACCATAGGTCTGACTGAATTTGAGATTTTACCAAATGGCTATGAGCTCTGTTTGCAGATTTGAAGACCTTATGTATTCCAGTGTGGTGTAAATTCTCCCTTGAGGAGTGTTATTCTCCGCCCCATCTCTGTAGTCTACTGGGTGACCTTTTCTGCCCTGCTTGGGTGAGAGGACTCGCCAAAAGTCTGACCTCTATGGACTGCATCACCTGGATTCCCATGACTGTTGTTTTCAGTTCAGTTTGGTCGATAGAGATCGATAGAGACATGAGGTAATGGGAAGAGAGAAGGGTGAGAAGGTGTTGAGGTCTACGTCCCAGCATGGATCCATCTCATAGTGGTAGTCCCCACTTCCCTTACCTCCTCAGGCTCTGGTAATGCAGTCTCTCCCTTTGCTCTTTTTGATCCAGGTGGTAGAGGCTGCAGCTAGTCCCAGAGGTCTCAGCATCCTTAACTTATAGCCCTACCTGCACCTCCAAAAGTAGTGCCTTCATTTAATTCTCTTCAAAGTTGTAGATGATTATGACCTCTTCCTGCTGGGATTCCTACCGATACCATCATAATCTGTTTTTTGGCTACCTATTATATTCTCCCCTTCCCAATACCTGGGTAGCCTTCAGAGTCAGATAACCAGAGACCAGAAGAACAATGGTGAAATCCCCTGGATAATCTGCCCTCAACTCTCCTCACTTCGGACTCAAAATAGATCAGTCTCTGGAGGAAGGAAAGGCACTGTTTGTCATCCTATATCTGCCTGGCTGTCATTCAGGACCTAATTGGGCTCTCATAAATTTCATTCTATTCCTGCTTGTCATGTTTCTGGACCCCTGAGAAATTTCTTGCCATGTGTGTTCTGAAATAGGGCATTTTGATGCTGTAGATATTTTGATCTTTAGAGTACAAAGAAGAGGATTTTGGTCACAGGCATAATATACATCTTCACACCCTCTCTGACCCTGTATGCCATCCCATGAGCCTTTTGTCCAGCTTCCATGATGATCAACATCCCATCATCTACACCCATGCATATTTTTTCTGTAATATTTTGTAGTGAATCTTGTTCATCATATCATTTCACCTGTAAATACATTTTTATGTTTCTTTAACAGATAAGGACTTTAAAAGTACCTGTAGCACACATGCAATGAAGTGAACAATGATTCTTTGATGCCAATAAATAGTCCATGTTCAATTTTCTTCCATTCCCTCAAAATTCTTTTCAGCTGAGTTTTTCAAATCAAAAGCCATACAGTATCTTCACATTGCAATTGGCAGCTACATCAAGTTTCTTTTAATTTCTGAAGGTTACCTAGTCTTAATTTTTTTTAAGTATAACAAAAACACACCAGAAGTGCATACACTAAGTGCTTAATTAATGCTTAAAAAATGAACACCCCATGTAACTACTAATTAGTAAAGATATAGAACATCACTAGCACCCAGAAGCTTCCCAGTCATTACATGTACACCTTCCCTCCAAGATAGCCATTGTTCTAGTATCATAGATTGGTTTTGCCCATTTTTTTCACATTATGTAATGGAATCCTACAACATGTCATCTTTTTTGTCTGGCTACTTTTGGGGAACTTCAACTGCTTCTTAAAAAAATCAACTTACTGAGATATAATTTCTATGTAATTAACTGCACCCATTAAAAGAGAATATAGTTCAATGGATTTTAAAAGAAGCATGCACCCATGAAACTACCACCACCATCAAGATGCAGAACATTTCTTTTTTTTTCTTTTATCTTGTCTTTTTTTTTTTTTTTTTTGGAGAGGGAGAGGGGAGAAGAAGAAGGAGAGGGAGAGGCAGCACCCCAAGCATGGGGCTCGATCTCACAACCCTGAGATAATATCCTGAGCTGAAATCAAGAGTCAGACGCTGAACCAACTGAGCCACCCACGCACCCCAAGATACTGAACATTTCTATTGCCATGAAAAGTTAACTCATGTTGACTTGCAGTCATTCCCTCCCACCAGTCCCAGCTTTCAGGCAACCACTGATTTGGTTAGTGTCACTGGAGATTTTTTTTTCATTTTCTAAATTTTAAAGAAATTGAATCCTACAATATGTACTCTTTTATGTCTGATTTCCTTCATTGACCATATGGTTTGGAGAGTCATATAGGTGGTTGCAAGTATTAGTAGTTTGTTCCCTTTTATTGCTCAGTAGTATTCCATTATGTGGGCATTTTACATTTTGTATTATTCTTTCATTCACTCACTGGTTTACTTTTGGGTTGTTTACAGGTTTGGATTATTTTGAATAAAACCACATGTGCACAGATATTTGCGTGGACATATTTTCATTTCTCTAGATAAATAAAAATCTTATGGTGCTGTATTTGAGTTGTATATTATGGCTATGTGTAAAACTTTGAAGAAGTAGTTTTCTAAAGTGATTGTGCCTTTTTTTTTTTTTTCTAATTCACACTATTAATGTATGGGCATTCCAGTTGCTGTACATTCTTGCCAACCTTTGGCAAGGTCTCTCTTTTAAATTTTAATTGTTCTAATGGGTGTGTGCTGGTATCTCGTTGTGGTTTTGGTTTGTGATTCTTGATGACTAATGACGTTGAATACCTCTTCATGTACTTACTTGCCATCAGTGTAACTTTTTGTGTGTGCAGTGTTTTTAAATCTTTGGCTTTTCCCCCCTTTCTTGTTGAGTTGTAGGAGTTCTTTATGTATTCTAGATACAAGTCCTTTGTCAGATATGTATGTTGCAGATATATTCTTCTATTGCTCTGCAGTGGCTTTTAGAACGTAGAAGTTTAAAATTTTGGTCTATCATGGTTTTTGATCCTTTCTAAGGAATCTTAGTCTACTCCAAGTTTGCAAAGATTTTTTTCCCCCATGATTTCTTCTAGAAGTTTGGTTTATGATAATTTTGTGGTGATATTTGTGTATGGTATAAGGTAAGAGTCAGTGTTCTTTCCTCTGGCCTTCTCCCCAATATGAATCTATAATTGTTCTAGCACTGTTTATCAAAAAAGACTCTATTCTATCATTGAATTGCTCTCGCATCTTTGTCAAAAATCGATTGAGCATTTATGTATGGGTCTATTTCTGGACTCTCCATCTGTTTTCCTTGATTAATTTATTCTTTCACTAATAACACACTGTTTGGTTAGTGTGACTTTATAGTCATTCTTAAAACCAAGTAGTTTGTGTTCTCTGATTCTGTACTTCTATATTAAAATTGCCTTGGTCTGTTTTCATTCATTTGCATTTCATATCAATTATAATCAGTTTGTCAGTTTCTACAAAAAGTCCTGTTGTGATTTTGATTGGAATTGCATTGAATCTTTAGATTGATTTTTGAGAGAAATGCCATTTTGACAATATTGAATCTTTCAGTGGAATCTAGGAATATGCTATATCTTTCCTTTATTTAGTTCCTTAATTTCTTTTTACAATGTTTTCTGGGTTTTAGTACAAAAATCTTGCACATACTTCGTTTTGGGGTGGCATGGTAAATGAAATTGTACTTTCAGTTTTATTTTCTAATTATTCATTTCTTGTGTTAGAAATAGTATTGATTTTTGTATGTTGCCTTCATATCCTTTGACCTGACAAATTCATTTATTATTCTGTTAGTCTTTTTGCAGATTTTTAAGCTTTTCTACATCCATGATCATGTCATCTGTGAATAAAAACAGTTTGACTTCCTGATCTTTACTTAAGATTTTTCTTTTATGTTTTGTTTTATTAATCCAGTCTGAAAATCTGTCTCCTAAGTTTTTATTTTGGTTTTAGGAAACCTATAATGCATCCATTTGCCACCTATACTGCCTCCTCTCTGTGTTATTGTTGCCATGTAATTCAATCCCACACCAAGCCATTTTTAAACAGTTTTATTTATTCAGAATTTACCCACATATTTACCCCAATCTGGTACTCTTCATTGCATTCTGCATTCTGTGCTTTCATCTGGAATGTCTTCTTCTGCCCAAATAACTCCCTCTAGTTCCTCTTAGTATTACCTTTCATGTAGATTTTATTATCTTCTTCCAGAGACATGTTAATATTCTGGTGGGTGGACACAGTATGAACAGGTCACGTTGATCTAATCAAGAAATGAGATTTTTTTCAAAGTTGTGTCTTGTTTATTTCCTATTTGTTCTAACAACTCAAGCCATCAGTTTCTCAGCTGAGTGTCTGGGATGTTTACCATGGCCCTTTGTCCTTAGCAGGTTCTAAATTCCAGCATTTGTCTTCCAATCATTACTGGACTGACAAAATTGTTCCTTAGCTGTTGAGTCTCTTAGCAATTGATTTCTGCTTAGCTTTTTGGTCCCCCACTCCACACATTTGTAGGTTAGGAATTTGCGAGGGTCTAGAGAGGAAATTGAATTGGGAATGTTGAAGTCACTTCTCTGTGCCCCCCCCCCTTCTCAAAAATCTTAGCTCCTCAAGTCCTAGCTGCTACTTCTGTAGCACTTAACTTCAAGTTTTATCTCTTCAACACAGAGAAGCTCTTGGAAGCTATAGGCTGCTGCTTTCTACTTGGCGAATATCCCCACAATGCAAATTAACAGATGCCCTTAGGACAAAAAGCTGCTGTAAATATAGGGCTGACTTCAATGAGCTTTCATTTTCTGCTTAAATCCTGGTTGCCTTGGTGGTTCTGCAGTGCTTTCAAACAGTTGGTCTTATGTTTTATTCCTTGCATTAGTATAATTGTTTTCTTTCGGAGGATTAGTCTGATACAAGTTACTCCTTCATAGCCAGAAGCATGGCTCTTCCAGCTATATTTAAAGAAGGTACTTCCCATCACCATTTTTAAGATGCCATTTGTGTGTGTGGGGGGGGGAGGAAGGGCCCTTTTTCTCCATTGAAAACCCTACACTTGCTAATTATTTCCTTGTAGTGTCATTGTTTGAATGTTTATTCCTCATATTTCTAGTAGATATTTAGTTAGACTTAGAGGCGGTTACTAGTAACATATCACAGGGGGCATTGTGTATCTCCCACGTGTTACCCCATGAGCCATAAAATACAGTGGCTCCCAAACTTTACTTTACATTGGAATCATCCGACAAATCTTTAAGAAAAAAAAAAGAAAGAAAAAGAAAAACCCTACTGATACTTGATTACTATCCCAGACATTATGATTTAATTGCCATGGACTGTAACTTGGACATTGGGATTTTTAAGAGCTGTCCCTGCCTCCTTCCCTGATGCTAATGTGCAGCAAAGTTTGGAAGCCACTGATGTAATGTCTGGTCATCCCACTTTTAGTTAGGTTAGGATTGACTCATGTATTCAGGTGTTGTCAGTCTGATCTCTTCAATATCAAGTTCCCCATCAAGCTTTAAACTTATGTTTTAGGAACCATCAATGGTAGTTGCCTAGAACCATTACTTCATTAAGAGTTGCAGATGGTGATTTTCTAATTCTGTCGTTCCTCATGCTCTTATTAGCTGTGATTCCTCAATATGGAACTTTCAATTCCTATTTGGTTCTCTTGAAATGCAGTCTATACAGAAAGTTAGGGTAAAAGCTTAATTCTTTCCCTTATATATTTTCTGAATTATGAGTTGGTACCTTAATAACTTCTAAAGGTGACCAATGATTTTCTTATATATACCATTAAGGAACTCATGGATTTTTATGCATTAGATCTGTTTCATTCTACCACGTTCAAAGTTGTTTTTGACGTTCAAATGGATTCATCTTTGGCCACTGGGAGCCCCTTTCAAGTTGGCTCCAAGTCCTACTGACATGACTCTAGTAGGCTTGATAACTTCCTATGACGAATTTCCTCGTTCATCATGTCCATTTCCTGTGCCAGATCTACAATCTGCCATTTGTTTAAGGATCCCTGGTTCCTTTCAGTGAAAAAAAAAAAAAAAGTGCTTAAGAGACCAAAATAGAGGCACTAAGTACAACCTTGTCCTTAACCCTCAGCCTTTTCCTCACTTCTCCAAGTTTGTTTGGCCAAGAGTAATAATAACAACATTATTACTCCAGTTCTACCCATATTGTTTGTCTTAGGGTATTTCCCTGTGCCTGTGGTCTCATCTGTAAAATGGGGATGATAATTGAGATAATCCAGGCATAATCCTTGCCATTGGCTTTTTAATGGAAAGCAAACAGGATTACTTGGTGGTGGTGGTGGTAGTAGTAACGATATAGCCATAATGGTAGTAGTGATGGTAGCAGTTCATTTTTTCAACAAATTATTAGCACCTACTGTGTGTAAGCACTGGGCATAGGTAGTAGTAGTAATGGTAGTAGTAGGAGAAGTCGTCCTACCGGTAGTAGTCTTTTTTTTTTCTTCAATAAGTAATTATGTGTGAGGTACCATGCTGAGCACTAAGGATGCAATGACAATTAAGATAGGAATAGTCATTGTCTTCAAGGAAAAAGATAAAAAAAACAACCAAGTAAACTGGCAAATAAAAACTATTATTATTGATTCAAAATTATTCACCTAGATATTTCTCCAGGTTACGAACTAAAATTTTAAGGAGTTTTATGCCACCATCGCAATGACCACCTCATAAGGGTGCTATCAAAATAGCCATATTGCAAGTCTTCTATCCACATGTCCCACTCATATGGCTGAGCCACCATGCTTTCTCCCCAAGCACCTTTCCCTTGATGAGAATTACTTTTAATAAAGGAGTCCTTTGCAGTGGTTCAGAAATTGAAACTGGGCCTTCCTTCGGCTCGCCTTTCTCTGGTGCTGCCCGGATTCCCAGGGAGCAGCTGATTCCCAAGGAAATCCACCCCTCCTGGAAGCGGAAAAGTGCTCTTCCCCCATGACTTGCATCAGAGGAATGGAAAGGTACCATCAAAGCAGGGAGTTTCTACAGAACCCAGAGTCAGGAAGCCACTTGGCTCTGTCTCTTACTTCAGAGTGAAAATGAGGTCACAGGATGTCCCCTTCTGTGAACGACTGAATAAAAGACCAGGAGAAAACCTCCTCCTGGCCTACAGCTGAAAGTATTCTCATGCTGTGAAGGAGTCACTTTTGGCTCTTTGTGCAGTAGCCAAAAGACTGTCTCAGCAGGGTAGGAGTGCAGGAAGCCTGCAAGGTGAGAACAGTTCTCTCCCTCCTCTCGTACTTAGGGTGAGGCTTACTTGCTCCATATGGAGAGAGCCTCTTAATTGGAAAAGGAATGACACTGATTTTTCAACTTCTTGCCATTCCTGGTCCTTTACTTTTTTTCTGACTGAATTGGGATTGTCCAGACTTCTGTCTCCTCTTGGTAAATAGACCGATCCATAGGAATTAATTTAACTCCCTATTGTGGCCGGCGGGCTGTTTTAGCTGCAAGAGGTGCCCTACATCTGGTCTTTCCCCTCAACGATCATGCTGTCAAGAAGACAGAGGTGAAATTCATCCATTCCACAAATCTTAACTGATCCTGCTCTGCGTTCTAGTACAAAACAAAAAGCCAAAATTATTTGCAGTCTGTCCCTTTACAGTTTACCAACCCAGCTCTCTTGGACATTTAGGCTGAGGCTACCTTTCCATGGTTTAATGGTCCCAAGGGTGGGTTTCATGTTATGAGGCCTCGAATTCAAATCCTGCCTTGGCCAATCACTGTGCAGTCTTAGGCAAGTTGCTTTACTCCTCTGAGCTTTAGTCTTTGATCTGTCACAAGAAAAGGCCAAGTGTCAGTCAGATAACATATTTATAGAGTGTCTGTGATGTGCCAGAAACTTCCTTTTTAGGCACAAGGGATGAAGTCAGCTAACAAACATACACAACAATAAATGAGATCATTTCAAATCCTGATGAAACCGTAAAGAAGATAGATAGAGCAGGGTAGCAGTGGAGGGAATGAGTACTTGTTGAGGTGGCTGTGTGAAAAAGAAGGAGGGGGTGGCCAATGTCAGATACTGCTAACTGGTTAAACGAATGGAGACCTGAAATTGGCCACTGGCTTTGGCAAGATATGGTTTGTTTGATGACCTTTACTAGGGACATGACTTTGGCCTTCATATGTTCATGATAAAGGGAAAATACATGGTGATTCCAGCTTTTTAAAGAATCTAGAATGATGCTTTAAAGGAAATGAATGCTGCAGTTAGGCTGAATTTAAAAACATGTGTAAGGAATTTTGTATTTCTGCCTCTAATACGTTGCATTATAGATAATAGGGGAAAATTAGTGGCTGTCTGCTAACTACTCTTTTAGTTTGTATTACTACGATCTGCCGCAGTATCCCCAAATTGTCCTGCTGTTGGGGTGCTCATTAAAAACGTTTTTTAAAATTAAAATCTTTTGCATTTGGGAGCACAAAAGTGCCCAAGTCAGAATGAATCCCAGTGACTTTTTTTTTTTTAAGGATTTATTTATTTATTTGACAGAGATAGAGACAGCCAGCGAGAGAGGGAACACAAGCAGGGGGAGTGGGAGAGGAAGAAGCAGGCTCATAGCAGAGGAGCCTGATGTGGGGCTCGATCCCGTAAGGCCGGGATCACGCCCTGAGCCGAAGGCAGACGCTTAAAGACTGCGCCACCCAGGCGCCCCCCCCCCCAGTGACTTTTAAACATACATCAAAGCCGATGTTTACAAGCCGCATTTAGGACTAATTAGGCTGGACCACTCTAGGTTTCTGGCACAGAGATGTGTTCTCCTGGAATTCTTTCCCCCTTTTCCATTTATCACAGAGATGTTTCATCTTGTTGCTCATCTGAAGCCATCAGAGGAAACTCTGACCACACAGCTCGGCCTCACTAGGGAGAAGAAGCCGGATGCCACTTCCCTGGGATAGGCAGGGAAAAAAGCGGCCAACTCCTATTGATTCCCATTTCTCAGACAGAGTGATCCCTTTAACACTCTATAATGAACGTTTTTGTATGTGAGAGGGATTACCAACATTGGGCTGTTATTGTCCTTTGATGTGCCCCAGAAATATTACACTAGAAGTTATTAAAGAATAAATTGTGGACTCCGACTGCTTTGCCCGAGCCGCTTATCGCTTTGGCCCTGGCCTATTTACAAGGTGGAGAATTTTCCTTCTTCTTCTTCTTCTCCTTCTTCCTCTTCTTCTTCTTCTTCTTCTTCTTCTTCTTCTTCTTCTTCTTCTTCAGTTTGTTAGCTTTTGGAAACATTTTTCTGTTTGTTTTTTCTTTTGTTTTTAGAGAGGGCTGTGAGAATAGATTGACAACCTCTTTCAGTTCAGAGCAGAAAATGAGTGGAGCCTTACAAAATTAGTAACAATATCTACACATCTGTGCCAAGGTTGCCCATCTCCCCACCACCCCCACAGTCAGCTTTTGCCCATTTTGCAGACGAAGAAAGCGAAGCTCAGAGAAGCCAGGACTTAGCCACTGTCACAGTACTAATTGGAGGCCCACCGGAGGGTGCGAAATCTGTTCACGCTACCCGAAGTCCAGTGTTTCCACTTAGAGCACAGCGGTCTCTGTGTCCACCCAGAGGGAAGGTTAAAATTGTTTAAAGCCTGGAAAGTGATGAAATATGAAGAAATCGTGTGCTGTGAGACCAGGCGTTTCCCAGCTTCCCGCTGAACTGGAAATTGCTGGGGCACCACTCTGGGTCTGAAAGCTTTGGCTGGCAGCTGGGCTTGGTGTCCGCGGAGGTGAGCCACGGCGCGTGCTGAAGCGCGCAGATGGAGCGGGCGGCGCTGGGGCGCGGGCTCAGGCTCTCCCCTGGCTCGCTCAAATGAAGCTGCCCGAGTGCGTTCTTGGGGAGGCTGAAGGTTTGTCAGGGGTCAGCTAGCAATTCCGAATAGCTCTCCAGAATGCAAGGAGCGTACATTTTTCTTTCCCAAGTGAGGGCAGACGTAGTTACTGCAAACTAGCTCAAAAGATTTTTCTAAATTTGGATCGCAGTGTTTGGCATCTTCGATTAATCTGAAGGACAGACATCACGCAACGCCGTCTTATAATTCCGTTTTGATCCTTGATTTTATAGCTCCTCAGGGAAGGAGTGTTGCAAGTGTGTAAATATTACTTTTTTCGACTTAAAGAGAATTACTATTAATTGTATTTCTAATGGTAACTAATGTTTATTGTGTGCTTCCTGTGGGGCGAGGCATTGTGCTGGCAGCTTCACGTGTGTTACTAGATGTAATCCTTGCAGTAGTCCTGGGATATAGGAACTTTTATTCTTTTTCTTTTCTTTTTTTTTTTTTTTTTTAAGATTTTTATTTATATGAGCGTGAGAGACAGCAAGAGCAGGGGGAGGGGCACAGGGAGAGAGAGAGAAGCAGACTCCCTGCTGAGCAGGGAGCCCGATGCGGGGCTCCATCCCAGGACCCTGAGATCATGACCTGAGCCAAAGGCAGATGCTTAACCAACTGAACTACCCAGGCGCCCCTTTATTATCTTTCTTATACAGATAGAAAAACTGAGGCTCAGAGAAGTTAAGTAATTTTCCCAAGATTACACAGCTAGTCAGTGATGTGATCAGGATTGGGAATCAGGTGGTATGACTCATACCTCACGTTCCTAACCGCCATACATACTACCCTGCCTTCTTGCAGGTTAATAAACTATCTTTGAGGATATTTTGAGCGCATTTTCTTCCTACAAATTAAAGGCCATTTTATTTATTTATTTATTTATTTATTTATTTATTTATTTTAAAGATTTATTTATTTATTTATTCAACAGAGATAGAGACAGCCAGTGAGAGAGGGAACACAAGCAGGGGGAATGGGAGAGGAAGAAGCAGGCTCATAGCGGAGGAGCCTGATGTGGGGCTCCATCCCATAACGCTGGGATCACGCCCTGAGCCGAAGGCAGACGCCCAACTGCTATGCCACCCAGGCGCCCCCATTTTATTTATTTTTTAATTAGAGAACTTGACTTTCCTTTTAGGCCTGTTTTGATCTACACTTGCATTTTCCAGAGGAGGAAACGAAAGCTCAGAGAACTAAAATGTCAGCAGTGTGGCTAGGTCTTCCTACCCACTCCCTCTTTCTTGTATTCTTTTTTGCTTCCAAGGCATCCGCTTCCCAGAGAGTTCAAGGTCAAATTTCAAAATGCTATGTTCTTGATAACTTGCTTAGTGTTCCAAGGCTATGGAAGCTATGGTTCTTTGCTTTCTCAGGGTCTAGAAGGAACCTTTGTTATATAGTCTGAAAAGGTGGTAAGGGAACCAATGGCCTCTTAAAAGAAAGAGAACTTTGCTTTTTGACTTTTTTTCTAGATGACACAGAATTTTAGAAACAAGGCTCATTCACATTGAAATTTGTTTACGATTTGAGAATAAGATAAAGCTACTAACAAGTATCGTTATAAGCATTCATATTAGCTTGTAGCAGATTTGCTATAAATTATATAAATTAATGTATTAGTAAATATAAATTACCACCAGGAAGTTCTTTTGAACAGTCTGAGAGATTTGGTATGTATTTTTCATCTAATTAATTTTATTTTATTAATATCCAGATCTGGAAGCCAGGACCTAAATTTTGTGCCTTTGTCACTACTTTTTGACGCTGACGACACCATGTTTTAGTCCTGCATTTGGAGAAGAGGGTACCTTTCCTACGCCATCTCTTCTATAGTCAGGTTAATCGAGACATCTGTGCATACCAACACAGTAGACTTTGAGTCCTCTGATAATGGGCCCAGTGCAACTTTAACTTTGGAGCTAAGAGAGTTATATTTTCTTTGTCTGAGGACATGTGCAGGTGTAAAAAAACACACTGTGTTTCCACGTTGTGTGGAAAAAAAATGGTCTTTCCATCTTCTGTGGTACTTGAGAGATCAGAACTCCTGGCAGAAATCGGAGAAATCACCCTCATGCCTCATTTGCTGTGGCTACTACCAGTCCTAGAGGAACCAACAGTTTGAGGAGCAGGTAGCCACTGAAGAGGCTTGCGCCTGTCCGCATGATTTCCCCTCACTTCTGCAAGCCAGCAGGTCTTTGATGGTAAGAAGCAGCCCTGCTTCCCCCAATTCTCCCCAACCACGAACAACATATTCTGGTTGAATCTAGAGGCTTTGGCACAATAATTTCCATTTTAAAAGGTCTACCAATGCTGTTCTGTGTATGCATCTCTAAATCCTGCTAGAAAATGCTGGTGACCCGCCCAGCCAGGGCTGCGGAGCTGTGTAGTACAAACAATTCCAAGCACCAGCTAATAGTTTTCCATGCTTCCTCACAGAGAAAACTGGGTTTTTGCAATGCACAACGTGATTTATTGTTTGCGGTGCAAATGAGGAGAGTCAGGTTCTAAAATAGTTGCTCATGCTCTGTGTAAGTCATTATCCGGGGGCTGCTGTGTGACCCAGGCACGTGGTGGCATATGGTGGTGGTGGATGGGCTGAGGCCCAGCAAAACTTCAGAGACTGTTTGATGGATTTCTCTGAGACTCTGAATTAGACAGTGTCTCAGGAGATGAAAGCAGGGCATTATTCATAAGTTGTTCCCCCCTCCTAACTTCCACACTTCTCTAAGGGTTAATTAATTTTTTTTCTTTATCCAGGGAAACTCTCTCTGGGTTAGGTTTATGACAGACTGATGGATGGACAGGTCAGGCAAACATAAGCATATTTGCCATCTTCCTTCTATGTTTCTTCCTTTCCTTTCCTTTCCTTTTTTTTTTTTTTTTTTTTTTTTTAAATCTTCTGTGTTTCTGCTTGGATCTTCTTGGTGTAAGTCAGAATAGTAGTGAAACAGTGTAGGGGCGTTGGAAATGCAGGCCCCTATTTTTAGGTTCCCTGGAAAATTTTCCCTTTATTTGATTTTGGTGGCTTCAGTCATATCTTCTAATACAGTTTCATACACATGTAATCTGGCTTCCCCAGCCTAGTACAACCCAAATCAAAATGATAGGGTACCTCTTCACAGCTGTAAATCCTTCCTCAAATTAAGGCTCAGAAACCTAATCTGCTAGAGGTCTACAGAGGGGGAGGGGAGCTCCAGCACCCCACCACGAATAGCATTAAGCATCTAATGACAACTTGACAGAGACTTTCATCTTTTGTCCCTGTGAAATAAAATCTTCAACGTTATCTGCCTTTTCTTTGAAACTTAGAATAGGCTATACTTGGCCGGGTGTCTCAAAGCTGAAAAGAGAGCAAAGATTGAGAGTTGTTTTTTACCCACTTATTTCTGGGCTACCTTTTTTTTTTTTTTTTTTTTTTTAATGACCTGGGAAGAAGTGAGGATAAAATCAGAGATGTGGCTGCTTTCCAGTAAGGTTAAAGACACAGAGTCACAGAATCCCAACAGGGACTCAAGCAGGAGATTGATGAATTAATTGAACTTACCAATTAACCCATGGATTAATTACTCTGTGCAAAGCAGAGTGGAATTAAGATAGGAGGAGGGGTGGGCAAGTTTTGGGGGACAGGGAGGATCAGAAAGCCAGAGATCTAGATGAGGTGAAGCTCCTGGCAAAGCTCAACTGATGGTGTTGGGTGAGTAGGCAGGGGGCCTGGCCAAGTCTGCAGGCCAAGTCTGCAGACCAAGTCTGCTGGTGTGGGTCTCAGTAAATAGGGGGACTTTAATACGTAAGAGAGACACTGAGCCAAAGCCTTAGGCATTTAGAACACAGTTCCCAAAGAAGCTTCTTTTGGTGGCTTGATGCTACCTTTTTATCATCGTTTCAGGAATTGTCTAGGGCTTCTAGACCCATTCATCTGAAGGCAGGGCTCTGATTGCTTTGGGAAGATACCTGATTCTCTTAGGCCTAAATAAGGGAAGCAGCCCACATCTTCTGATCATGGAGGGTATTGCTGGGCATGTAGGACTCCCTGTGGGCCAGGTGTGGTCCAGTTATTCAGAACCATCTGTTTTATTTTCAGCAGCATTTTCTCTCGGAGTCAATTTCCTTACATTGCTTTTCATTCATGTAACTGATGGACTACACCATGTTCTATGGTGTCAGCTACAGGTGCCAGAATATACCCCTTGGGTTTCCTGAGATAACTTTGAAAATGAGGCCAGATCTCCCGGCTAGAAAACTCTTGGTGTATCCTCTCAATACACAGAATCCTTTAGCATTGGTGTCAAGGTCCCAGGTTGAACCACTCTCTAGGAGGATACTTTTGGAAAGATACCGTAAGACAAACTATCCTCTCAGCACTTCCATTTCTAGGGCAGCCAGTATGACAAAAGAACAGGAGCAGATTACTAATACCATCATTCATTCAAAAAATATGTTTTGAGAGCAGCTATGAAGGCTCAGGCAAGCCAGGTACTGTTTTTAGGATCTGGGAATACTTGGCAAATAAAATGGATAGCATTTCTCTCCTCATGTTGTTCATATTGTCATTTTTTTAAAGATTTATTTATTTATTTTAGAGAGAGAGAGAGAGCAGTGGGGGGAGGAGCAGAGGAGAGGGAGAGAGAGAATAATCCCAAGCAGACTCCCTGCTGAGCACAGAGCCTGACGTCAGGCTCGATCCCATGACCCCTAAATCATGACCTGGGCCAAAATCAAGAATCAGATGCTTAACTGACTGAGCCACCCAGGCACACCACATATTGTCATCTTTAAGTGGATACTGTGTTTTAAAGATTGCAAGTAGCCTGAAGTAACTTGGGACTTCTCATCAGAGGGATGCATTATGCATAGACACATTTGAGCAGCCAGCTGAGGCAACAGAAAGGACGAAGGAAAAACAGGAAAGGCATTATTCTGGAATCTGACCAATGAAGGTTATGCAGTTTTAAGGATCAAGAACTTATCAGAGAAAGATAGATTTGGCTAATCATTAGTTTTATTTTTTTTCCCTTTGAGTTTACTTTAATTCTGCTTTAATATTGGGCATGGCTTTGGTCATGCTAAGCGAGGCTCTGCTTTGATAATAAGCAACTTCTAAGTTTCCAAGGTTTAAAGAGAAGTTTAGTGGAGTTCCATATCTGATATGACAGTGTGAGGAGCTCTACAGACCTATTCCCCAGCAAAACAACCGAAACTGGTGAAAATGATAAAAAAGAAACCCAGTCATGTAAAACCTTTGGGGGGTGCCTGGGTGGCTCGGTTGGTTAAGTGTCAGCCATCAGCTCAGGTCATGATCCAAGGGTCCTGGGATCAAGGCCCGCATGGGGCTCCTTGCTCAGTGGGGAGCCTGCTTCTCCCTCTCCTTCTCCCTGCTGCTCCCCTGCTTGTGCTCTCTCTTTCTTTCTCTCTCAGTCAAATAAATAAATAAATAAATAAATAAATAAATAAATAAACTCTCTAAAAATAATGTAGTCTTGGTATTGTCCTAACTGTATGGAGCAAATGAAGAAATATTTAAGAAGATCTACTGAATCTTGACAAGAGCAGCAAGGGCTTATAACATTTGAGCTACAATGTGCTCTTCCTCACCCCCACCCCATTTCACCCAATGCAGTCAGATGGAAGCTCTACTCTGGGCAGATGGGGCCAAGAAGATGGAGCTTACTTTCTCTTCAGTTCTCAGTCAAGGGATGTGGTGTCTCATTAAGAGGGGCAGGCCATCAGCATTTCTCATCCCATACAGCTCTGAGTTATAGAGGCTAAATTCCTAGGGAATATAGCTAACAGGTTAGAGGCCACCTTCTTCCACCCAGCCCGCACACATGGGGTGGAGGCCCTACCCCAGCTGTAGCAGCTGAGAGTACTGAGATACAGATTATCCTGGCTTAGCTTGCTGGCAGGAGAGAGGTTCCACCCTGGGAGAGGCAAGTCAAGAATACCAGACTACCACCCTAACCAGTACACTGCTCACAAAGCAAGGGTGTCACTGCAGTCCCCAGCTTCAGAGCAGTGGCTCAAAGATTTGGTAGGGAGAGAGGCAGGCTAAAAGAAAAGAGGGCTCTAAAGCTCTACCCAAAGGAACTCACTTTTTTGGGAACAGAGTGTGGGGAATTTCAAGTCTAAGCATGCTCTGTAACGATAGAGATTGTGGCGGTAAGCAATTAAGAAGTTGATAGCTCTCTAAGAGCGGCAGCCTAACCATAGCTCACTTAGTTTACCAGACATTATCAAGGAAGATCTATCCTCCTGACATAATAAAAAACAAAACAAAACAAAACAAAACTGGCCTCAGAAGTACCCCCGCAAAAGGGTATGAATTTAATTGGATCAAACTGTGGAGTAATTATGCCCCCCTGGGGTGTTATCAAAACCAATAGAACAATCAGCTGGAAATTAGTGAAACCTAACAGTGGGATGTGATAGTAAATGATGCAGACAGCTTAATGGATAATGGGGAAAAGTGAAACGGATTGGGGGAAAAAGTCAAAGAGAACCTTGAATGCACAGCCTTCTCCAGTGTACATGGAATGTTTTCCAGGTACACCAGAAAATAAGCCTCAACAAATTTAAAAGGATTTAAATCATAAACTATGTTCTTTGGACACAATGTTATAGAATTACAAAACAATAAGAAAATTCTGAAATTCACAAATACATGGAGATTAAAGAATATATTTCTTAAAAACCAATGGGCCAGAGAAGAAATCGCAAGAGAAATTACAAAAACAAAACAAAACTTTCTGATATGAAATGAAGACACACATGAAAATGAAGACACACATACCATAGTATATGCAATGTTACTAAATGCTTAGAGGGAATATATATAGCTCTGAACACTTGTATTAAAAAGAAAGAAAGATATCAAATCAGTAACCTATTCTTTCACGTTAAGAAGCTGCAGAAAGAAAAGCAAAAGGAACTCAAAGCAAACAGAAGGATAGAAATAAAAATTAAAGTAGAAATTAATAAAATAGCAGATCAACATAAGGAAAGGTTGTTTCTTTGAAAAGATCAGCAACATTGACAAACCTTTTGCTCAAATGACCAAGCAGAAAAGAGGGAAGACTCAAATTACCAAAATCAGGCATGAAAGAAGGGACATTACTACTGACCTTATAGAAAGAAACAAGGATTATAAGGTAATAGCATGGACAAATATATGCCAACAAGTTAGATGAAATGCACAAATTGCTAGAAAGATAAATACTATATGTCAGTTCAATGGAATGGAATTGAGATTCCAGAAATAAAACTTCACATTTACTGTGAATGATTATCAACTAGTCTGCCAAAACAGTTCAATAGAGAAAGAATAATCTTCTCAAGAAATTATATGGACAACTGGATATCCACATGCTAAAGAATGAAATTGGAGCCCTACCTCATGCCATATTAAAAAAAAAAATACCCCAAAATTGATCAAAGACCCAAATGTAAAAGCTGCAACTGTAAAACTTGTAAAAGAAAACATATGCATGAATCTTCTTGACTTTGGATTATGCAGTGGTTTTTTTAAAGATATGTTAAAAGGACAAGCAACACAATGAAAAATAGGTGAATGTCATTGAAATTAAAACTTTTGTGCTTCAGAAGATTCCGTCAAGAGAATGAAAAGACTATCCACAGAATAAGAGAGAACATTTATAAATCATGTATTTAATAAAGGAGTTGTATCTAAATATATAATCTGTATAATACATAGAAAATATCTCTCTATATAACCCAATTAAAAATGGCCAAAGGACCTGAATAGATATTTATCCAAAAAGGATATCTAAATACTCAATTAGTTCATTGAAAGCTACTTAAAATCATTAGCTATCAGGGAAAAGCAAATCAAAACCACACTAAGATACCACATTACACCCACTGGAGTGGTTATTTTTATTTATTTATTTATTTATTTATTTATTTATTTATTTATTAATATATTTTAAAAGATTTTATTTATTTGAGAGAGAGAGAGAGCACGAGTAGGGGGAGGGTCAGAGGGACCAGCAGACTCCCCACTCAGTGTGAAGCCAGAAGTGGGGCTTGATTCCAGGACCCTGAGATCATGACCTGACCCACCCAGGTGCCCCTAATCTTTTTCTTTTTTTTTTTAAGATTTTATTTATTTATTTTAGAGAGAGACAGAGAGAGCATGAGCAGGGGAGGGCAGAGGAAGAGAGAATCTGAAGCCGACTCTGCACTGATCACAGAGCCTGACATGGGGCTCCATCCCACAACCATGAGATGCCTAACCAACTGAGCCACCCAGGAGATCCCCTACCGGAAAGGTTATAACTCAAAGGAGGATGTAGAGAAATTGGAACCTTTATATACCTCTGGTGGGAATGTAAATTGATGGAGAAACTTCGGAAAACAGTTACTAAAGAGGTTAAACATAGTGATATATAATTCAGTAGTTCCACTCCTAGATATATGTCCAAGAGATATGAAAATATGCATGCACACAAATTCTTGTGCATGAATGTTCATAGCAGTATACTTGCCAAAAAGTGGAAACCACTCAAGTGTTCATCAACTGATGAATATATAATAAACTGTGGTATATCCTTTCAGTGGAATATTATTTGGCAACAAAAAGAAGTGAGAAACTGATGCATACTACAACATGGATGAAACTTGAAAATGTTATATTAAGAGAGAGAAGCTAATCAACAAAGACCACACATTGGACAATACATAGAAAGCTGTAGTAATGTATACCATGCATACTTAAAATTCTTAACATTGACCAGTAACTTCCTTAATATTCTATACTCCCAGTTTTTGTTATCAACTAGTACTGTACTGCCAATTGTTGTTCTGCCTTTTTGCTAGTTTCTCCATGATAAACTCTTCTCCCATCCTTCTGAAATATTTAACTTTCTGAATCACTGTCAAATCAAGCCCCTCCTCCCCCCGCCCATTTAGGTTCCTATATTTTGCTGAGACTCTGTACTCGCTTCCTAACTTGGCCCCCTGGCATTCTGTCCAATTCCATTCAAATATATAGCAACTGTAGGAATTTTTCTAAGCTTCGTATCCAACTTTGTCAGTCCTCTGCCTAAGCTCTCCAAATATACATCTATCACTGTCAAAATGAAGCCCAAGCTTGTCAACATGGCTTACTTAGAAAGTTAGCCAACCTATCTTGCTCATTTCTCACCACTCCTTGCTTCTTGCTGTATGTTTTGGCAATATTGAACTGCATGAAATTCTCTGCATACCCAGACTCCTGACTTCACTAAAGCTTAGCCTAGATAGCTCTTCAGACCACGCTGTGGCTGAATGAGTTTCTCTCTGCATTACTCACACTGTGCTAACCATGTTTTGTCCTGGTTTGTGTGTGTGTGTGTGTGTGTGTGTGTGTGTGTGTGTGTGTGTTGTAGGATTAAGAAAAGAAAGCAGCAACAAACTCTGTCTTATTCCTTGTTTTGCAACACACTGCCTGGTGTGTGGAAGCTACTAAAGGAAGAGGGGAGGGAAGGGGGCCGAGAAGGAGACATTGACCCTGAGAGAAGCCTTGCATTCCCTCCACCTGGCTTTGGACAATTTAAAGACTAAATCAAGCGGGACAGTTACTTAGCTAGACAGTGTTCTCCTGAAGACACTCCAGAATGAAGACTTTCTTGCTCTTTTCAGAATTGTACCACCATGACCATCCATTTCTAATTACTGTTCCATTCATATTTCACCAGTATTATTATATCCTCATGCTTGTTCCTTTCATTCTGAGTAAACTGAATCTTTGAATCTCCCGATGTCTTTCACACAGTAGTCCTTGATAAGTCATAAGTGATCTGGATTTAAACATTGGTATCTGCATTTGAGTGATGTGTGTATATAATACTTCATCATAGGACAGAATACAGCCCAGCATGGATGAAAAGGGTATATAGTTTGCAGCTAAAACAGAGTGGGATCTAAATCCTGGTTCTATCACGTATTAGCTCTGGGACTATAGCTAGATTACTTGATTTCTCAGAAGCCCTGATTTCTCATCTGTGAAATGAGAATATATATTTACATGGTATTACATGGAAATAAATGAGATGGCATGTAAAATTTAGAGCATACTACTTAGCACAATTGTTTTTTGAGCCAGGAGGACTTGTGCTTTGCATTGGACATACAAAGAAGGTCCCTTGGTCAGAGGAGGCTAAAGTTTGGTATCAAGTACATCCAGCCATGGAATAATATAACAGAATAGAAGTTTATTTCTCACTCATATAACAGATTAGTGTGTATTTGTGGGGTATCTACTGTGTGCGCCCAGTGCTGGGTTAGGCACTGCACATACGGCCTTGGACAAGATAAGCAAAGTCTCACAGTGCTCCTGAAGATGGGCTGCATGTGGGAAAGGCTGCCTGCAGCCACTTGCAGGTTAACGTCTACGCTGTCAACAGCAACATTTCCAATTCATGGGCGAGGATACCCTCTGAATCATCTGACTGTTGGGTCCCTACCTGGTTGTCAGATGTGCCTTATGGGACAATAAGACGGATAGGTTGCATGGAAGAAGAGAGGATGCTTCTTTAGAGCACAGAGCTGAGAAATGGTAAAGGCTGAATGTACTGATACCGTCTTGGGATAATACACTTTTTCAACCCTTGCAGCACATTGACTCATGAGCTTTCCACCTTAAAGCAGGCATGCCTTCCCTAAAATCCCCTCTCCCAAAAAAGAAAACCCAGAAAACCAAATGAACAACAACAAAATAAACTCCTGAGAACATCAGGGGTCTTAAATCCTCATGAAGTATGAGTTCCAATGCATGAATCCAATCAGACTAGTCTGAGGTGTTGACATTGGATTTATTTGCATGACTTAATAGCTTATTTCACAACCCACTCAAAAGCTCCTTTTTCCATTGAGTTGTGATTATTTTGCTATATTCCCTGTGGATGAAATTCACATAAACACTAGATTTACTATACATTCCCCTCTGCCTTTCTTTCACTTAACAGTGTGTTAGTCCTGCCCACCTAATGGTAAAAACAGTTTCCTAAGCAACTGAGCACCAGATTGTGTAAAAACTCTGTCTAGCATTCTACCTTTAAACAATCCATGTGATTAAATGAGGTTCAGTTTAAGGAAAGGGAAAGATGGATCCCTAATATTGAGTAAGATATGGATATGATCCTGTCCCTGTTGGATGCTAATGGTCTTTTCAGTCAATTAGGATTGTGACAAAAGGGCCAGTGGGTGCTCGTTACCTGTAGATTGTACTTTGAAATGGTACCATGAGACTTGGAAACTCCATTGCCAATGAGTCAGATTATTTTGAGCAAGATATTTAACCTTCCTGAGGCTCAGTTTTCTTGCCACTGAAGTGGGGCTAACAGTATCTACATTGTGTATAGCCCCGAGGGCTAAAATCATTATTAAACATGAAAAGGGTTATTCACCCTATACAATGGACACTCCATTGATACACTGGCTGTATAGTCAAAAGGTTGATTCTCTCTAAAATTTTAACTGTCAGACCATGTAGCTGTATTTTAATGGCCTCATTCTTTTTCATCTTGACTTAGTCAATTGCCCATCACTCCATAATCATTTCTAGAGTTCCTGCTATATGCTCATCGCTATACAATGCTCTGGGAAGACAAAAGAAATCTCAGATTATAAAGTACCAACTATGGAGATGCATCTTCTGGAACATGTTTTCCTATAAGCCTTAGCACAGTCACTAGTGGATGCTTTAAAGAACTGTGCACATTTCAGAATAATATGTATGAAATGGTCCGTATATGTTAAAAAATAACTTAGTGGAAATGTACCCATATGTAAGTGAGTATATTAAAAAGCAGACTGGAAGTATGCATACCAAATCATTAATAGCATTTACCCCTTGATATGAAAGAGGGATTTGTATGAAAGAATCACTTGGGACTTAAATGTTTTAGTCTGTAGGGTCTGATGGTTTGAGGTTTTCACAATAAGAATGTATTTATGCTATTACTTTGATTAAAAAAAATAATAGACCAATTTTAGAGCAATTTTAGATTTACAGAAAAATGGAGTGAAAAGTACAGAGTACCCCTATATCCCATCACCATCCCCAGTTTCCCCTGTCATTGTGTTAGTGTGGTACGCATGTTTATTAGAATTGATAAGCCAATTTTTATACAGTATTATTCACTAAAGTTGGTGGTTTATAATAGATTCACTCTTGGTATTGTATATTCTATGGGTTTTGACAAATGTGTCATGACATGTACTACATGTCACACTACAATGTCACACAGAATAGTTTCATTGCTCTAAAAATCCCCTGTACCTCATCTATTCATCCTTCTCTTCCTCCCCCTGAACCCTTGGCAACCACTGTTTCCATCATTTTGCCTTTCCCAAAATGTCATATAGCTGGAATCATACGTTGGGTAGCCTTTTCAAATTGGTTTCTCTCACTTAGAGTATGCATTTAAAGTTCCATGTCTTTGCATAGCTTTATAGCTCATTTCTCTTAGCGCTGAATAATATTCTCTTGTCTTGAGGTACCAGTTTGTTTATCCATTTAGCTACTGAAGGATATCTTAGTTGCTTCTAAGGTTTAGCAATTATGACTTATGAATTTTAGCAATTATGAGTTTAACAATTTAAAGCCGCTTTAGACATTTGTTTGCAGGTTTTGTGTATACATAAATTTTCAGCTCATTTGGGTAAATATCAAGGAGTATGGTTGTTGGATCATTTTATAAGGATATGTTTAGTTTGAAAGAAACTGTCAAACTCTCTTCCAAAGTGGCTGTAGCATTTAGCTTTCCAACTAGCAATAAATGAGAGTTCCTGTTGCTCTACATCTTCTCCAGGATTTGGTGGTGGTAGTGTTTTGGATTTTCACTATTTTAATAAATGTGTAGTGGTATCTCATTGTTATTTTAACTTGCAATTCACTTATGACTTCTGATGTACAACATCTTTTCATATGCATATTTGCTGTCTGTTCTTTGATGAAGTGTCTGTTCAAATCTTTTGCCCATTTTTTAATTGGGTTGTTCATTTTCTTATTGTTGCATTTAAAGAGTTCTTTGTATATTTTAGGTAACAGTTCTTTATCGAATGTGTCTTTTGCAAATATTTTCCACCAATCTGTGGCTTATCTTTTCATTCTTTTGCCAGTGACTTTCACAGAGCAGATGTTTTTAATTTTAATGAAGTCCAGCTTATCAATTATCTCTTTCATGGATCTTGCCTTTGGTATTATATGTAAAAAGTCATTGCCATACCCAAGATCATCTAGATTGTCTCCTATGTTATTTTCTAGGTTTTATAGCTTTACGTTTTACATTTACATTTATGATCCATTTTGAGTTAATTTTTACAAAGAGTATAAGGTCTGTGTCTATATTCTTTTCTTTCTTTCCTTCCCTTTACATGTGATGTTCAGTAGTTTCAGTATCATTTGTTGAAGTCCTGGGGCACCTGGTAGCTCATCAGTTGTGTCTAACTCTTGATTTCAGCTCAGGTCATGATCTTGGGGTCATGGGATCAAGCCCCGGGTCAGGCTCTGCACTCAGCAGGGTGTCTGCCTGTAGTACTCTTTCTGTCCTTCTCTCTCTGCCCCTACACGCCATGCTCTCTTTCTCTCATAAATTAATTAATTAATTAATTATCTTTCTCTCTTCAGTCGCCTTTGTTCTTTTATCAAAGATCATTTGACTATATTTCTGTGGTTCTATTTCTGGGCTCTCAGTTATCTTCCATTGATCTAGTTGTTCTTTTGCCAATACCACACTGTTTTGGTTACTGTAGATTTGTAGTAAATCTTGAAGTTCAGTAGTGTCAGTCTTCTGACTTTGCTATTCTCCTTTGATATTATGTTGGGTATTCTTGATCTTTTGCCTTTCCATATAAACTTTAGAATCAGTTTGTTGGTATACACAAAAACTTGCTGGGATTTTTATTGGGATTGTACTGAATCTGTAGATTAAGTTTGGAAGAACTGACATCTTGACAATATTGAGTCTTCCTATCAAGTTACATGGAATCTCTCTCTGTCTCTCTTTCTTGCTCTCTCTCTCTCTTTGAATCTGCTTTGATTTCTTTCAGAATCAGAATTTTGTAGTTTTTTTATATGTATGTTGGACCTATTTTGTTTGATTTATACCTAAGTAGTGCATACTTTGATATTAATGCAAATGGTATTGTGTTTTTAATTTCAAGTCCCACACCCCTGCTATAATCACTTACTACTTCCAAGAGAATATTGCTTATATAATTAAAAAAAATCAAAAGGGATGGAAGAGGAAGTGATTCAGCATACTTACACACATAGCAGTCATTAAATGTGATGAAATATTTTGACACCAGGTATGGCTTTCATGAATTTCCTACAGTGCCTTAGAATTGTTTTTACTTATATTTGTTTATATGCAGATTCATATAATTCATATAATGAATTAAACAGAGCAAACACCAACACATCTAGGGTGAGTTTACGAGAGATGTGATGTTAATAGGTGCCATAGATATTCAAACAGGTGATAATACATTATATACGTATTTAGGGCAACATACAAATAAAGCATATGAAAAAGAAGAATCTAGGCAATGGCAGTTTCCACAATTGTGACTCAGTGACAAGGATGTTAGTAACTCAGAGACACGTTATAGTTTCAGTATACAGAAAGCAGGACCATACTAAATTAACCACTCCACTCTAACCAACTCTGTTAGTGGGAAGTGAAGAAGATCTCATTTGTATACACTTGTCAGACTTCTAAAGGATGGCTTCTCCATCTCTTTGCCTTCCATATCTTCTCACTGTTCTCTCACTGGCTGACTCCACTAGGAACCATTCGGGGAAGGGTATTCTGGAAACCATTGTTCCCACCATCAGCTTTGCAATGTAGATTGTGGAGATGGAGTTGGTGATTCTGGGTTGACATTAGATCATCCAGCCCATCTATGTTACTTGTTTTTATGACTTGGTATCCTTTCCCTGCAATTTTGGCTTATCCAAAGTCTGTTCTTTTTCTTTATTTTATGTGCAAATGATTTTTCTGTATACAACCTTACCTGACTTTCTTTATAAGGTGACTATATGAGTCATTTCTCCTTTTATAGTCTGGAAGCATTCTCTTTGTATACCTCTTACATTATGTGGTCATATTTAACTTTGTACAAGAGTTCTGCAAAAGGTCTTCTTTCCCTATTGGATTACAAGCCTCTTGAAGGTAGAGATTATCTCTTTTATGTCTGAATATGCCTCATATCATCTGGTAGAGCATCATGCACATAGTAGGTACTAATCAAATATTTACTTAATTAATTAACAGATAATATCACTTAAAATACTGTTATGATCAACGTAAGTCATTGTGTACGTAAAATGGACCATCACTTTGCTCTAATGACCATAACTAAAATGAATATCCCATTTAAATTTCTGATTTATTAGGCCCTTTTTACTGCTGCTCTTTTACTGTATTAGCCTGGTGGTTTGCACTGGTCATTAACTTTCAGCCTAGAGTCATGAAACCTTAGTGCAGACTTGGTACAGTCAGCCTGCAGAAGTACGTTTCCTATATTACCAGACCTGGTATGTCTGAGAGCAGTTGAATGTCTCCTCTAATGATTCTAGAACACTGCAGTGAATGACAAATTACTGGTGTCTAATATTATATGATTGGTAAATGACTGTTATGTGCTTTATGTCTGTCCCTCCAGGAAGGCTAGATTATTCCCAAATAGCAGATTGCCATATGAAAATGCCAATATTTACTCTCTGTTGATCCAAGGTAACAATTCAGGAGCAGTCATTTGATATAAGACACTCATGATTTTTTACAAATCGATAACTAGTTAGGAAGAATGACTCTCTGAGGCACCCCGTTATGATGGGGTTGACCTTCAGGTCCAATAGGGTGAGTTTAACAAAGAATTTCTGCTCTGTCAGTCCAAATTATAGTCAGACTAGAATGGGCATTTGGTTTTATCTTGGTTCCCAAATTGATATGAGTTATTCTTGAGTCTCAGAACAACAATTCTGTTTCCACAGTGATATTAACATAAAAAATTCAAGTAAAACAAGAAATACGTACTGAGTTCCTCACATGGTGCTGCCATGTAATGGGAACACCTCTGTTTTTGTGTGTCAAGTGTTACAGAGCCACAGTTTGTCACTTGGGTTTTGCTTTTTACCCTCAGTGGGCATCTACCTGTTAACCCTCATCCCCCAGGTCTGTTTCCAGTCATGGCTGCTCATTAGTGCTACTGCTTTGCTTGTTTGCCGCATATTTCTCTCTTTCTCTTCTCTTTTTCCAGCTGCATCACTTCCTGCCTGAGCTGTTTTCCACTCTCTTGGTTTTCTGCCAACCTTACTGTGACACTAGCCCAGGACTTTGGTGACCCTATTTGTGGACATGCATACACCCTCTCCATCTCTGCTTACTACTTCATTGCCTCCTTCCCTCAGGTGACCTGTACTCCCTTCTGATTTGTAGCATCTGGGAACCCCACTAGCCTCTGTCCCTTGAGTCCCCTCTATGCTGGGCTGCATGGGGAATAAGCTCCAAGTACCTTCGCCACAAGGGGCTGGTGGGTACAGTTGTCTGCACTTTGGACAAGGCAGAGTAAGAGGGGAAGGGAAGAAGGTATGATAAAACAGAGCAAAAGAAAGGAAGAAATGGAAGTTAAAGAGGAAGGGATGGGAAGGGAGATGAGTGAAAAGAGGATGGAGAGTACAGGAAGGAGAGAAGAAGGGCTGGAGAGTAGAAGAAGGAAAGGTATTTATAGTCAGGAAAGACATGTCAGGCTCCATGAGAAGGAGCTCTTCATTCAAGAGCCACGATTTTCACATGAATTTCCTAAAACCCAAGCTTCAGTCATGTGTACCATTGCTCTTTCCACCCCATTCCCTTGGATCCTTTGTTGCTCTCCTTGCTCCCCAACTCATCTCCCACTGCATCCCCCTGACCCCTTCCTGCTTACCTCCAGACCCACTCTCCCAGCTCAGCAGTGCAGGCTGCCTTTGCATCTCTCACTCTGCACTCGCAGCCCCATCTCAAGATTACTCTCATCCTCTGAAGTGGGAGACTCTCAGGTGCTACAATGTTTGGCTGGAACTCAACCTGAAACTCTTCTGACCTAGGAATGGCCTTTATGCTTTAAAAGGGGAAGAGGGGGGCAAGGGGAACAAAAGTCAGATATTAGAGTGATAAGAAAGAAATTTCTGGAGAGTTTCAGGGTTGAAATCTTCTATTAATATTCAGATCCATGTTCCTACAGGCAGGATCCCCTCCCTATTTTGTTTCATATAAGTAGTGATATTTTGATATTCTTGATTCTTAATACTCAAAATGGCATTAAGGGTAATAGAATTAGTCTCATGAAGCTGGGATTCCAAATAGCTTTTATCATTCATGCCAAGTATGATTTGTTTCCAACATTTACCTGAGATGTTATGTTGGGAGGCATTTGAAGGCTATGTATAGACACAGTGGAAAGAGTTCTGTGATCATTTAATGATGTCTGCTATAGTGGGAGGAGGTGGGAGTGTGGTCTGTGTGCCATGCTTTGTCATCTAGTCTTAAAGTTTTTATAAGAGCTTTGGTGTTTTTTGTTTTTTTTTTTTTCACAGAATATTTTTTTTCTTCGATGTAGCTAGCCGGAGAAATGGTGTTCCTTCTTTGAGAAGTTTTTAGAGTGAACACTTTAACCACCCCAGCTCATTTTCTTCAACCTTGGCACAGACAAACTGGCTATAAGAGGGGTATAGATATTAATAAGCAATGGATATACATTTGCCCCCATGTTAAAAATTATCCAGTAACTGAATATTTATCCTCTGCTGTTAATGTAAAGCTCAGGGGTATTTTTGTTTTGTTTTTTGTTTGCTTGAGGAAGGTCAAGTACGTTTTGGTGGAATAATCCAGTGTTGTAATTGGAGAAGGTGAGAAGATTTCTTTGGCTTCGATAAAAGCCATATTTTTGCTGTGATGATGCATGTATGTATGTATTATCATATCTTTGTAAGGCAATTTAGGGGACTCTTAATTCACAGGATTTGGAGAATGAAGATCAGAGAATATGTGACTTATATTCAGGATTTCGCAGTTAGTTCATAACTCATCTTTCTTTTGCATGAGCATTGACATTTCTCTTTGACCTCTCTTCTCTCTTTTTACTTTATTTTACTTTATTTTTTTAACATATAATGTATTATTTGTTTCAGGGGTACAGGCCTGTGATTCATGAGTCTTATATAATACCCAGTGCTCATTACAACACATACCCTCCCCAATGTCCATCACCCAGTTATCCCATCCCCCCACCCCTCTCCCCTTCAGCAACCCTCAGTTTGTTTCCTAAGATTAGGAGTCTTTTATGGTTTGTCTCCCTCTCTGGTTTCGTCTTGTTTCATTTTTTCCTCTCTTCCCCTATGATCCTCTGCCTTGTTTCTTAAATTTGACATATCAGTGAGATCTTATGATAATTGTCTTTCTCTGATTGACTTATTTTGCTTAGCATAATACCCTCTATTTCTATTTACATTGTTGCAAATAGCAAGATTTCATTTTTTAATGGCCGTGTAATATTCCATTGTACATATATGCCACATCTTCTTTATCCATTCATCTGCTGATGGACATCTGGGCTCTTTCCATAGTTTGGCTATTGTGGACATTGCTGCTATTGGGGTGCAGGTGCCCCTTCGGATCACTACATTTGTATCTTTGGGGTAAATATCCAGCAGTGCAATTGCTGGGTCATAGGGTACCTCTATTTTTAACTTTTTGAGGAAACTCCATACTGTTTTCCAGAGTGGCTTGCATTCTCATCAACAGTGTAGGAGGATTCCCCTTTCCCCACATCCCCGCCAACATCTGTCATTTCCTGACTTGTTAATTTTAACCATTCTGACTGGTGTGAGGTGGTATCTCATTGTGGTTTTGATTTGTATTTCCCTGATGCCAAGTGATGTTGAGCACTTTTTTATGTGTCTGTTCGACCTCTCTTCTCTTTGATCGTTCTTCTCTGAAGGCCATGGAAAGCCCACCAGGGTGCCAGTTGGAGAGGAAGACCTAGGTTTGGGTAAGGAGCCATGATTGGCAGGGGTTATTTCCGAGCCCCATTCAATGGGTGAGAGTCATTAGATAGAGCAGGCGAGGGTCAGGTGAATAATGGGGCATCCTACCGAAAGCTCTGAAGCCAGGCCGAACAGGAACAGGGATGAGATCAGGACTCTGTGCAGGAACAAATTAAGGGATCCTTGTGGGACTGCCTAAAGCAGCGCTGGAGTGCCTTCCACTCCACTACACACATGTGGGGAGCTTTCAGACCGTCGTCTCTGTGGTGTGTGGGTAGAACCACTTTAAAGATCCACGACAAGAATGAGACCGAGCCACTGGCTGGTTTGTTCTATGTAGAGATCTTTTGTTGGCCATCTTCTTTCTGGTAGATGGACTCCATGGTTCAGTGATGGGGTAGTGATATTCAGGCAGGTAGATATTTAGACCTAGTTCAGAATGGGTGTGAAAGTTACTACACGAAGTAATGCTTCAGAACTGCCACAATACTATGTAAATAACAGGCATTGTTCTGATGCTAATGAATAAACAAGTTTTCCTTCATCAGACAGAAAAGGAGAAGCTTGGACTAAGGGGCCGTTTCTTCCCTGATGGTTCCATAGAATATTTCCATAGGTGGCTTGGTCTTGGTTTTAACACAGATATCTACCTGAGCGTGTTTTGTTTAAAGGAAAATCTGCTTTCTCATTGGAGAAATGGCTTTTTGCTTCAAATTGGACCTTCGACGTTGTGTAGCAGGTGGCTCGCCTAGTGGCTGGCCCACCAGAGGTACTCAACGAGCATTTGGTGGGTCAGGGTACCTCAGCAGGATGAAGAAGAGACCAGGAGGTGAGCAACACTGGCTGTGCTGAGTAAGCCTCAGAGATCCCAGTAGCTAAAGGAGCAGTTGGACCCCTTGGAGAGAGCCTCAGGGTATTGTCTTATTTAAACTTCACACTCATGTGTGAGCAGCTGCTATGACTCCTATTTTGCAGATTAAAAGATTGATACTTAAGAGTAAGTGACCTGGAGGTCATGCAGCAAGGATGCCAAATGTCCAAAGAGCAGTCTCGAGGTGTTGTGATTTTATTATTAATATCTTTTTTTAACTCTGTGGTAGTTTTCTGGGCCCTTTTAGTCAGGCACTGTGTGGGTGCCTAATAATTTCTCATGTTGATTCTGTGCTTGTCCCTGATAGTTCTCGGAAGAAGCTGAAATAAGGTCAAGTTGTTCAAATACTTACATAGGACTTTGGAACCTATTGTACCCATGCTTAAATCTAAACCAGTCGGAGTTTTATTAATGCTGCTGGGCCTTATTCTCTGGGGAAATGTGTGGCGACACCTGGAATTATATTTCAGGGGGATCAAGTCAGATTTCTTTTGTAGGCATGAACTTGTTCTGTTGCTTCTACTTTTGTATTTATTGATTCCTTAGAACTAAACCCCGATATCATTAATTAATAGAAACAATGTGAGTGATTGAAGCGCTATACAAATATTTAAATGAATCACAAGATTATTTGGCAATGAACGTGGGTACATCTAACAATTTATTATATAACTTATACTTGGCAATGAACAGACATTTCTGTTTTCACCATGCAAATGCACTGGTTTAATACAAACAAATTACTAGCGGAGTGAAAGTGAGTCTAGTTTTGACAAAAGTAAAATAAAACTCATATGCATAAATATAATAAAAATAATAATGCATTTTATTTATTTGTGTCGTGTCTAGCCACAGCTGCATTCTAGCTGCTTTATAATAAATTTAAAGCAACCGATTAAATACCGATTAGCTGGTTAGGGACTGATCAGATTAGAGCGACAATTAAAATCACTGTAGAACAATGTATTCAATCACTCTACTTTCCTTCTGCAAGCAAAGTCTTGGAATAAAGTTCTTTCTTACATACACATGCTTTGAGTATGCAGTATATGGACATGATAGCAAGAGCTCTGGGCTTGATACAAGGACGGTGGAAGCTTTTTCTGGCATGACACCTAAGAAAGGAGACCTTCGAAGTACATTCCAGCAGGAGGGTTAGGGGGCTACAACATAAAGAAGGCTGTTCAGGTAGAAATGAATGGGTGTATTATATGTGGGGTGGGAAGTACCTGCTGGAGCTGAGTGGACAAAATTATGAAAAATGCTTTCTCATTAGAAGCAAAAGATTGAACTCCATGTAGAAGGGAGTAGGGAGCCATCGGCAGTTGCAGGTTTAAAAACAGTGTTGGTGGATTTTTTGGGTTACCTATGCTCCCATACATGGGAAGGGTGTGAGTTCACACACCTGTCAGGTGGAATGCTCTTTTCTTTTGAGGAGGTTTGGAAGCAGCAGAATCTAATCATGCATCCATCCCCAAAGTGGCAGGAGAGTCATCCCTGTGCCCCATATGCAGTTTTTGCCATATCTGTATATGGTACTTGTATATTTAATATGTTAATATATATTTAATATTTCTTTGAATTAACTCACTTTTAAACCATAATTTTGAAAGGAAACCCTGCTAGTTTTAAATGGGAAATCGTGCCACCTACCACGATGAGAAAGGAAACACAAAAATACTTAGTAAAAGTAAATTATCACAAATTAATTCAAGGTAGATTCTGTTTCCTGATAATGGCTCTGAACCTGAGGCCTATTCTCCCTTTGTTAAAAGGGGAAATTCCCAAGTGTTAGACAGCTGATTAAGACATGTGACACCATACTGTAGCTTTCCCCTAGATAGAACAAAAAAGGATTGAACAGGAATTTAAGCAAGTACATGTCTCACCACGTGATTTAGTGTTAACACCACCTTGGGGCAGTACCTGCATTCCCCTTCTGTGTGTCCCTGTGGTGTATAACCCCTCTCCCCCCGCACCTGTAGGAGCCCGTTGTCCACTATGAGCTGCTCTGAGCTGGTGGTAGGAGAATAAGGCTCCTGTGTAAGACCTACTGTTCACTCATTGTAGTACGTCTAGCTTTTAGCTTCTCTTAGCCTTTACCTCCTCACAGGAATATTTTAAAGAGGACCCAAGAAAATACCTGCTCCCGGAAGATGTTGGATGGACGAGGCTGTTTAATTCTCAGGGTGAATATTAGGGAGTCTGTCTCCTTGCCCCTTTCTTCCTCTGCAGGGGACACTGTTTTGCTCTGTCCTGCAGATAGAAGCTCAAACCTGGCAGGAAGGGGCCCACAATTTTTAAGGAAAGGGAGAAGGTGAAAGACCCCCCAGTGTTCTTTTATCTACTCTATTGTCAGGATATTCCTGTCCCTCCCAGGGCATTAGGAACACCCTCCAAAACCCAAATGGAAGAAAATTTCAGCAGGATCAGGAAAAATGTTTGGAACCTATGAGAATTTCCCTGGATGGGTTTGTGACATACCAATCTCTGGTCCAGGGGTCAAATGATTGAATTTACCAATTTTCATTAGTTCTAAGATAAAATGAATTATAAAAGACACGAACAATGTAGTAAGAGTTATTGGAAACTTCTTTTTTTTTTTTAAACCTTGCATTAAATATATATCACTTGAAAAGAACTCTCATTTAATGAAATAGTAAAATGTGAAGAAAAGTAATTATTTTAGAATTAAAAAAAAAATCTTCTATGTCATGGTTTTTACCAGTTTAGCACCATCCCATTCCTTTAGAAAGTCTACGATTTATATGTCTCTCTGTTTTTGTGATTCTGACTGACATGCAAAGCCAAATAAGGATGTACATCATTTAGGGTTTTTTTCTTTTGTATGACATATATTTTTTCATTAGTCAGAAAAAAAATCTGATAAGTACCATCAGGATGGATTGTGAGCTTTTGATATTGTTGTGATGATATTGGGCCCGGTGTCTACTTGGCTCAACTTCTTTTCTTTCTGGAAAACATGTGTGCCCTCATGTGTGCATGCGCACGCACACACGCAGACACACACACACACACACACACACACACACACACACACACGAGGCCAAAGGAAAGCTAAGTCATCCTTTACTATTAGCTGGATCTTTGGGACTTTGTCTGTTGGGGAGGAAAACCTTCCTCTGCCCTATGGTCCTTTTAGCTGGACTTAGAATCAAATCAACATGAGACAAATTAATAGGAGAAAGTCAAATTTAATACGTGTTCGGTACAGGGAATCCACACACACCTGAGATTCCAAAGACAATGAGGCCACTTGATACTTTTATGAGCTAAGGAGAGGAGTAGGGGTCTGAGGATACAAAGGGGAGGAAGGCCATGCACAGGAAGGTGAGAGATGTTTGGAAAAACAAGGTTGTTCTATTATGCAGATAGGTTACTTAGGTAAAGAGGGGGTCTCTGTTGATAGCTCTCTTCCTGTTATGGGCTCTCCTCTCCAAAGTAAATTTAAGCAGTTGAGGGGGAAAGCAGAGAGCTTTTCCTGCATCTGCTGGGTTTTGATTAATTTTAACTCAAAATAATCGTTATGCCAAAGCAGCCCGTCTTGGGGACATCTGCCGTGGTGACTTGGACTGCACATTTGGTGAATGGTTTTTTACCTATATTAAAGTAGCTGTGGTGACTTGGATCCAGAACAGTCTGTCTATTTCTCCTTAGCCCTAATTGAGTGTCAGATCCCACCTGAGCAGTGGGAGGTGCAGCCCACCTAGAACACCTGTAGCCCTAGAGGAAGAGGAGCCGAAGAGTAGGAGACGGTATGTTCAGTGTTGGTTGGTGCCGGTCCAGGCTACTTGCCTCAGGCCTCCTCAGGCTGGGACATTATCCTCTGTACTAGCATCTACTGAACTAAAGAGGAGAAGGGAAGGGAGGGAGGGGAGGGGAGGGGGTGAAAGGAGAGGAAGTCATCCTCTGTATGAACAGGCAAGAGAGAAGATGGCCATTACACCATGCTACTTTGAAAGCTCTGTCACAAGGAAGCATGGTACTCTAAGTGGAGCTCCTTTCTTTCTGGAATGGGGGAATTACTTGCCCTAAATCCTCACTCTCTGTGAAAGGAATAAAGAGATGGGGCAGGAGATGGGGAAGCCTTGAGCTGCAGCAAAGAAGCTGCATGAGTATTGGACTGTGAGGACTCTAGAGAACAGGAACTCTTCTCTGTGCATCCCTTGTTTCTCCTCTGATGGTCATGAAAACTCAGGTTTCCTGACCCGTTATGGAAAAATAATCAGACTAGCAAGAAACCAAGTGACACTTGGAGAAGTAGGAGAATTTGGGTTTATTTTACATCGGTGGACCCAAAGGAGCTCGCCCTCAAAATTCTGGGCCCCGGGGAGCAGGGTTATAGAGCTTTTATAAGAGAGCACCAGGGTTCAGGTTACAAGGGCTGTGCTGACTGCTGGTAGGTGGGTTTAAACTGGGGGTGGGGGGAGGGTGTTGCTTTAGGCGGGAACAGCAGCCTCCACAGGGAGCTTGTGGCAGGAAGTCCGTTTACACAAGCAAAAATGCCTGGTTATCTCTTGCTCTCACTGGGGCTTCTGGTTATCTCCAGCCATTGTTAGCAACTTCCCGTCTTTTGGGGCCTGACTGCCTGGGCCTGCTCTGTGTAATTTTCCTCTTCACTACTACTACTCAAGAATAGATGTATTTTTACCGGCAAATTTTTTCTGAAGTAGTGAAATGAATACAGAATCATAAACTTATAGAGTGGATATTAGAATGAGAAGGGGGAATACTTGAATGGGGGAGGAATGACTTTGGATTGTTTGCAAATGTCAAGGACATGATGTTTATCAGACAGGTGGTTTGGGAAATTGCAATCCTAGCAACATTTACTCAATGCCCCACGAATGTTCAACACCTCCGCTACCTCAATTAAAAATAATCAATCTCTATCATCCTGATGAGTTGCTCTGAAAATAACCACCAATTATCCCAACTTCAGTAGAGAAGATAATATACCATTAATTGGGGGCAGACTGGAGAGGAATATAGAGAAACCTAATAGTTATATGATAAGAAGTCCTTCTGTATCCTATCAACAAATTCTACCATTCACCAACCCTTGCAGACAATAAACATGGAAGCACTCTCTTTGAAAGAGACTCTTTGAGGAAGTGCCTTCCTACTTCCCTGGGACCCCATGAAAATGATTAAGATGCCCATTAGCAATCCAACTGTCTGATTTCTGTGGTCTGGGGAATTTACATCATGTTAGAGAAGAAGCTGGTGGTTTCCAACTTGAGAAAGGGATGACTTGGCTTTTGTGGTGTGGTTTTGGTAATTACTTGCTGTCCTCAGATACTAAAGTGGTTATCATATAGAAGGACTGAAATTTATTTTTTCTTTCTTTTTTTTTTTTTTAATTCTTAAGGTTTTTTGTTTTATTTATTTCCCCGCCGCCCAAGCCCTCATTTTGTTTATTTTTTCTAGTTCCCAGTGACAGACCTTGTAATAGGGATTTGGCTTGATTTTAGCTTGAATTAATTCCTGTAGCAAATTCAGAGGTACACCCGTGGAATAATCAGCCTCACAAAGTAGTGATATTCCCATGAGTGGAAGGATTCAAGCAGAATTAAAGTTCTTTGGCAGCAAGTAACAGAGACCAACTTGGGCTAACAAGTTAAAATGGAATTTATTAGAAGGTTAACAGGGAATTAACAGAATAAGATGCATGCAGCAGGACCAGGCTTAGAAACAGGAAAGGAGTCAAGATGGAATCTACTTGACTGTTGAGATGCCATTGTAATAATGGATGAATGAGTGGTGTGTCACCCTACCTAGGATTTAAAGTTCTGGAAGAGAAGAGCTGGCTGGCTGAGTTTAGGGTACATGCTCATCCTTTGTCCATTTGGAGTGGGGACAGCGGAACATCTACCAGAGGTCTCTGGGGATCTCTTCAGATCCTGTAGTGAAATGGTAGGGCACTGAATTTACTATCCTACAAAGACTGCCTACAATAGGGGGAAATTTCCCCAAAGGGAATTAGTATGCTGTAACAAAAAGGAAATAGAGGCTAGGGAGCCAAAAATTAACAAGAAATTGACTGAACATCCATTAGGAACATCATAAAGGAGAATTCTTCATTGGGCAGGAAATTAGGTAGAAAGACTTGGTACCTCTGGCTTTAGTAACAATTAGGGGCAAGAAGAATATCATCCTTGAGAAATTAGAGCTTGGGCTGCCTTAAAAGGATAATAACATCCTCTGATTTCTAGAATGGTATGTAGGATGGGCTTCCCTTGGAAACTCTTTATCTATGATAGAGTGACCAAATACTGTGTCATATAAAATGTTCACATGCCCAAAGTCTTGCTTTTTCTCTTCTCTTCTTCCATCCCTTGTAATTGTCTGTTTCTAAATGCTACTTCAGGCAACCTGCTCATAAGCCCCCTTTAGTAACAATTAGGGGCAAGAAGAATATCATCCTTGAGAAATTAGAGCTTGGGCTGCCTTAAAAGGATAATAACATCCTCTGATTTCTAGAATGGTATGTAGGATGGGCTTCCCTTGGAAACTTTTTATCTATGATAGAGTGACCAAATACTGTGTCATATAAAATGTTCACATGCCCAAAGTCTTGGAGGTCCTTGCTTTTTCTCTTCTCCTCTTCCATCCCTTGTAATTGTCTGTTTCTAAATGCTACTTCAGGCAACCTGCTCATAAGCCCCCTTAGAAGGGCAAAAATAGGCACCCCATCACTGTGTTCCCATAGCACCCCCTAGCAGAACAATAGCTCAAAATCGTATATTAATTGTTTCCACCACTGGACCGAGAGCTCCTTGATGCAGGAAATGTGTCTTTTAATGGTATCATTTTAACTTGCAGGACAGAGATAGAAGATGAACAAATTGAAAGATAAAGGAATAGTGACCAAAGGCCTCACAGGGTGGGGTTCTATCCTTCTTTTGCTGCCTTTTCAAATATGTCCTAATCCGTACACTACTTGGTCCTAAGCAGTGTGAATATTTGATCTCCTGATATCTGTCAGGTGGAACCTTTCTCTAAGAAGCCGCAAGCATTTTACTCTATTGATTTGTTCTCACCAGAGCTGAGCTATGAGTGGTAAGGAGGCATTTGTTTCTATTATGACTGTCAGTAGTATGATTTCAAATCACTTTTGTCACGGTATTTCAAGGGATCACACCTTTAATTTACAAAGCCAGCTCTGTAGAACTGCACCAAACCAAACCATATTAAGCTATAACCCAAGCTTTCAATTCGTGGACATTACTATTTGAGGGAAATTATTTTCCTTTCTTATTTGTATTGTGTGTGTGTGTGTGTGTGTGTGTGCGTGTGTGTGTCCTTGAGCACAGAATCCATAATTTAGATATGAACAAAAGTACTTACACAAGCAAAGAAATCATTTTAAAAATTCCCCACCAAAATATTTTAGAGAAGAGAGAAATCCCAAGCAAACAGAAGGGAGTCTGAATGAAGTCTGAATGAAGTCATGAAGCTCTTGTTTCAGATAGACTGTGGATGGGTTACTTACCCTCTGAATACAGTTCCTCCTGGTAGATGTGAAATCTGTGACATGAACATGATAAAAGCAGAATGTTATTCATAAAGTGGATGTGATATTACATGAACTTGTTGGTTCTTGGTTACTCTCCACTCTGTGTAGGTCTAGACCGCCTGGGCAATTGAAGGGGGAATGGGGAGACTGAGCAGAGATCTCTTCAACCCCATAGCTGGTCACATAGGACACTGATAGCATGCACTGCTTTGTTTCCAATTCATGCTATTTCCTACGTAGAGAAGAAACTGGTGAGTGGAATCGGGCTATACACACCTGCATAATTCGCTACTACGCTGACTTGGTCAGAGTTTCCAGGAGAAGCGACACTCAGAATAGCATGACTCGAGAGCATGCCATTTCAACCTGACCCTTTCATACATAAACCAGATCCTTCCCCTTCAGGACTAATTATTTGTGGCAAAAAGACATCTGAAGCTCCTCCTTGAGCATCTCCCAAGATGGAGTTAGGCTCTGCGTATGGCCCCCAACTCTCGTTACTGTTTTCCTTTTTAGAGTGTGATTTTCTATCAGTGTAATGGTTGGAATACTGTTTCCAGGGCAACCAGCAGTTAACCAAGGTCTTTGTATTTACATGGTCAGAGTCCTACTATAGTCTCAATTCCTCTCCCTTTTGTGGCCCCAATTAATCCATTATTTCCATGATTCTGACTGCTTTTTCCCTTGTGTTCTCTCTTCACACAAGGTCAGGCTCACCTGGGTACTTCTTCTAAATATACTAATATAAATCACATATTTCTTTTTTTTTTTTTAAAGATTTTATTTATTTATTTGACAGAGATACAGACAGCCAGCGAGAGAGGGAACACAAGCAGGGGGAGTGGGAGAGGAAGAAGCAGGCTCATAGTGGAGGAGCCTGATGTGGGGCTCGATCCCAGAACGCCAGGATCACGCCCTGAGCCGAAGGCAGACGCTTAACCGCTGTGCCACCCAGGCGCCCCTAAATCACATATTTCTAAAAGCTAACGATGATGACGTTTGTGCTAAACAATGGACTTCCATTATGATGAGGACTTCCCACTGAAAAGTGTTATTCAATACAGATCACTTAGAACAATGCTTAGCACATAGTAGGCACTCAATAAATCTGAGCTGCTATTACTCTCATCATCATCATTATTCCTAGTATCACCTTATAGTTACTCTGATGATTAAATAATGTAATACCTATAAAGTATGTGAACAGTTTGCCTGACACATCGTAGGCACTCAATAAATATTAGGTACTAGTAAGTAAAGGAGTGGAAGCCAGAGACTTATTTAAGAAAATGAAACACAGCACCTTCCATTGTAATTGCCTGTGTTCCATTCTGCTCATTCTTTTATACCATTTGTGTCATATTTTATATATTCATTTTAGAGTGATGACTATTTTTTTTTTACAAGTGACTTATGCTCATCATTAAAAATTTAAGTGCATGATTGAGAATGCAAACTGGTGCAGCCACTGGGGAAAACAGTATGGAGTTTCCTCAAAAACTTAAAAATAGAATTACTGTATGTTCCAGTAATACCATTGCTTTTACCCAGAGAAAACAAAAGCACTAATTTGAAAAGATATATGAACCCCTATTTTTACTGCAGCATTATTTACAATAGCCAAATTATGGAAGCAGCCCAAGTGTCCATTGATAGAGGAATGGAGAAGAAAGATGTGGTGTATATATAATGAAATATTACTCATCCATAAAAAAGAATCAAATCTTGCCATTTGCAACAACATGGAATGATCCAGAGGGTATAATGCTAAGTGAAATAAATCAGAGAAAGACAAATACCGTATGATTTCATTTATATGTGGAATTTAAAAAACAAAACAAAGAAAAAAAAAAAGAGAAAAACAAAAACCAAACTCAAATATACAGAACAAGCTAATGGTTAGCAGAGGGGAGGAGGATGTGGGGATGGACGAGACAGGTGAAGGGGATTAAGACTACCCTTATCTTGATGAGCGCTGAGTAAAGTATAGAATCGTTGCATTATTACACTGTACACCTGAAGCTAATATAACACTGTATGTTAATTATACTTGAATTAAAAATGTAAGCAATGCAGAACATTATAAAGAGGGAAACAACATATCCTAAATCTCACCACCCAAAAAATATCCACCATGAACTTTTGAAGAGCATCTCTTGCTGCACATGTATAGATAGAAAGATAGAAAAATAGCTAGTAAGTATTAACCTTATAAGAACGGGACTGAGAGACCATAATATATGCCTGCTTTATGTCCCTCTCCCTCTGCACCTCCCCTCCGCACGTGTGCACTGTCTCTCAAATAAATAAAATCTTTTAAAAAATGTAGTTTTACTTCAGTGGACTAAAAGAAAAATAAACCAAAACTAAAGGAATTACTAAACTTCAGACTTTTTTTTTTTTTTACTATCACAAATATTTGTTTCTAAAAGACCTCCTAAAGGTTAAGAAAAAAATCTGAAATCATTAGAAAGTTGGGAGTCCTTATGAGTTTCTCACACAATTTTAGGCAATATCATTTACTAGAGAAGATGACATGATGGGTTTCTCTCATTTCTTTCAACTTCTCTCACTACCTTCCAACTTTGTTGCTTGCATTATATTTACTCTGATGGGTTAATGTCATCCTCATTCTGTTTTGCAAATGTAATTCTCCTGTTTGCTTAGCTCTGTGTCTATTTTCATTTGGACCCACTGTTCATTACTGCTCCTTTTACTGTAGTTTGTACATTCTAGGATTATTTTGATTTATGTTTCATTGTATAACTTTCATCATCAAGGTTTGTTTTTGTTTCTTTTTTTCCCAAGAAAGTCCCATAAAGGTAGTGTTTTCTGAGATTTCTCACTTCTGAAAATATCTACCCACTGTCTTTATACTTGAATAACAACTTGGCTGATACAATATTCTTGGTTTCCCTTTTCTTTCCTGC